>NW_020945437.1:4513469-4549801 GCF_900497805.2 Vombatus ursinus | reverse complement strand
AAGGGAAAGGAGTTGGAGACACCAGTTGTAAATGGTCATCTCTAGCTCTTTAGTTCTAAAAAAGAGGAAATAAATTGGACAATATCTCATGAGGATGTATGAATCATTGAGGGTGTTTTGAGAGAAATGATTTTATTTGTGTCAACAGGGAAGGAGTCATTAGTGTGGGAGAGAGTGAAAATCAGTGAAAAAATGGATATACTGGGGGAAGAATATAATAGGCTAGATGAGGGATGGAATGGGATTATTTGCACACATAAAGAGATTTGTTTTAGCAAATATAGCAAGCAAGTATCTTCTGATACTGGGGCCAAAAAGGAAATAAGGGCTCTGATTTATGTGAGATAAGGAGAATAAGATAGCTCTTGATAAATGTCCAGTTTTTTCAATGAAGTAAGAGGCCTAGTTCTTAAGTGAGAAGGTGTGGATAGGGTTAGGGGTAGGGTTAGCCATTAGGGAGGGTTGGAGATGAATGAAAAGATTTGGAAAAGCTACTGTGGTGAGTGGCATGGGGAGTCAGCTTGGTAGATGTCAAAAGATTGCCTTGCCACAATGAGGGTCCAGCTAAGATTAGGTAGCTGAAATTTGTAATGGACCCAGGTGGCCTGATTTCATGATTTTCTCTCTCTCATCCAGGAGCACATGAGTTGGAGTGAAGGCTGCTGTCTTACTTAGAAGTCGTGTGAGGCTGAGCTATACATAAATCATTAGCCCAAGTCCCTTTCCTGATCTCTATGGCTCAATCTCTGTCTGATTCTTGGAGACTCATTGACCAAGTTCATGTAGTGACTATGACCTCAGTTTAGGGAGCTGGGAGGTAGAGACTTGAAGGTGTCCCATGGTATAAGACCCTTCAGGAGCCTAAAAGGGAGCATCTGTGATCTTCAATGTTGGGTCTGGTCAGGTTCCATCAGAGTTAGAACCTAATGCAAGAAAGAGACAGAACTATGACTGAAGCCAGAACATGTGTTTGATAATTCAGAGAGAGGCCAGAATGCAGGGATTGAAGTAGAGGTTAGGGTCTGCTGTCAGCCCTCTGCCCAGTCAAGCAATCAATAAACACTGATTAAGCACCTTGGATTTTAAGCACTGTGCTAAGCTCTAAGGGTACAAAGAAAGGTAAAAGAAAGTCTCTGCTATCAGGGAGCTCCCAACATAGTAAACAAACATGGAGATAGAGAAGAAGAACAGAAAATGAACCTTACTCTTAATTGATCTACTTGAAAAGAGATTGTTCTTGAATGGAAATACATTTAGTTCAACAGAGAAATGACAAGGAGTGAGGATAATAACAATCCGAGAAGGAGAACACAATTGGGGGGAAATAATCTAAATCAAAATCATGATTAAAATAATAGCTAGCATGTATAGTCATATGAAAAAAAATATTCTAAATCAATATTGATCAGAGAAACGCACATTAAAACACCTTGGAAGTACTACCTCACACCAATCAGAGTGGCTAATATCACCAAAAAGGAAAATGTTGGATATTGGAGGGGATGTGGGAAAACTGGGACATCAATGCACTGTTGGTGGAGTTGTGAACTGATTCAACCATTCTGGAGAGCAATTTGGAACTATGTTCAAAAGGCTATAAAACTGTGCATACCCTTTCGTCCAGCAATGCCACTTCTAGGTAGGCATCCAAAAAAAGGGACAAGCACCTATTTGTATAAAAGTATTTATAGCAGCTCTTTTTGTGGGGGCAAAAAATTAGAAATTGAAGTGATGCACATCAATTGGGGAATGGCTAAACAAGCAGGGATATATGATTTTACTGGAATACTATTGTGCTGTAAGATATGACGAGCAGGATGATTTTAGAAAATCCTGGAAAGACTTACATGAATTGATGCATAATGAAGTGAACAGAACCAGAACATGGTACATCATAAGAGTAATATTGTTTCATGAGGAACTATGAATGACTTAGCTTTTCTCAACAATGCAATGATCTAAGACAATCCCAAATGATGAAAATTCATTGTTTTTAGCTCCCTAACCAGTAAATACAATGAACTGATGGTTATTATATAAAAGATTTATTTTTCTCCTGGCTCATGACAAGTAGTGTGTCCCATGATATAAGACTATGATAATGTACAATGATGAATGTACTTGGAAGTTAATTGCACAGAATGTACCTTTTTTTAAACAATGTTTGTATTTAAAATCAATGTTGTAAGGATAGTATTTCTTCAGACATAACTTTCTTTTTTCTGCCAATGAAAAACCAGGTACGTTTTCATTGAAACTCTACTGAATGACTAATCTGTGTTGCCAAATAGTTCATTTGAGAAGCTGACAGGGAGGCGAATAATAACATAAGTAGAGGATAGGTTCAAATCTGAGAACAATCTTAGCATTGCAATGAGGGGTTCTTTAAGGTCTGTTTTTGTAGAACATTTGTAGGGGTCCATGATGGCTTCAATGTGGCCTCTACTGTACATGCAGAGCAATCATGGTTCCAAAGAGCCTGTTATCTCTGCTGCAAGAATGCAAACCCCTGTAACATCTTGATCTGGTGATTACAGCTTTGAGGAGATGTGATTACAAGGTAACCCAGGAATGAGAGGGCTATTGTGGTGCAGTTCCAAAGAGCCAATGAGGGTCTGTGCATGCTTGTGACCATTTGCACATGAATGTACAACGTTTCTGGAAGTTTGGAAATAATTTGATGTTGAGAAATGGAAAAAACATGTTACAATAGTCAGAAGCAGTTAGAGTGTGATGTTCTTATTGTAAGAACCCCAAAAGCATTATATGCCTGACCATAATGATTTGGAGTCACTGCAAAAAGAATTCTATTATCATTGAAATTTGTACAAGCTTGTTGTCCCAGAGCATAAATATCTTAGCAACAAAAGTGGATGATTACTTAATACTTAAGGTGACATTAACAAATTTTTAGTTAATCCTTTGGACAACTATATAGAACCTCCAATGGGGTTTGTGAAAGCATAAATGGGAAAGAACTTCCAGAAGACTAATTATGAAGCATGCTGTCCACTTCTTTTCTGTGTGTGTGATGTGTTCATTTTATTTAATAATATCCATACCATGTTATTACCATGGAATGTCAATTCATTTTAAACATCAGAATTCCACAAGTGTAACAAAGCATTACTTAAATATGTCAACATTTGCATAAGGAGAATGCGCCCATAATATGATAAACCATCAGATCTAAAGGACAGTAATGTATTTTTCAATTGGACATGACTCAGAGAGAAAACACAATACTGCACACATTTCAAGTCTCTTTACTGCTGAACAAGCAGTTCAAATACACATAAAACAGAAGGCATTTAAAAAACAATTTCAATATGGTAGCAGCAAAAATACAACTAAGCCATACCACTTGTTATTCTTATCTTTTACTAACTTCATAATAAATACTACTGTGTTAAGTAGCCTGGTTAACAACTATTCAAGGCTCATCTTAAATATAAAGAAGAAAATTCTTGCTACAATATTTTATTTCATGTTTTTCTTACAGATGTTCTTTTGGTCCTAGTCAAAGCCAGGCAGCCCTAGACACTGAAGTTTCCATCATTCTACAAGATGAGGAAGTGTTTCCTGAATTGTGTTAAAGCAGCTTCCCATATTATATCCCCACATATTTCCTGTCTTAAAGCAATAGGAGCTATGTCTTGGCCCTCTAATTTTTCAGTCATTAATTTTTGAGATTTGAGGAATATGAATATAATTTATCCCAAGTAAGCTTCAGTGACCAGTTCCTTTTGTGCTAACTTAGCTCTCCTAATTCACTCTCTGATACTAATCAGGATACCTTGAATCACCTGGGAAACTCAAACTTCCATGAAAAAAAAATCCCATCTTTAAAATATCATGATTGCTTGTCTCTGACATGTGCTGCTTTTTAGAACCACATATCCCTAAATGATTTATTTTTAAACATAAACAGATGACCTCAATGTGAGGTATCTAACTCTAAAACATCAGCATGAAGACAGCATCTTTCCTCCTAAGGTTTGGGTTTTACCCAGTATTCCCAATACATGGAGTACAATATACCAACAGTCATTGCTCCTACTACGAAACCTTGGGCTCCCACACTCGTGTGAATCAGGTGGACAGACATTTTAGTGTCCCCTCTACTCCTCAGTTTGTATAAATGCAACAATAGCTGCAAAGCCTGCCATTCCAATTGGGACAAATGGTGCCTCTTTAGCTTTTTGAGCAAGTTTTGATCCCAAAGTCTCATCATAAATGGAGAGGGAAGCATCATTGTCTGCTGACATTGTAGCTGGTTGAAGAGCCTTCAGAACAAGATGAAGCAAAACCACCTTCCACAAGCAGCCAGTCACTTCAGCTTCACCTCCAACCTTCCCCATCTACGTCACCTGTCCACTTCTTTACAAAAGGATGATAGACTCAAATTCATGTATGAGATACATATTTTCAGACATGGGAAAGACCATATGTTTTAAAAATTGCATTTATTATGAGAATTTTTTTTAGTACAAACATTTTATTTTTTAATAAGTTTTATTTTCTCCTATTAGACATTAAAACTTTTCAAACATTTGTTTAGATTTCAAATTCCAAATTCTTTCCATCTTTCCCCTCTCCTCTCCCTGAAATGGTAAGCAATCTGATATAGGTTATACATGTGCAATCATTATTACAAGGATTTCATTTTTATTTTAGTGAGCCCAGGCACTTAAAGACAATTTAAAAAAAAAAAGAAATAAGTAATGGCTAGCCCAAAACAGTAATAGGCCAAGGGGCAGCGAGGTGGTACAGTTGATAGAGCGCCGGCCTTGGAATCAGGAGGACCTGAGTTCAAATTTGGCCTGAGACACTTGACATTTACCAGCTGTATGACCCTGGACAAGTCCAGTTGCCTCACAAATAAAATTTGTTAAAGGCCAGAATGAAATCTTTTATGCTTTAGATAAATACAAAAAACAGTACTGGTATTCTTCATATGATCTCAAATACTGCAAGAGAAAGGAATAAGATTGAAAGCTATTACTAGGGAAATTACATAATACTTCCAGACATGAAAGATTATGAAATAATTTAAATATTTAGTATATGTGCACCAAATGGCATATATCTAGGGAAAAAAATTTGAAAGTACAGATGATGAAAAGGAAAGATTGAAAGTGGAAACAGTCTGTCTAGTACTATGGACAGAGCATGCTAAGTCATGGGTTTGAGTTCTTGTCTCTGTCTCTGGGATTTCAGTCAGTTCACTCAGCCATTCTGAACTTGTGGCCTGAGTTGTGAAAGTGATAATGCTCTGCCTCTGTCACAGGTTTGTTGTGAGGATCCAATGTACTTGTGTGTGAAGCTCTTTGTAAATTAAATCATCCTTGGGATGTGAGCTAATGGCATTTTGATACAATTTGTTCTGCTAATTTGAAGACTTGAAGTTTGAAGACTTTTCTCTTTACCTGGGGAAAGAAAATATAAAGGAATTTATGTTCTGCCAATGGAGGGAAGGGGAAATAATTACACATTTTATTGCTTGTTTCTTTCAGAAGGAGACATGAGACTGGAAGTGAAGGAGACTATGGCAGAGCTAAGTCTTTCTGTGGAAGAAATTCAGGAGCAAAGATGCATGGATGATGGTCCCTGTGACATCACTTGGGGAGAATTCTGTGCTCTACATCAGAGAATCCATACTGGAGAGAAACCTTATGAATGTAATCAGTGTGGAAAGGCTTTCACGAACAGGACAAGTCTGGCTCAACATCAGAGAATCCACACTGGAGAGAAATTGTATGACTATAATATGTGTGGAAAGGGTTTTACACCTAGGTCCTGTCTTAAAATACATCAGATAATCCACACTGGAGACAAATCTTATAAATGTGATCAAAGTGGAAAGGCTTTTACCCAGAGGTCTTATCTAAGTGTACATCAGAAAATCCACACTGGTGAGAAATCTTATGAATGTAATCAGCATGGAAAGACTTTCCGAGGCAGCTCCAGTCTTGCTCAACATCAAAGAATTCACACTGGAGAAAAACCTTATGAATGTAACCAGTGTGGAAAATCTTTCTTACTGAGGGCTCATCTTGCTAAACATCAGAGAATCCATACTGAAGAGAAACCTTATGAATGTAATCAATGTGGAAAGACTTTCAGAGGTGGCTCCAGTCTTGCTGAACATCAGAGAATCCACACGGGAGAAAAACCTTATGAATGTAATCAGTGTGGAAAATCATTCCCACTGAAGGCTAATCTTACTTTACATAAAAGAATCCACACTTGTGAGAAACCTTATGAATGTAATCAATGTGGAAAGGCTTTTAGAGACAATTCCACTCTTGCTAGACATCAGAGAAGCCATACTGGAGAGAAGTCTTATGAATGTAATCAATGTGGAAAGGCTTTTAGAGACAGTGCCACTCTTGCCAGACATCAGAGAATTCACACTGGAGAGAAACCTTATGAATGTAATCAATGTGGACAGGCTTTTACAGTCAGGGACCTAAGGAACCCTTGAGGACATTGCCATTTCCTTCAGCACAGAGTTTCTAGGACATCACTCCCTTTTATAGTGGAGGAGGTGTTACAGTGCCCCTCACTTCTGGGATTATGTTCCCACTGGGCTCAAGGGCCTCTATGCATACCTCCCAGAGGGTGACATGCCAACTTGCCCAACAATGCTGCTACATGATGGTTGGTGACATGATCATTACCCGGGACAGTCATTTTGACCAAAAATGGTCATCTTAAGTTTTACCAAAAATATGATCTGACCTTTTAACCAAAAATGGTAATAATACTGACTTTAAAATATGATATGCCCTCAGTGTTCATCATACTATACTTGTCACTGTCCCTTAGAAAAAAGTGACATCAATGAATGATTTGAACATTTAATGGCTTTTAAGGTTCTTTCTAGCTTAAATGTAATGAACATATTACCTACAAATAGTGGCCACAGCAAACATAGAGAGCTGAGACAGAAAGGCACAAACATTTAAAAGGAGAAACTGGAATAAAATGATT
Organism: Vombatus ursinus; assembly: GCF_900497805.2. Classification (NCBI taxonomy): domain Eukaryota; kingdom Metazoa; phylum Chordata; class Mammalia; order Diprotodontia; family Vombatidae; genus Vombatus; species Vombatus ursinus. The sequence continues at coordinate 4,542,805 of NW_020945437.1, read as the reverse complement.
AGGTATGTTGGACACTAGAGAAAAGCAAGCATTTGCTATCAAAGTTGAAATAGTAAAACATTAAGAACATGATTAGTGGAGAAATGGTTGTGGGGAGGGAGCCATCCTTCTTCATCATCATCAACAACAAATGTTGACCAACTAACACCAGCAGTCATTCTAGATAGGCACGGTGGCCTTGGGAGTGGCCATGCCCTGCTTGACTATGGTGTACAAGGTCTGCTTCTAGCCCAGTCCTCACAGTTATTGTCTGGGAAAGCAAGTCTTGTGGAGAAGGGGCCAGACATCTACACACAGAAGGCCCAGGAGCCTTGGGAAGAATAACACTTCCCAGTCTGGTGCCCTCACTCATTCAGGGACAGATCCCCTGTGGAGATGCGCCTGGCAGGAGCTCCTGTAGGGCCTACAGCGTCACCTAAGGAGGACCCAGAAAAGCAAGTTCTTGCCCCCAAAGTCTTTGGTACTAACCCTCACCCTAATTCCAATGGTTCAACATCAGAAAGTGATGAAGATTTTATTGGAAGAGGTATCACCATCAGCTTTGCTATTTCACCCTAAGCACCATGGGTGGTCCATTCAACTTGCAGCTCAAATGTCTCATAGGTGTTGTCTTTCCCATTAAAGCATGAGCTTTGTGGGGTGCAGTCTTACTTGACTAATAGGATTTCCAGTGCTTGGTTACATAGTAAGCCAACTTAATCAATGCTTTGAAGATCCTATTCATTCCTGAAGTTACGATTTAAAGTGAAAGGATATCAAAGAACTGTGAAAACCAGTGGCCTTGATTACTATATATTCAGAGAGTCGAAAAGTTAGCATGGTAGAGCTGAGTCAGGAAGTCCCTAGTTAAAACCCACCTCTGAAGCTCATCTGGCCCTATTTAATAACCCTCAGTGCCTCCTGCAAACTCCCTAAGCCAGCTGATCTACTTTAGTGAAGGGATTTTCCATACCGAGAGTTCTCTATACCAGTGAAATTGCACATCCCTTTCTAAACAACAGTGGAGAAAAGTACATGGAAATTGGAGATTTCATTTTTTATTTCAACATCCAAGGATACCAATTGACCAGGCAGAAAGAGCTTTGAGAACCAAAGACATGTAACACATAAAAACATTAACAAATACCATGAAGAATATAAAACAGCAGCAAACCACGTACCTTTTTCTTCAAAGTTTGGTCGCTTAGATTATAGGGAAAATAAAACAAAAAAAACAAGGTTGAATGACTAAGACAGAGGTACAAATTGGGGGTGGTACGCTAATATGCCCTTAAATGAAGGCATCTATAGTTCTAAATATTCATTATGGAAACAAATAGGAGATTTGAAGTGTTTTATTTTTTGATAAAATTTAATCATTTTGTTCTGAATAGCAAAATTTACTCCATGTCTTCAATGGACAATTTGTAGGAATGAAGATCAGAAAGGCTCTTCAAAGATCACTGTGGTGTGATGATGATAGTGATGGTGATGATGATGATGATGATAAGTAGAAGAAGAAATGTATATATAGTGCTTCTCACGTCCTTGCTGGGCCATGCATTTTTATCTCATTGGATTGTCATAACCTTGAGAGGTAGGTGCTATTATCATCTCCATTTTACATATGAGGAAACTGAGGTAAACAGAGGTTAAGTGACTTGCCCAGGGTCACACAGGTGGTAAGTTATCTGAAGCTTTACTTTAAACTCAAGTGTCCCGGGCTCTGGGGGGAGCCAGTGCTCGATCCACTGCAGTGCCACCTAGCTGCTTCTATACCAACTCCCCCTTCCTATGTATCATAGTGGCATGATCATTGTTGTCCCCACTTAGCAGCATAATGAGGGAGGGAACATATGTTAGTGAAATTGTCTAGATTTGTAGTCATGAATACCTGGTCTCTTATGTTTAATACTAGGCTATGTGATGACTCTGATCAGGTCGGTGAATAACATATTTTGGCATCAGGAACTCCTTGTATTCGCCTACTACATCACTGATTAGCTGCAACTTGTGTTAGTGGAGAGGCCTTGGATCCTTCATGTGTCTGCCTGTCCAACATTAAAGTCATGCTGGCCAGTCCATCATCAGCACACTGAGTGCTGACATGGATTATCTAGGTCACTTGGGCCTAATGAGCTCTGATCGTTGGAAATGTTTTGAGAACAAGTTTAGCAACAAACATCCTAGAATAAGCCCAAGCTAGGTTGTATTTAAACTCTATAGTTCAATGGCTAATATGGCGATGTTTTGTGTGGGTACCTATCATATTGCTCGCCTTCTCCATGGATGGAGGAGAGGCAAGAAAGAGAGAGAGAATTTGGAACTCAATTTTTTTTAAACGAATGCTATTAATAAAAACTCTATCAATCAAAATAGTCAATATTTCTTTACTCTAGACTACTCCTGACACCCTGGAAATTCACTTCAGTCCCTTGATTTCTCTCACACTAGCAATCTCTGCTGCCCCTGCAGCCTCTTCCTCTAAGATTGGCCAGTGTCCTTCCAGAACCTCAATTTTAAGGAAAGTACTCAGGCCAGCCATGTCTAATTGCCCAAGTTCACTCAGGATTTAATCCCAAGTATTCCATTTTCTGGTTCTGGACATGGAGAACTTCCCTCAAGGAACTACATCTTTTATTTAGTATGGTGGTTGGGATTCATACATTAAATATCCACACAAATAGACACCCCCCTCCCCCACAGAAAACATCATTGCCACCTCAACATTGTTGGTTAGACAGTAGAGATCCAGATCTCATATATAGAGAGCAGAGGTCCATTAGAATGTGAAGTGTCTGACTGTAAAGGTCCATCCAAGATTATGTTATGTCCATTTCCAGAATTACTTTCAGAATATAATGCATTGCAAATATCCCTTTAGTTTAAGTCTGAACAGCAAGAAATTCCCTCAAGAAGCTATGTTGATTTATTTTGCAGATTGTGTATCAACCACTCATATTCATGAATATATTACCAACAAATACACACACAAACACATAAAAACGAGGGCCTACATTGTTGGGCCAAAAGGGACTAGACTTGATGATACATGAAGTAAGATACAGAGCCGAGGCTCTTTAGAATGTTAAGCATCTTGACTGTAGAAAGATAAAGATTCTGTTATGTCCAGTTGCTCCAGTTATCTCTCACAATGCAATCCTCGACATCCATTTATTTTGAAGCTGAACTTCAAGAATGCCTTCGTTGATTTATTGCATTCATGGTATGGTGACATGACAACATGCTTCTGACCCAGGCAAATTACCTTTGTATGGACCTTCAAAATCACCTTATCTGCAAATAAAAATAAGCATCCTTAAATGACCTATGCTATTTTCTTTCCTACTTCAGATGCAATCTTAATAGATCAGCTTCTACATTTCCCCATAATAATAATGATGTTGGCTAAATGAGGAATCCTTAATTAAATAATTATATTATCACTGATATTAAAATAAGACAGATAAAGTGCATTATAAATGAAACACACATACACACACACAGAGTTCTTTAAAAGATATAATTGAAGTGTTGAACATGTGGGCTGGGAAGGGAAGGAAATTTGATCAAAATAACATCAATCTATTAAATAGTGTTTCAGCTGCACGTATGTTCCTGGTCTGGAGAGGATTAAGAGATCAGAGAGGACTCAAAATCACCACTTTTTTTTTACCTCACTTTCCCCAACTGCATAATGTAAAATATCGATCTTTCTCCTTTCTATAGAGGGTACTCTGAAAAGAAAATGAGATGAGAATGGTGATCCATTTCAAGTGCACAAGTACTAAGGGCATTTCTGTCCCCAGACCCACTCACTGACCTTTTCCATTCTCTTTCCTCAGAAACATGGCCTCTTTCCCAGAACTGATTGAAAACTTCCAGGAAGAGCTCATTTGCTCCATCTGCAGGGATTACTTGGAAAACCCAATGTCCACCGAGTGTGGTCACAGTTTTTGCCATAGCTGCCTCTTCAGGAGCTGGCAGCAAGCCTCTCCCTCTTTCTCCTGCCCAGAGTGCAGGAGTGTCTCCCAGGTTGGGGCTTTCAAAGCCAATGTGCATCTTGGGAAACTGGCAGCCATTGCCAAAAGACTAAGACCTCATTGTTTGCAATATCCTGGAAGCCATAGCAAGTGTGAGACACACCAGAAAGTGCAGAAACTGTTCTGTGAGGATGACCAGAGCCCAATCTGTATGTCCTGTTCTGAGTCCAACAAGCATAAGGCTCATACACTCCGTTACATAGATGAAGCTGCTGAGGACTTCAGGGTACGTAATGGATTCATCACTCCAACCACAAGTACATTTTAAATTTGCACTCCAGTCTGCAAAGATCATCCTAGGAAGACAGGTGGTGTTTTCACGTGCCAATCGCTGTGCTCTAAGGGCTTACAAGGCTGTTGTTGAAATGCACTGTACTGTGTCCTCTGTCCTCAGCCTGAGGTTTTACTAATGGTCTGAGATCATCAGAAAGTTTCCCTTGATGTTTGAGTACTTCTTCTAACTTGGTTTGAAATGTCTACCCCTGTTGTGTATAGGGAGAACCTTGAGTTTTTTTGGTAAATGGAGTCAGGCAATCTGAGATTGTTAGGGCCATCTTCATCTGGTAGGATAATTGGTATCACCTTCATTCTTCATCAACTAGAGAAGAGGGACAAGACAATTGAACCATATTTGTCCTTTGTATTTGACACTGGAAAGTTACTTCTTGGTGGAGGTATACAGGACAAAGGAGAGATTATCTTGTCAGACCTGCTTAGGCCTAGATCTACATTTGCTCTTTTTTCTTCTTCATGTTAAGTCCTGCTTCACTCTCCTGAGGCTTGAATGTGAGGCAGGTAGGTGAGGGGCTTCTTGGTCCTCTACTTTGCTCCTAGGCTTGATTCTTTTCATGCATGCAACCAACCTGTACACACTGAATTACCAAAGACATTGAGAAAAGTATAATTGACAGTGTCATAGTTGAACTAAGGAGAGAATAGCATAATCCTGAGCTGTGCATTAAGAAAGTTAGGCCCTCCAAGAACTATCTGAGTTCCATCTTGAAAAGATATGGGAGATGCTCTAGTCTAGTTGCTTCTTTGCTTTTTTGAGGAAACTGAGGCATAGCCAAGTTAAGTTGCATCCAGAGTCACACATCTAGATGAGGCAAAGGGGACATTAGAATATCTTACTCCCAGGCCATATCTGTCTTTTTACAAGAGAGTTGCTTGTGGGCTGAGGTTAAGTATGATGGTGTCTATAGGAATCAGGTTTTCCGCTGAGACTTGAAATCCAAGATATGAACAGGATAAGTGGAGTGTGGAAGCACATTCCAGTGGAATGGGATGTCTGCTCTTCCTTTGGAAAATTAGGGGGTTGAATGAGATGGCCTCTAAGGACCCTTCTCTCTTTCCTTCTCTGTTCCTATAATCCAAAGGAGTAAAAAATGTGGTGATGAGAAAGCTCTTGTCCAGAGTTGGTACGTGTAGATAATGAAGTCTTTGAAATTTAAAGGAGTCCTTCTCACTTGGAATGAGTTATCCCATTCCCCCCTTGGGCCTTCGATCTCAGAATCATGCTTTCTGAGTAACTTAGATGCCACACCATGGGCCATATAGGCCTGAAGCTCCCAGTTTTATCTTTTACTCATAGCTTTAAGTAAGAGCACTTTTATTATTAATTGGTCTCTCAGCCATTTACACATGAACAGTTTTGAATATGTAGTACTGAAATGCCTCTTGGTTAAAATAATTCATGTTTTAAAAAAAATATTTTATAGGAGAAACTCCAGGAAACTGTAACAGATTTGTGGAGAAAAACTAAGGATGTTGAACAGATGGCTAATGAGGAGGTGAAATTGGTACTATTGGAGGCAAGTATTTATCTCTTTATCTCTCAGTAATCAACACATATTGTTTGCTGTGCTCCCTCAAAATAACCTTTCCAGATTGGTAGGAGGCACTGGCTTACACTGAATCTTATAAATGAGGACACAGAGGGTCAGAGTGGCTGTTTTGTCCAAAGACTCATGGGCAGTAAATGGAACAAGGGGAGGTCAAAACCAGGCCTCCAGATTCCAAAATCAATTACCCATTATACTATAGCTGGCTGAGGGCTCCTTAGGAAGGGATGTGGTGTTCTCAAGCAGGAAAAGGGAGGATTGTGCTTGGATCACAAAGCACAGTGCAATGGGAACATTGCAGAAAATGCTCTCACTATGCATGGCCAACTTTGGCCACAGAAATGAACAAAATCAAAGTCCAATTGTGAGCTAAAAAGCTCATCACTCAACCATTGCCGCTTAATGTTATGTCATTTCCTGTATTTCATCACTATCATCTATTTCATTACAGAAGGAGATAACGACTCAAAAGGAAACTATTTCTTCTGAATTCCAGAAATTACAACATTTCCTGGATGAGGAAAAAAATGAATATCTATCAATTGTGGAGAGGCAGGGAAGGGCCAATGTGAAAGGCCTGAAGAAGAGAATAAGGGAATTATCCCTTCAAAATCAAGAATTAAGGAAGAGGATCAGAGAGTCAGAGGAAGTGTGCAGGAAACCAGAAGTGAATTTGCTCCAGGTAAGGGGTGGGAGATATGCATAAGAAACATAAAAGATAAAACCAAGAACTTACCAATGCCATCCACTTCTCAAAAAACCATGAAGTGGAGTACAAATGAAGAATGCTTTAATATGCTACTGATCTCTTCCATCTCCAACTCTGATCCCCAAACTTGTAAGGAACTATTCCACAAGTTCAGAAAGCACACACAGTTTTTTTTAAATGATCCAATTGAATAGATTCCTTTGCATTTGTTTTATACATAAAGTGTATTTTTTTTCTGTTGTGCACATGTAGCTTTCTAACAAATAGTTGCATACTGATTACAATGCCAGATTTCAAAAATACAGTTCACCTTCTTTGAAAATGGATCATACAGGGGGCAGCTAGGTGGTGCAGTCACCTTGGAGTCAGGAGGACCTCAGTTGAAATCTGGCCTCAGACACATAACACTTACTAGCTATGTGACTCTGGGCAAGTCACTTAACCCCAACTGCGTCACCAAAAAACAAAACAAAAAAAAAGGAAAATGGATCATACATGCACGAATTATGTGCAAATATATGAAGGACATAAGATTTCTTGAACATCTTAAAACCTTTCATTGCTCTCTATTTTTGTGTTCTTTCTGAGACCTGGAGAGCTCCAGCTGACATTGAGTCCCTTACTGTTCTGTCCAGTCATGGTTATACTTTCCCTTGCACTGTTACCCTTGTCCCTCCCCTCACAAGTTCATTATAAATGAGGCAAAATATTTCTTTCTTTCCATTGCCACTGCACCAATCTCCCTCTTGCCAGTTCAGTTGCTTGTTCAGTAACTTCTCTTCCTTTGAGGTTCATTCCAATTAAATTATGTCTGTAGATGTGGAGACCATGCACCAGAGTGGGAAGAGACTATTGGAAGTATGACAAATGGGAAGGTCATGGCAATAGTCTAGGCAAGGATAGGGCCTGAGCTAAAGTGGTAGCTGTGTGAGAGGAGAGAAAGAGGAATATATATGAGGCATGTTGCAGACCAAGAAGTTCCAAGATTCTTCCCTACTTTATGGGTTTCCCTGAGGCAATGAAATGTGATCCATTCCAAAGGCTCATTTTCCTACCTCAAATACAACATTGTCCTAACCATTATCATTTTTTTTTCTTCCTCAGGATATGAAAAGAGTGTTAAAGAGGTAGGTTCCTATTCTTATTTCGTTTGGAAAGCTCTAAACAAATTTGAGTTAATGGGCCTTGACTGACTAAAGGGATGAAGACTGTGCCAAGATTCTTATGATTACTAGAGACCTAAACTTGGTGTTTGTTTTCTGTAAGAATGAATCTGTGATCCACGAGGAAGTGGACACGTTCCACATAAACACAATTGTTTGTCCCGTCCCTGGAATTCTAGAAATGCTTTTAAAATTTAAAGGTGAGTGAAAAGATCTGTAACAAAGAGGCAACAGATTTCCAAGCCTTCACCAATTATCCTTTGGGCTAGAACCCATTTGGCTTTCACAGAAACTCAGAATCTTGCAGCTGGAAAGAACCTACCTCTGTAGCCATCTAACTTACTTTTGCCTGAACGGTGATTCTCTCTGCAAAATATTTGATAAGTAGTCATCCAGACTTTGCCTGTAATCATCTGCTGAAGAGGAGCCTGATAATTCCAAACACATATTTTTCTGTTTTTTTTTTAATTGATCTCATCACCAAGATTTTTCTCATATCAAGGCTAAATATGACTTTTTACAAGATCTAACCAATTCTCCTTGATCTAGCATCAGAAGCCCAGCAGAGAAATTTAAGGTTTCTTTCACTTCAAAACCATTCAAGTACTTGAAGACAGCTGCCATGTGACCCCTTAAGTTATCTCTTCTCCAAAATACAAAAGCCTAGTCCCTTTAAATCAGGTTCAAATGATGACAACTCAAGTTTAGGGGGAAAATGTTTCAGAACATGTTTCAGAACTATTTCAGCAATATTAAGGTTGAGATGTCGGTGATGCCCATGGGAAGGTTTGTCCTGGTAGTAGCTGAACAGGCAGATCTAGCTCTCCAAAGACATATTTTGGGAGACCATCTGCATAAAAATTAAATCCCTGAGAAAGAAAAGGTCGCTGAGGAAGACTACGTAGAGACTCTAGCCTGAACCAGAAGAAATAAATCGGATGAAAGATTTTCCATAGATGGAAATTCAGAAGAAGAAAGAAGGGAGACACACTTATACAAAAGAGAGATGCAAAAAGAGCAAGAGATGTAGAAACAGAGAGATAAAGAGAGAGGAGACAGAGACAGAGACAGAGAATATAGGGAAGACGGATGGAGGGAAGTGCAAAAAGATGTGAAAGAGAAATAGAAAAGAGAGCTGTAGGATATATCTCCTTTAGTTTTCTTTCTAGTTCTCTCCTTTACCTTCTCAGAGGCAGTGGTCTTCATCTCCCTCCTGTGCAGCCTTTAAACATTACCCAGAAGAGTCAGCGTATCATAACCTTAATTTCACATCTAGAATCATGAATAGGATCGATTAAATCCTGGCATTGGTTAACCATTTTTTTTTGGTGAGACACAGCAAGAAAAGGGCAGAAAGCACCAGATTTTCCAAAACAGCCCCTAACACACTGTCACATCTACCTGACAACCCAAGACCATTCTGCTCCTCACACCATGGAACTGTCTTGCCTCTCTCCAGTCACTTTTTACAATCATGTATTACTGTGATCCCTTGATGGCCATTTCATAGTGTACACACCTGACCCAATCCCCTACGAAATGAAACAAATCTCTGACAATACCATTCACTGAACCTCAACTTCTTCTCTCATCACTCTGGATCGTGACACAGCCGATCCAGGTCTCATCATCTCTGAAGACTTGAAGATTATGAGATACGGAGGTACACAGGCAGAAGTGCCCAACAACATGGGGAGATTCAGTGATTTTGCCCAAGTTCTTGGTACTCGGTCCTTCGTTTCAAGTAGACACTACTAGGCAGGGGAGGTACCAGACAACACTGGATGGAGTGTTGGCATCTCTAATGGATCACCTATGCCTGAAGTCTTCTTTGTGCTTATGGCTATGCAGAGTCACAGTGGCGGTCATCTTTATGCTATAAGCAAGCAGCACCTTTCTTCTGTGCTTCATGTGAAATACTGCCAGAACTGTGTGTCCAACCTAATGGTGGGCATTTTCCTTGACTATGGAAAAGGAGAGGTATCATTTTATAATGATAAAGAAAGATCTCTCATTTTTGCTTTCCCAACCACTTCCTTCTCAGGACTCTTCTAGTTTTTCTTCTGTCATTCTAAGAAAATCCTAACAAATGATTGCTCTCTCATGATCTGTCCCTAATTGAGAGAGATCAGAAACATATGTATTTGTCCTTCAAATAAACTTCAGACACTCTATTCCACAATTCCTGTGTGTCATAAAATTTTAGAACTAGAAGGGCCCTCATAGGGTACATATCATCACCATCTAATTTCACACATAACAACAGAACTCTGGGGGAGGGGGTAAAATGACTTGCCTACCCTAAATAGGATTCTTGGACCTACCTCCCACTCCCAAACCAATTACATCATATGTCCATTGTGTGTAGTTTGTATATACTTATCTTTGTACATGTTTTTCCTCTGACCTTAGGATAATATATGCTACATGACAGCAGAGACTATTTCCTTTTTTTAGTTTTTGTATTCCCAGTTCCTAGCAAATCGAGTAATAAAAAGTTCTTAATAATACTGTTTGAATTGAATTGAATGTATTCAACTATTCATAGGATCATCATAAGAATGTTAAGTTGGTAGGGAACTTCAAGGTCATCTAGTCTAGTTCTCTTACAGAAAATAGGAGGAAACTGAGGGTCAGAGAAGTTAAGTGACTTGACCAAGTTCTCTTAGTTAGAGAGGGAGTGACTGAGCTAGAGTTTAAAACTAGTTCCTTGCTTTCAAATCAAGTAAGCTTTCTACAACCCCACACTGCCAGCTGAACTAATACAAGGAACCCTGGGCGCTTGGAAATTCAGTCCATTGCTTTTACTGTGATACTATGGAGACACTAATGGAATATCACTTTGTCAATTATGACCACCTAGGGGTCAGATGGGTTAAAATTCTCAAAATATTTATTTCTGTTCTGATTTGAGGGGTGGGGTTGGTACTCTCATTTATAGAGTATTTAAGGCTATGAGACTTTCTTTGGTGTCAGGGGTACACTTTCCTATACACATTGTGGACTTTTCTCAATTTTTTAGGATACCTAGACAACTTTTGGTTACACTTCATTTACTGGGTCTGCTGCCAAGATAGTTGACTGACTAGAACTCAGCAGGATCTGATCTTGTTTCAGGGCCATGGTCTCTGCACCATACAATAAAAAGAGCAATAAGGTGCTCTTTGTGCCATTTTCAGTCTCATTAATCTCTTTTCTTTTGCATTTTGATTCTGGAGAACTGATGGAGGAGATCATGGGTGTGAGGGAAACTGAGGAGATGTTCCCCAGCGCCTCATGTAACTGCCTCATGACCTGACATAAAGAATGTAAACTGGAGTTAACATGCATGACTGAGGGTACCATGGAGACAGAACATTAAGTAATAACAAACTATGTTACACCCAGGAAAGCAATTCTTATCTCAAGGAACATTTTTCTTGAGAAGAATGTGTATCTGTCCAAGGACCTGATCACTCCTTGGAGACTTACACAACAAACAGGTATTTGGGGCTCTGATCAAACTCCAACCCTTGTTAAAATGTGTGCATGTGGGGCAGCTAGGTAGCACAGTGGATAGAGCACCGGCCCTGAAGTCAGGAGGACCTGAGTTCAAATCTGGCCTCAGACACATGACACTTACTAGCTGTGTGACCCTGGGCAAGTCACTTAACCCTATTTGCTTCAGTTTCTTCATCTGTAAAATGAGCTAGAGAAAGAAATAGCAAACCACTCTGGTTCGTCATGAAAACCCCAAAAGGGTTCACAAAGAGTCAGACATAACTGAAAGATGACTAAACAACACAAGGCAAAACCAAGTGCTTCTAGTGGGTAGAAAATGGGATATTCCTTCCCCATACTCTCCTCCATCACTCTCGAAACAAGACACAAGGAAAAGGGCAAACATGGGACTCACAAAGACACAAGGAGCAACCCACTGCATGGCTCTTTATTGCATTACTCAGAAGCGTTGGCTCCAAAACAAAATCCCATTCTTGTGAGTTTTCATAAGTGAATTGACTTGTTGGTAGCCCTAGTGAACTAAGTAAAGCCAAAATTAGTCTAGAAGTCTTCTAAAAAACTGAGAAATATCCACAATTTCTACAGGAAACAGGGCCCCTGACACCACAGAAAGGCTCATAGCTTTAAAACTTTTTCAGATGAGGGCACCCACTCCTTTACCTCTTTTACCCAATATTAAGAACTGCAATGGATATTGTGAGTTCTTTCACCCATCTAATAACTGTGTTGTCACATTTCACTAAGTGATATACTATTAGTATGTCCATAGAATCATAGTAAGAGTTCTGAACTGGGTTTCCAAGGACCAGGTTTCCTTGTCCTAGTTCTGTTGGCAGTGTAAGATTACAGAAAACTTGCTTAATTTGCTGTTAGGGAATCAGGTTTAAACCTTAGCTCTGCCACTCTCTCTTGGCCTAGGCCTAGGAGTTCTTGATGAAGTCACTTAACTTCTCTGAAACTCAGTTTCCTTTTATATAATGTGAGGGAGTTGGACAAGATGATCTCCAAGATCCCTCCCAGCTTAACATCTCTCATCTTATGAATATGATTTATTCTTATGAATAATTATGAATAATTGACCACATTCATTTCAGTTTGATCAGCATTTATTTTGTACCTTTTATTAAGCAATGTGCTAAGAACTGGGGGTATAGAGGAAAAAGAAAACAGTCCCTGTCATCAAAGGTCACATTCTACTGGAGTTAAGGGAAGAACATGGTACAAAAATAAGTAAATACAAAATACACACAAGATAACTATAACAAGGCTGAGGTGGGAGGTGGGTCCAAGAGTCCTATTTAGGGCAGAAAAGTCATTTTACCATCTCTGTTGTTACATTATGTGTGAAATTAGATTGTGACTTTATGTGCCCTCTGAGGACCCTTCTGGTTCTAAAATATAATGACACGTAGGAATTTTGGAATAGAGTGCCATTTAATGGAAAAGTGACGATTCCTTGATCTCTCCCAATTAGGGGCAGATTGTGAGAGAGTAATCTTTTGTTGGGACATTCTTAGAAAGGCCAAAGAAAGGCTGGAAGGGTCCTGAGAAAGAAGTGGTTGGGAAAGTGAAAATTAGATATTTTTCTCTGGCATTATAAAATGATACCTCTCCACATTCATAGTCAAGGAAAACACCCACCACCAATTGGGACAAATTGATCTGGCAGCATTTCACATGGACTTTGGAAAAAAGGTGGTGGTGGTAGCCTATAGCAAAAAGATGGTAGCCATTATGACCTTTCATGGCCATAAGCACAAAGAAATCTGCAGGTAGAATTGGTCCTTTAGAGATGCCAACACACCATCCAGTGTCACCTGGCACCTTCATCTCCACCTCCCAGTAGCATCTTCTTGAAGTCAAAGACTGAGTACCAAGAACTTGGGCAAAAGCACTGAATGTCTCACTGTTGTGGGGCTCTTGCTCTTGAGTACCTCCATATCTCACACTCTTTAAATCTTCAGATATAATGAGTCCTGGACAGGCTGCATTATGATCCAGAGTGATGTCCACTGCGGAGAAAGGAAAGTTTTGGTTAAACAGTATTGTAAAAGATTAGAAGATTTTTAATTATTTTTTTTATTAAGGATGAGGTTAGTTTTGTACTTCATAGAGAGGCCATTTAGGTACCACAGTGATGTGCAAAAAAGTGACTAGATATAGACAGGATGCCTCCATGGCATGAGGAACAGAATGTTCTTTGGTTGTCAGGTAGGGTGTGGGAGAGTGTGTTAGATGCTCATTTGGAAAATAATATTCTTTCTGCCCTCCTCTTTCTGAGACTCACAAAACAAAATAGTTGACTAATGCCATGTCTACTAGAGAACATATTTGTTTACACCTGAAATTGGAGTCACCATATGCTGGCTCCTCTGTGGACTATTTGATTGCTGCACAGGAAGAAGCTAAGGACACTTCCTTTCAGCAGGACCTTGGAAAACTGAAGAGGATATTTCCTGTATCTCTCTTTCCTATTTTTTGTTCCTTTCATTTTCCTCTTTCTTCCATTCTTTTTCCCTCACTCTTCTCTGTCTCTCTCTATCTCTTTCTCACTGTGTCTGCCTCATTTCGCCCTTTGAAATTTTATCTCTTTGGAAAACCTTTCTTCTAGTTCAGCATGGAGAATAAGGATGTGACTGTGATTCTCTGCACTGTCTTCCTTAATAAAGTCATTCATTCTCAAGGATTTAACTTTTTTGCAGATGGGCACCCAAATATTGATCTAATGGGATCTGTTTTCCGAGATCTAGTTCTACCTGTTTGGCTGCTTCTAGGGCAACTCTGCCAAAGGTCCCACAGGTGTCTTTTCCTTAACATGCATGAAAACTTTATCCTCTATCCCTCTAAATTTGAGTTAGTGTCATTTGAGCCTGAATTGAGAGGGCTGGGGATGTTTATTTTGGAGATGAGAGAATTAGGAGTCACATGAGAGTTATCTTTAAGTACTTGCATGGTTTTTTTATTTGAAAGAAACATTAAATTTTCTCTGCCTGTCCTCTGATGTCAGATAGAGGAAAAATGGTTAGAAATAGCAAAGAGGTAAATTTAGTCTTGATGTGAGAAAAAAAATCCTGTTAATGAAACCAATTTTTAAAAAGAATGGGCTCAATTGGAGAAGTACTGAATAAAGTTGTGGTATATAATTGTGACAGAGTACTACTGTGCTAAAAGAAATAATGAGCAGGATGGCTTCAGAAAAACCTGGGAAGACTTATGTAAACTTATGTGAATTGAAGTGAGCAGAACTAGGAGATCATTGTACACAGTGACAGCAACATTGTAAGGATGATCGATTGTGGAAGACTTGGCTATTCTGATCAAGACAGTGACCCAAGACTCAACTCCAAAAGATCCATGATGAAAAATGCTATCCACCTCCAGAGAGAGAACTGATGGATTCTGAATATAGATTGAATCATTTTTACATTATTTTTCTTGTTTAATTTTTGTCTGTTTCCTTTTGCAACATGGCTAATATGGAAATATGTTTTGCATGGCCTCATATGTATAATCAATATCAAATTGCTTACTTTCTCAAGGGGAGGGGCAAGATGGAGGGAGATAATTTGAAACTCAATTTTTTTAAAAAAAGTTTAATTTTTTTACAAGTAATTGGGAAATATTTAGAGAAATAAATAAAAGGTATATTTAAAAAAACAAAATGGGCTGTATTCGGAATTATTAGGCTCCTCTTCACTGAATAATTTTAAGTAAAGCTTGGATGACCACTGGTCCAATACTCTAAGAGAGAGAATCATTGCTCAGAGAAATGTGGAATAGATGGTCACTGATGTGTGATCATTCCAACTCTGAGATTCTGGGATTCTGTGAAATGTAAATTGATTCTGACCAAAAGAAAAATTAGACAGGACATGGAGTTATGTTGAAACTTCTTTTAGATTTTTCCCACTCACCTTTGAATTTCAAAAGCATTTCTGTAATTCCAGGAATGGGCTGGACAGTTTTTTTTATAAGGAATTTTTCTATTTCCTTTTGGAGCACAGATTCATTCCTATAGAAAAAAAAAACAAAACCATGTTTAGTTCTCCAGTTGTCATAGCATCAATGGTGTAGTCTTCATTACTTTAAATTTTTTAAGAGCTTTCCCAATGAAATAAAGATAGGAACCTACCTGTTTAACACTCTTTTCATATCCTGAGAAGAGAAAAAAAAATGTGGTTAGGACAATGGTTTATTTGAGGAGGGAAAATGAGACTTTAAAATGAATCACCTATTCATTGTTTTGAAGATAACTCCAGAGTCGGGAGGAATCTGACAGGTTCTAGCTCTGCAGCATGTTTCACATATGTCCCCTTGTCACCCCTCACTCATCCACTACCTGAGGTCAGGTCCTCCTCACCCCTTGCCTAGACAATTGCCTTGACCTAATTCATCACAATATCTACAGTCTCTCTCCACTCCAATACATACTCCCCACAGCTACAGAAGTACATTTCCTTAAGAGCAGATCATATTAGTCATAATCCAGTAGCTCACACTACCTCAAAGATGAAACAAAATCTCTTCCATTTGGCCTTTAAAACCCTTCACAATGTGGCTTCACAACATCATCCCAGTTTACACTGCTTTCCTTCCTCTATGTTCCAGCATGAATGATCTCCCTTCCTACACTGTAGTGTAGAGAATACTATAGAGTTCAACTGAATCCTCTAGTAATCAAAAAAAGAAAAAGAAGGGAGAATAGACTATACATAGTGATGGCCTTGCAAAAGTACTGAAGAGGGACAGCTAGGTGGTGCAGTGGATAGAGCACTGGCCCTGGATTCAGGAGGACCTGAGTTCAAATCTGGCCTCAGACTCATAACACTTACTAGCTGTGTGACCCTGGGTAAGTCACTTAACCCCATTGTCAACAACAAAAAAGAAGAAAACAAAAGTACTGAAGAGCGGAGAGGCTAGAGATCATGATGAGGATAAAGAACAAGATAAGTCAGAAGAGAAGATGCAGTGTTAATATATTATGTTCAGATAAATGAATTTCAGAGTTTCAGGACATAGATGTAGAACACTTCTGAAATCTCCTGAAACACTATGATTTATACTCAAAAAGCTTACTATTCATTTTTTTAAAATTTGAAGATGTAATCTACGCAGATAAAATTTATTAAAATTCTACATGTACACAAAATAAAAATATATAAGATAATAAAAATAAATTCAAAAAATCTATCAAAACACATTATCAAAAAACTGAGAACCCTAATCTTCTAGATGTTTTTAGGACTTAGGGAATCAGTGTCATTGGGAGATGTAGGAGACCCCTAACAGATTAAAGGATTCTTCATTCCCACTTCACTTTTTGTTTGGACATGGATTGCTCTTTTCTCAGCACCTGGCTTTATCATTTATGTCCCTTCATCTTAATTATAATGGCCTTACCTGTAGCAAATCCATATCTGGTTTCTTGCACTCCTCTTCTAACTCTAAGATCCTCTTCCTTAATTCTTGATTCAGGTGGGACAGTTTCTTCATTCTCTTGCTCAGGCCTTCCATGTTGGTTCTCAATTGCTGCTGCACAATTGACAGATATTCATCCTTCTCCTCATCCAGGAACCCTTGTAGTTTCTGGAATTCAGACAAAATCCTTCTCTTTTGTGTCTCCACCTCTGCCTATAAAGAAACAGATAAGGCTGATGGAATCCAGGAAATGACACAACACTAAATGGCAATGGGGGCTGACAAACTTTTCAGCTTCCAATTGGATTTGGATTTCATTCACTTCTTTACCCAAGGTTGTCCGTGGACAGCAAGTACACACTCTGCACTGTGTTTTGTGGTCCAAGGGCAGCTCCCTTCTCTTGCTTGAAAAACACCACATCCTTTCTTATGGTGCTCTTTGCCTGTTGTAGTACAAATGTGAACTTGAAGGCCTGGCTAGGACTGCCCCTTGTGCCCAGATATATGCCTTCAGGCAAAATGGTTAGCCTCTCTTTGACCCTCAGTGTTTTCATTTGTAAAATTTGGTGAGGGCCAATATGTCACCTGTATATCCCAGAAGGATGCTTTGGGAGATCACAGCAGACAATGTGTTACAAATGCTGAGGGATCAAGAAATCAATACTTACCTCCAACAGTACACATTTCAGCTTCTCATTAGCCATCTGTTGCATCACATTCTCAGCTTTCCTCCACATAACATTCACAGATTTTTGGATCTTCTCCTATAATAATAATTTTAAGAAAAACATAAATTCTTGTATCCCTGAGGGATTTGAATTCTACATATCCAAAACTATTCATGTGTGACTGGCTGAGAGATTATAATTAAAGATTACTGCTCTTTCTGGAAGGTTACAGCCTGTATGACCTGTGGTGAGGGTTGTTCCTATCATTCAGAAATCATTGGTCTGAGGTAGATGACTCAAGGTAGAGACAGTTCAGAGGAGTAACTCAGTCTGAATGAGGACTCATACATCCTGAAATGATTCAATATCTATCCATATCACTTCTTGCCAATGGATTCTCATCACCCCTTCCCCCCTCATGGATTATCAGATCAGAGATTGAGAGTTAAAATGATCCTTGGAGGTTTTCTAGTTCAACCTCTTAATTTAACAAATGAAGAAAGTATATTCCATTCAACTACAATGTGCTTCCACAGTCCTCTTAGCCCACTCAAATCTTGGGTTTCAAGTCTTAGATAAAGAGCCAGTTCCTACATAAACCATCATAGATGACTTCAAGCCACAACCATCTCTCTGGTAAAAGAAGGATTTGTTAGGGGAATAAGTTGATCTAGTAACACCCTTTTGCCCCTGTCTCAGTGTATAACCCCATGCGAGTCATTTAATGTGGCTGGGTTTCATATTTTCAGGACTTTGTTAAAAAAAAAACAACAGAACAACCTGAACTTAATTGAAGATTTGACATACAAGAGCCAAGTGAAATATAAGGTACATACCAAAGACTAAATACAAAGGACTCAATAAGGATAGACCATTTATCTTTTATGTAGGTAAAATGTAAAAATTATGTCTAAGATTGTTATTAGTAACTGGGCAGTTTGTAAAAAAAAGATTGGGGTAGACTTGAGTATGATATGACTTTAAAAAGTAAAACCATTTAGGAATACCTAAAAAGAGTAATTATCTTATACAAATGAGGTGAGAGAGGAAGAACGGAGACAGAGGAATTAGATGGGGGAGGAGGGTTGGTAGTTCTGGAAATCTACTTTCATCAGGAATAGGTTCAAGAGGAAACAATACATATCTCTAGAAGAGAATAAAAGTCTTCTAAATTTAGGAAGAGAGAAAATGCTAAGGTGATAGGGAGGGTGGGGAAGATAAGGGAAGGATACCTAGAGAGGAGGGTGAGGAAATATATTAAAGGGGGGGTATAGAAGGGTGTTTAGATTAGTGGGAATGGGAGGATAAGGGAGGGATTTTTAGAGGGGAGGGTGAGGGAATAGGTCAAAGACAGGTATAGAAAGTTGTTTAGATTTATGGGAATAGGAGGATAAGAGAAGGATCCTTGGAGGGGGGTAGGCTAAGCAATAAGAGGGCAAGGTAGAGGGCAGAGGTAAGGTAGAGGAGTTAGGAGGGATAGGAAATAAGAGATATATACAAATATAAAAACAAAGATCAGGAGTAGAATTTGTTAAGGAAAGTATATGTCTATGTATGTATATATATATATATATGTACATGTATTTATCTATATATAAATATATCTGCACTTAATTGTAGCTTTCTGGGGTGGAGGAAAAGGGGGAGAAAAAGAACAAAGTTAAAAGTACACAACAGAGAACAAAAGAAAACTCATAAGGAAGCAAAGAAAAGATGGACAGCTCTCAACACAATGTGTAGTATTTACTATATGGGCTTTCTTGAAATGGAAATTCATTGCTATATGTTTTTAATCCTCTCACATTCTGCTGTGCACATGACATCCTTTTTTTTCTTTTCTTATTTTGTATTTGAGTTTCAATATTTAAGGTTATAATATGTTTCTATTTCTTTTCTTGTTGTGTATTTAAGTTTTAATAATAAAAAACAAAAGCTTTTCCAGAACACAATAGTGTAAAAAGTAATTTAAGGGAAACTTTCTTTTGATCTCGGGCCATAAGTAAAGGGTCAAACTGAGGCCAGAGAAAATAGCTGGATGCAATTCAACAACAGCATTGTGAGCACTTAGAGCTTAGTGGTTGGTACATAGAGAAACCACATTTCTCTCTAGAATAATCTTTTTAGGATACAGTAGAAAGTACAATTCAAAATGTGCTTGTGGAAGGGGTAATAAACCGACTACTCACCTTGAAGTTTTCAGCAAACTCATCCGTGGAATGGAGTGTATGAGGCTCATGCTCCTGGGATTGAGAACAGGACACAGGGCTTGGACTCCAGTCATCCACATAAAACGGCTTGTGCCCCTTCTGATTTATCTCACTTTTGTTTTCTTCAGGGTTCTGAAAGCAAGGGGGACTTAGATTTTTGGCAATGGCTGCTAGTTTCCCAAGGCGCTGATTGGCTCGCAAGTCCCTCAGAGAGGAGACAAACCCGCATTCTGGACAGGAGAAAGGTGTAGAAGCTTCTGGCCAGCTGCTGATGAGGCAAACATAGCAAAAACTGTGGCCACATGTAGTGGACATTGGATTTGTAAAATACTTTCTGCACATGGAGCAGATGAGCTCTTCCTGGAAGTCTCGAATTAGCTCAGGGCAAGAGGTCATGTTTCTGAGGAGAGAGAATAGGAAAGGTCAGTGACTGGTTTGGAGACAGAAATGCTCTTAATACTAGGACACTTTTCATCATGCTGTGCAGGATCAGAAAACTGAATTTTCCAAAGCAAGTAGTTAAGGACCCTGAGGAAAGAATTGGTGGGCACTTTGATTCCTCTCTGATCTTCTAATCCTTTCTGTATCACTTAATATGCCTTCAGCTGAAACATTAATTAAATTAGATTCACAATCTTATTTTGATCAAATTTGCTATCTTTCTACTCCCACCTGTGTTAGTAATTTCAAGGATGATATCATTTAAAGAACTCTCTAGGGGCAATTAGGTGGGGCAGCGGATAGAGCTCTAGCCTTGGAGTCAGGAGGATCTGAGTTCAAATGCGGCCTCAGACACTTGACACTTACTAGCTGTGTGACCCTGGGCAAGTCACTTAACCTCAATTGCCTCAGCAAAAAAAAAAAAAAAAAAGATCAGCCTAAAAAAAAAAAACTCTCTCATTTTAGTGATCCTTTCCCCCTTTTACTTCTTGATAATTTAGCTAGACTCCTCCCTTCCACATTAAGCCTTCCCTAGTAACAATTGAACAACCAAAACAAGAACAAAGCTTCAAACCCAGTAACGCATAAACCATGGCTGACAAGACATAAAATTATCCACACTCATAATCCACCACATCTTCAATAAAATGAAACAAATGATTTCTCTTAACTTTTTTTTTTTTGGTGACAAGTTAAGTCATATGTGGATTTTGTCTTGAACTTCTTTCATGTAAATGGCTGTAGTCTCTGAGCCTATTGGTTTTTTTTCCAATGGGGTAGTTTCAGTCAGCACCAAATATTATGTCTCCCCTTTTTCTTGGATATAACAATAATTTTCCAATATATTCATTTACCATGGTTGGCTTAGCCAATCCAGAATCTAAGGCCCCCACTTTATTTCTAATTCTTTGCTAGCATGAAAAAAATATTTCAGGAAGATTGCAAATGGCTTTCCAGCATGAGTGGCCCAGCTCACAGCTCCAAAAGTAATGAATTAGTACACCTGTCTTCTCCAAACCCATTCACCATTATCTATTTCTATCTGTTGCCTTTGCTAATTTATAGGTGTGAGGTCAAACTTTAAGTTTGTTTTATCATTAATGACTTGGATTATTCTTTCATATAGGAGCTGATATCTTTGGGAATATTTGCAGCATTTAGAAATGAAGAAAAAAATTTAAAAAAAAAGAAACGAAGGAGTTCAGGACAAGGGAAGATACTAATCCTTCTAGTGTTCTACTGTTACTGTTGTCCAAGCCAAATCAGTTTTTCCACTTAGCCTGACTTGTTACTGCCTAACCCATTAACACAAAATCTGGCTCTCTTCTGCCTTTGCTGATTTCAGAGGACTAATTCCCAAAGTTGTATATTTCATCAAGGAGAAATATGTCACTCAACCTCTAGATACTCCATTGCACAGGACCTAGTTCTTAAATCCCTGACATGTAAATCATATTTCTCACTGGGAAAGTTACCTTCTTTTTGTCTTCTGGGATCTTTGCTTCACAGCCTCTGCCTTTAGCTCTGCTTTCAGCACTAGGAAAGTCTAAGTCTGTCTTCTCCCAGGCCTTTTATATACCCCTAGAACACTGAAGTCCCTCCTTCTTTCAAGGTGTGAATTCTTCTGGTCCTCCCTTGTCCCTGAGGCTTGTTCACACTTAGGGACTGCTCAGTGATAAGAGGCTCAAACCAAGGCACTCACAATCTAGGAGAAGGAGTTCACACTACTCATTTGGTCCTTTTACCTTACTTAAAACCACAAAGATTAAGAGAGTATCATTGTCTCTTCTTCGAAAGCTTTCTTATCCCATAAAGGATTCTCCTGAAATAGAATTACTAATAATGACTAAAATAATCATATTTGCTAAGAGGAAGATGGGGGAGTATGTGGGAATAAACAGAATTGATATTTTTCCCTGAGACTCAAATACTTTTAGTGTGAGGAGTCTTTTGAAGGAATAACATTTATGGATAGCTTTAATTTCTGCTTCCAATTCATTTCTGAGTATATTCTCTACCTTCCTCTATCCAACAAGCCATTCTGAGTAATAAAGAAGAAGAGAAAGAAAGAGACAAAAAGTAGTCAAGCAAATCTAATTAGCATGCAGAGGGAATACATTCGGTGTTTCATGCCAATCATCTACTTCCTCTTCAAAGAACATGGGAAAGGGACATTTTCTCATCTCTTCTTTGGGGCCAAGGTTAATCATTATAATCCTACTGTCTTCAGTTTATCTTGCTGTAGGTCTTTCTATTTACGTGTTTGTATTTGCTCTCTATCTTGCTTTCTCAGTTCGGTCTACCTTGTTTTATATTAGTTTATATAAATTACCTTTTGCTTCTTGGAATTTCCATTATTCAGTTTGGGTATAGTACCACCTGCTAGGCAAATTATCTTCTATAATCTCTTCCTTCTCACTTAGTTGTGATGTGACACCCTTGATTCCTGTGGTCTTTGGGAAGGCGGCATACAAAATGTGTAGGCCACTGCCACCACTGCAGAACCCTAAAGAGTCACATGAAACACTCACAAAGAGCACACAGTGTCTATGCTACTGCCAGGGGAATAAGATTGAAATAGTTAACTGTAAGGTACTTGGGCAGAACCGTATCCGAAGGGGCTAGGAAGAAAGATAGTTGAAGAGTTTTTGGACACTCGCATATAACTTGTGGAGCTTGTAACAGGTGACAGGGCCTGTCCCTATATAGACATGTGGGCATGGGAGTTAGTGCTCCCTACTTCCAATCGGAGATCTATGCCCATCACTGGCAGCCTGACAGACCCACTCTTGTGCTTGATATCTGGCAACTAACCACATGGAGATAGGTGGTTGCCAGGACTCATATTTCCTACCACAATACCCTTCCCCCCTCCTTCAGTGAATCACCTGACTTACAGGTATGTGCCACACAATACAAGATCAGATGGGGGAACCATGACACCAAAGTATTCCCAATCCTATTTCATCTTAGTCACTACCAACATCAATTAGTAGTGGATTTACTCAGCAGACTTTTCTAACTTACATACTTTTGCTGGTTTCTTTTAACAGAAGAAGTGAGGGAAAGGAAGGCTGACTAACAAAACTTATTGACTATGCTGTAGTGCCAATTCTCAATTAGCTATAGTTTGGAATGGCTGATGTCTGACAGGAGGCCCTTCCCTCTCTATTATTCTGTGTTTGTAATACTCTGAAAAGTTCAAAGTCAAGGGCAGGCTCAGGTGGGCAACTACTTTGCCTGAGGTGTGAACTCTATGCTTCTCATAGCTAATGCAATAATAAGAGTGGGAATTTCAGGAAAAATAAAAACAAAAGTTATGGTGGAGTAGTAGTACTGGGGGCCTAGGAAGCAAGCAAATTCACACCTTATGCTAGATTAGGTGAATTTTCACCTTGTATTGGGAGGGGCTGAATAAGACAAATTCCCTTATAAAAGGCTCAGGCTGAAGTCAGGGTCAGGGATTCTTGTTTCCGGACAGAAGCTCTGAACTAGAGAGGAAGTTAGATCCTGAAGGAAAAATCCTAGATTGAAAGAGTCAAGGTAAGTTTTCCTCAAGAATGTTATTAACTTTTCTGTTTGGGATTTGGCTCCCTTCACCAGACAGCAAAGGTAAACAGTTAGGGTTACAATGAAATGCTGCACCATGCTAACATCTCACAGAGATGATGAACTGTGGAGGACATCTTGCCCCCTTTCTGGCTAATGTCCTTTGGGTTCTCTTTTTGAAAGTTGTGCTGAGAATTGATGAAACTGCCTTAGGAGATGCCCCCAGCTTTGGCCCTGAGTATCTTCAGGGATTTGGATAGTCAATATGAGTTAAAGATCATTTCATTTAGAATAAGGATCCAGTTGCTTGTTCTGAATAATTTGCGCAACATAGCCTGTTCCTTATAACCTCTAGAAATAGTGTGGAGAAGGTGATTTCAAAGGATTTGATCTTTCATACTGAGAAAGCATTGCTTGGGGCCATGGAGGAGGGTGAGATGGACCAGTTGACAGGATGAAAGAGATTCTTTTGAAACACGGGAGGAGATGTCACATAGCTAGCTAGCATCATCAACTCCTCCATTTGGGAGATGAAATTCAGAGGAAGGAAAGGTCCTGAGAAGGAAAACATTTAATATTCTATCTCTGGGCATTCATGGTAGTTTACCTTGTTAGAAAGTTCTCATTAGAAGTAATGAGAGACATAGTGTGATGTAACACCTCAGGTAGGCCTGGATTCATGTCGCTCCTCAGACTCTTTCTGGCTGGATAGTTGCTTAATCTTTCAGTTATTTAATCAACCAAAGGCACAAAATGGTATGAGGAAAAAGAACTCCTGAAGGAAGAGGTGCTTAAACCCCATCTTGTAGGAACCCAGAGACTCTACGAGGTACAGTTTTGGAAAGAAAGCCTTGAAGGCTGAGGGATCAGACTGTGCAAAGATATAAAATGTAGAATTGTGTGTAGGAAATAGGAAGTAGGCCAGAATCACTAGAATGTAAAGTTCATGAAGGGGAGTAATCAGTTAAAAAAAAAAACTTAGAAGACAAAAAGTGGCCAGCTTTCAAGAGATTTAAATGCCAACTAGAGCAGCTTATATTTCAAACATAATTTTTAATTATAAAAACCAAATATATCCACAAATAAGAGATTTGAAAAGGTACCTACTCCCTCCCTTTCTTCTCCAAGTGGGGAAATATGAGTATGGAATATTGTCTGTAATGTGTGACTTCTTCAGTGTATTAGTTGATCTTTCTGAACTTACCCTTCTGCTCTCTTTTCATTTTGTCTTCTCAAAAAAATGATCTCTAGGAAAGAAAACATAGATGATATAAAATCAAAGTGAGTGGTAAAATTTATTTTAATAAAGAAATAATAGAGGGGGCAGCTAGATGGTTCAGTGGATAGACCACTGGCCTTGGAGTCAGGAGGACCAGTGTTCAAATCCAGCCTCAGACACTTGATACTCCCTGGCTGTGTGACCCTGGGCAAGTCACTTAAGCCTGATTGCCTGCCAAAAGAAAAAGATAAGAAATAAAACATGGAAATAAAAAATTATTTTTAAAAGGATATTGGCAGAGTTTAAGTATTCTTAAGAACAGAGAAGAATGGTAGAAAAACATTAGTGAAGAATATTTGATAACATTTAAAATTTAATCAATACAGTCAACAGAGTAACAGAATTATTTAATAACCCCAATATATTTTATATTGTTGTGTTCATCTGAACTGCAACAAACACTTAACACCTTAATAATCACTTAAGAAATGGTTCTTGATTGATCACTGATTGAGGTGTGAACTTCTAGGTTTATCCAGTGCCTGAAGGATAAATAAGAATAAGAAGGTGGCAAATCACAAGAGGTTTTCTTGGAGGTGATAATTCATTCATCCACGCAACCAGGGTCCTCCATACAGATTACTTGGGTGGGCAAATGCCTTGGGAAAAAGTGTAAAAGCCCAGCACCTGTTCATTTTGGTAGTGTATTTGTTCTGGGCTGAGATGTTTCCTCAAATTGGATTCCTGAGGGTTGGAGGCTTGGAAAGATATCAAAGGTAAGTATCCTTCTGAGGAAAGTTCTTTTGTTATTGAAAACCTAAGGAAAATTTAGAGTTTTAGTCTAATCCCACCATCTCATTTTACAAAAGGGGAAACTGAAGCCAGCTGAGTTTTTTTTTTAAGTGATGTGGCCAACTTCAAATAGACTGACAGGGTAGAACTAGGATTTGAGCACAGGCAATGACTCCAAATTGCCTATTTTTCTTCAGTAACAGAATGTTTTATCTACTTATCTATTACTATTATTTATTATTGTTGTTAGATATGTGGCACAATGGGTGGAGTACTGGGCCTGGAAGCAGCAAGACCAGAGTTCAAATCCAGCCTCAGATACTTACTTAGCTGTTTAGCTCTGAGCAAGTCACAACTTGTTTGCCTCAGTTTCCTTAATTGTGAAATAGGGAAAGTAACAGCACCCCTCAGGGTTGTAGTGGGGATCAAATGAAATAATTCTTGAAAGCTTCTAGTATAGTATCTGGCATATAGTAGACACTTAATAAATGTTGATTATTTGGTTGATAGCTGGTACTTTGCAAGCCTAGGAAACAGGAGGCTTGAGTTTGAATTCTACCTCAGATTTTAACTGTCTGACCCTGAGCAAGCCACTTAATCTCTCATCTCAATTTCCTCATCAATAATATAGATAATAGAACCTACTTCCTAAGGCTTTTGTATGGGCCAAAGAGGGCAATGTATGAAAAGCACCTTGAAGCTACTCTATAACAATGCTAGATATTACCCGCTGTCCCATCCTTGTTCCCAGTCTTCCTATTGGAGTCTATATTTGCTGGAGACTTTGAGCCAAGTTTATGGGGGAAATCATTGATTTTATATGTTTCTTGCTATGCTATTTCATTAAATATTTGTTTTGAACCTCGAAAATGGAGTAGTGGGAGAAACACACTTACCCTGCCCCATTGTCTTTCCTCAGGGTCATGGCTGATGAAGTTGAACAGGAAGAAGGTCAAACCTGTTTTATCTGCTTTGATGAAGTCATAAACCAAATC
The DNA here is from genome assembly GCF_900497805.2 of Vombatus ursinus. Lineage (NCBI taxonomy): Eukaryota > Metazoa > Chordata > Mammalia > Diprotodontia > Vombatidae > Vombatus > Vombatus ursinus. The sequence goes on along the minus strand of NW_020945437.1, from coordinate 4,516,280 downwards.
ACAGCTGAATGTGGACATACTATTTGCATACCTTGTCTCAGTAAAATAACCTCTCCACCTTTATATTGCCCTACGTGCTGGGAATTCTCCCAGCTGAAAACTCTTCAGGATGACATTGTCATGCATCCTGAAGGAGAAAGTATGTGTGCCATGCACCGGGAAGACCAGAAGCTGTTCTGTGAGAGTGAGGAGACCCTACTCTGTTTGACCTGCTCTAAATCAGAGGATCACGTGTACCACATTCATTGGCCCATTGCAGTAGCTGCTCTGCGCTACAGGGTGAGTTATGAAAGGAAATCTTCCACATCCCTTAAAGTGTTCATTGGTAATGTCATCTAGGTGAAGTCCACCCCTCAAAATGCATAGGAGTCCAAGCTGGGTTGAAAGCAGAAAAATTTTATTAGGAGGAAAATCAAACACTACTGCCGAGGGTCCCCCACACAAGGTACAAAAAAAGAGTCCATAGTCCAGGAGAGGCAGGGGAGAGTTATGCTTGAAAATCACAAAGAGGAAGTTCAGAAAGGGTTTGGGGAAAAAGAAAGGACAGTCTTACTCAGGATCAGGTGGCCACAGAAACAGGATGTTTTGCAGGAACAGTTGACCCCAAGACTGTTTTGGGTCAATCTGGGGGGACACAGCTCGGTAAAGTCAGCCAGCAAACACCAGCAAAGGTGTATGGGAGTAAGTAAGACTTTGGCTCATTGCAGGCTCCTGATTGTTTCCTTTCAGAAAACAGGCTTACTCTGACTTCAGTGCAATGTGCCTGGTAAGGTAACTCATAGAAAATAGACATATTAATCTCAGGGGCATTAGTGAGTTCTCCATGCTCAATTTAGTTGCTATATTAGTCTATCCCTTGGAGCTATCCCCTCAGTACTCATCAGAATTCAGTCTCTCTCCTTCCTGCTGTGACTGTCCTCTAAAATCAAATTGTACTGGCTTGTCAGGAGTCTTGAATTTCTCAGCCCCTCATATTTCATGGGGCTCAGGCCTAGAAAAGAATTTTCCTAATAGTATTTATTCATGTTTCTCTTACAGAAGAGGATTGAGGCTCAACTGGAAATCTTGCACGAAAATGTGAAAAAAGTTCAGAAACTTCTTCTTACAGAGAAGGAGCAACCCCTTGCATGGGCTGTGGTACGCATTGTAAGAATTTGGCTATCTCCATTCATAATATTGTCCATACCCCTAATCTTCCATGATTTCCAAGACAAACCTCCCATCATTAATACCCATATTTAGCAGGTAAGGAAACTGAGATTCATAGGCGCAGTGTCACTAGTTTTCATTCATGCCATTAATGTGAGCAGAAAATTTGAATCAAACCAATTATCCTGACCTAAAATTCTATGTTGGGTATTAAGCTGTCTCTAGCTGAAGCTGACCTCTATCTGCTTTCTTGTTTCAGCTTCATGATCTCTGGTGTGCAACCTCAGTTTCCTCCACCCTCCAAAGCAGAGAAGTGGGATCTAGGGTTGGGGGAGGCAATTAACATGTGTTACCTTTGAAAAATAAAGTAAACTGAGAGGCAGTGATCTTAGTATGATCAATTTATTAGTTAGTTTGACAGTAACCAATAAATTGGGTCTAAGAACCAAAGACCTCGATGAAGGGCTTGCTGGCCTTCATATAGTTTTGGGAAGTACAGATCTGGTTATGTGGGGAAGACAAAGGGATTAGTTACAGGGTAGACAGCATTATGGAGGTGGGGACATCATGATTGGTTACATCAAGAAAATTGGGCTTACATCCACATGGGCTTATTAAACACTACTTTCTGAGAGCTGGAGAATAATGATTGTTTTATGGGACCCATCTGCATCTTGTAATCTTTACTAGGGGATCAAAACTACCAGATTTGTTGGCTGCTTGGAAGAGATCAGAAATCCCCTAACTGCACAAGGACAGGCAAGGACAGATAACAGATCTTTTGGAGATGGTTTGAAGTTAACTTGTGGGGCTTAAAGATAACAATTTAGGGCTGGAGAAGCCCATAAATATCAACTATATGCACAAATACTCTTATTTTAAGGGAGAAGAGTGAAGTCAAAAAGGTTAAGTACCTTCCCCAAAGACACACAGTTGGCTGGGAGTGAAATCCTGAGCTCTTGACTCCTACTTAGTCCCAGGGCTCTTTGCATTAGACCACATTGAGCAGGCAGAGAAGGGGAGATATGAGGAGCCCATGGTGTTCCTTGGGGTATATCATCTACTGTCTTTCTCTGCAGCACCAGAAAGAAATGAAGAGGAAAAAATTTTGGCAAATATGGGGGTTTCTGAAGAGGAAGAATGAAAAATCAGAAAAGGAGAAATTAGTTATTGAGAGAGAGAACAAGAAGTTCAATGAGCTCTATGAAAGGCTGAAGGACATGGAGGCTGCACAGGAATGTCGAATCCTGGAGGAAAAGGAGGTGTGGGAGGCCACGATGTCCAGCCAAAGCAGATTCCTAACAGCCATAATCACCCAGCTGGAGGACAAGATGCAGAAGCCAGATGTAGAAATGCTACAGGTGAGACTAGCGTAAACTCATTGGGCCAGTTGTTTATAGGGATAGGAAATCTAGGTCATCTTCTTCAGTTGCCCTTTCTTTTGAGATCTACTCTTGTCTCTTGATGTATGTGCCTTGTGCTTTCTGGGAAAAAGAGGAGGAGGAATCACTGCTGAGAGAAGAGATGTCTGCCCACAGACAGTTTGGCCTGAAGCAGCAGAGAAGGCTCTGTGTGCTGATGCTGTGGCCCAGTGATGCAGAGAGCTGAAGCATAGGAATCCTGTGCCTCTAGTTTGGATCTGTCACATATGTAGGCAGAGGC
>NW_020945437.1:4343490-4513459 GCF_900497805.2 Vombatus ursinus | reverse complement strand
TTTCATTATTTGCCCAGGTCAGGAGAACTAAAGACATCCCAAAGACTAGGAAGTAACTGTATGATAAAAAGGCAAGGGGGCATTTACTTGTGAGCAGATACAAAACATAAAGGCCTATTAAAGTAAAAGAAAATGCCTGAAAGAGAGAGCTCTGGTTCTCAGTAGGAGTGCTATCCACTTTCCTAAATATAGCATAGATATGTACAGACTATTCTTGCTCTGAACATACCAAATGTCCTGGGGAACAGGGAAAAATCAGAGTAGCGCCCAAGTTAGATCTCCCTTTCACTCAGGACATCAAAATCCCTTTCTTTTGGACTGATATCTTTTCCTCTCTTTAGGACTCAAACTGTGGAAGGGTTGCAATTACTATGACTTGTCTGAGGAAAAAAAGAGGGCAATTAGAATTTTCCCTGGCTTTTCAGGCAAGACATACATTGCTTACATAACTGGGAGTGTTGAAGCTGTGGCCATCAAGCAAATGGCATTCATGCTGAAGACTTTATCTCTGGAAACAATTGTTGAAGAGGAAGAATTTACAAGAAATAGCACAACTTCCGGGAATGACATTTAGAGGGATTAATCATCATAAGAAGTCCCTTTACATTCTGTAGAAAGGCAGCAGAAGCAAATGTCTATGCACACAGGTTGTGGTGATTGTGATGGTTCTGAATCTATTTGTATTGAATAAACTTGACATCTTGTCAAATACTCATGCCTACTGCTTCATATTCAATCATAGGATTAGAAATCTAAAGCAGGGGTTCTTAACCTGGCATAAATTCTGGGTTCAGAACCGTGTTGCGTTGCTAATATGAGGTTCCTAAATGCAGTCCCAGGGCTAAAGGGAATAACATTTGTGGCCACAGAGAAGCAGGAGACCTGGTATTAGTTTCAGGGAGGAGAGGAGTGCTGCTGGTCACACATGGGGAAGCAGAGACCCTGATCTAAATTCTAAGCAGAGGGGAGCACTAGCAATTTTGGTCACAAGGAGAGTGGGAGATCTAGGGCCAGGAGCAGTGTTAGCTCTGGTAGCTAAAGTGATCTCTTCCCAGGTAAAGACCAGAGCACAGGCCAAGAAAGGAGTGATCACACCTCTCTTTAGATCATACCACCTTGCAATCACAGAAAACCTGCAGACAGAAATCAAACACATGAAAAACCCTCAATTAAACACCAAATTGAAAATCCTGAAAAATCAAAGGAGAGATTAATAAAATTGAAAGTTAGAAAACTATTGAACTAATAAACCTAGGAGCTGGTTTTATGATTTAAAAAAAGCCAAATTACCAGTATCAAAAATGAAAAGGGTAATCACCAACAGTGATGAAAGCAATTCTTAAAAGCCATTTTGCCCAATTATATATCAATAATTCTGACAATCTAAATGAAATGGATATATGTTTATAAAATATAAATTGCTCAGATTAACAGAAGAGGAAATAGAATACTTAAATAACCCTAACTTAGAGAAAGGAAATGAACAAGTCATGAATGAGCTCCCTAAGAAAAAATCCCTAGGACAAGATGGATTCACAAATGAATGCTAACAAACACTTTAAGAATGATTAATTCTAATACTATATATAATCTGCTTGGGAAAGTGGGTGAAGAAGGATTCCTACAAAATTCCTTTTACAACACAAATATGGTACTGATACCTAAACCAGGAAGAGAAAAAAGAGAAAACTAGAGAATGGCTCCTTAATTAATATTGAGACAAAACTTTTAAATAAAGCACTAGAAAGGAGATTACAGCAATGTATCACAAAGATCATACACTATGACTAGGTGGGACTTTATCCAGGAATGAAGGCCTGGTTCAATATTAGGAAAACTATCAGCATAACTGAATATACCAATAACAAAACCAACCAAAAAAATCATATTCTCAATAAATACAGAAAAGTTTCTTAATGTAAAATACTCACTCTTATTACTCACTCTCACTTAGGAATAAATGGAGCTTTCCTTAAAATGATTAGTATCTATCTAAAACCATCAACAAGCATTATCTGTAATGGGGATAAACTAGAAGCCTTCCTAATAAAATCAGGGGTGAAATAAGGAAGTTCATTATCACCACTATTTTTTAATATTACATTAGAAATGCTAGCTATAGCCATCAGAGAAGAAAAAGAGATGGAAGGAAATAGAATAGGCAATGAGAAAAAAAGCTATCACTCTTTATAGATGATATGATGGTATGCTTAGAGAATCAACTAAAAAACTAGTGAAAATAATTAACTACAGCAAAGTTTCAGGACATAATATAAACCCACATGAATTATCACCATTTCTATGTATTACCTACTAAGTCCAGCAGCAAGAGAAAGAGATATTCTGTTTAAAATAATTGTAGACAATATAAAATACTTAACAGTGTACCTACCAAGACAAATCCAGGAACTATGTGAACACAATTACAAAATGCTTTTTTACACAAATAAAGTCAGAGCTAAACAATTGGAAAAATATTAATTGGGCCAACTAGGTGGCTCGACTGATAGTGAACCAGCCCTGGAGTCAGGAGGATCTGAGTTCAAATCCAGCCTCAGACATATAAAACTTACTAGCTGTGCAACTCTGGGCAAGTCACTTAACCCCAATTGCAAAAAAAAAAAAAAAATTAGTTGCTCATGGGTAGGTTGAGCCAATATTACAAAAACAACAATTCTACCTAAATTAGTTTACTTATTGAATGCCAAGAAGAAAGTGTTGTTATCCTCATTTTACAGATGAGGAAATGAGGCTGAGAGAGGTTAAGTGATTCCAATAAGCTAGTAAGTATCTGAGGCAGGATTTAAACTCAGGTCTTCCCAATTTCCTGTACTCAACACAGTATATCACCTAGTTAATATGTTAGTATATTTTTCTTTCCAATCATCAATTTTACTGACAGGTAATTCTTTACATTTTGTTCATCTATCTGAGCAGAAGTCTTATCTCTGGCTTATCTTCCATTCAAGAAATTTTCTAGGTGTTGTGAAATATAAAATTTACATTCAGTATCCCCTATCCATAGCTTTTATCTCATATCAGTTTTTTCCACTAGCAAAAGACTGAGGTTTAAGGTGATCCTAAGCTCTTTTATACTATGATGATTTCTTTAATGTTTAATCTTTAAAAAAAATATTATCGTGAACTTTATAATCATTAACAAAAAAGTTGATTTTTGTATATAAGAAGAGAAAAGGAGTATTATACATGAAACCAAAAAGCTCTGAAAAAAGCTGTCTTGAGCTCCAAGGACTGTCCAGGAAAGAGGAATAAGGGTTTCACTACAAACAATGTCTTAGACACCCCTTCCCCATTTCCTTTGGAAAAGGGGATAATTTCCATTAAAGTAATGAACAAGAAAACCATTGGACTAATAAATGAAAAAACCATTGAACTAATAAAGCTAGGAACTGGTTTTATGATAAAGAAAAAAAGTCAAATTACCAGTATCAAAAACGAAAAGGGTGATTTCACCACCAGTGATTAAAGCAATTATAAAAAGCCATTTTGCCCAATTATATATCAATAAATCTGACAATCTAAGTGAAATGGATGAATAATAATAGAAGGGGAAATAGAATATTTACATAAAACTAACTTAGAAAAAGGAAATGGACAAGCCATGAACTAGCTCCCTAAGAAAAAATCCCTAGGGCAAGATGGATTCACAAGTGAAAGCTATCAAACACTTTAAGAACAGTTAATTCTAATACTACATAATTAATCTGTTTGGGAAAATGGGTGAAGAAGGATTCCTACAAAATTCCTTTTACAACATAAATATGGTGCTAGTACCTGAACCTCAACTGTCAAGGTGAGAATTTCCACCCCTATGCTAGCTGCCACTTCACAGGCACAGGAAAATCGATTTGGAATTGGCAAATCAACTGAGCTTCGACCTTTGTACCAACAGAAATGGGGGCAGTGAGATGAGGATGAGCAGCAGAAGTAACTCAAACACAAACATCAACAAGTCTAGGCATTGATACAGATTGACCTGATCAGAGACAGAATGAATGGCACAGGATGCAAGAAAAGCAAAGCCTCTGATTGCTTCCTTTCCTCAGTTAAATTTCAGTACTTCAGAATACTACATGTGGTCAGCAGGGCTGATAAAATAATGGTCTTTAAACATTTTTGCCACCTTCTCTTTACAGTTCAGTTTATACCCTAACATTTAGATTAAAAGAAAAGTAGCTTTTCTAATCAAACTGATACAATAATTTAAAAATTTCACAACACAAAAATACATAGAAACATGATAATAACATTAACAATGTCATGAATTTAAATGCATGAAACAAAACTCAGTACTATGCAGATGATATTAATTGATCAAATGCGTTTCCATATTACCTTATATTGAAAATTATTCATCTCACATTAGTTTTTAAACTCACAATACTCATAGTTTGGAAAGTTATTAGTACAAAACACATTTTGCTAAAAACAAAACAAAACAAAGCAAAAAAAAAACCCCAACCAGCAATAAGATTACACACAGAGACCAAATGAAATTACATAAGACAAATCACACAGTAAAATGGGGAAGGGAAGGGAGGGGAGGGGGATTTAGCATGGCACACTTGGTCACAAGGATTGGACTCTTTTTTCTAGATCTCCCCCTAACATATCCAAGTGCCATAGAAGATCATAGGATTATAAATCTAAAGATGAAAGGGATGTCAGAAGTTATCTCTTCAAATCCCCTCATTTGGGAAATGAAACAGAGAAGCCTTTGAAATAGTAAAGAGTAGACTGAGGCACACTTTCATTGTTGTTCATTCCTTTTTCTTTAACTTAATTTTTTCAAGTAATAAAATTTATTTTCTTTCCCATCCACCTCCCCTTGTCCCACCTTCACTCCAAATGAAAAAGGAAAACTAAACCATTATTACAAATATAAGTAGTCAAGCAAAACAAAGCATGTATCAATCCGTACTTGAATTCATCACCCATTATTGCCCTATTTCATCAGGATTGAGCTGGAATCATGATTGATTATTGCATTGATTAGAGTTTTAAAGTCTCAGTTCTTTGCTGAAACAATTTTGAAAGATGGTTATGTAGATAGAAATAAAATGACTTGACAATGGATTGTATATGGAGAATAAAAGAACGAGGATTAGAGGATGACATCTAGGTTCAAAGCCAGGATAATTGAGAGAATGGGGCAGCTAGATGGCACAGTCGCTAGAGTTCCAGGCCTGAACTCATGAAGATTCATCCTGGGTTCAAATCTAGCCAAAGACACTTAATTGCTATGTAACCCTGGGGAAGCCACTTAACCCTGTTTGCCTCAGTTCTCTCATCTATAAAATGAGCTGGAGAAGGAAATGGCAAACTACCCTAGTATCTTTGCCACAAAAACCCCAAATGACATCACGAAGAGTCAGAAGTGTCTGAAACAATGGAATGAGAACAAAAATGGTGAGACAATAGAAGTACTTCAACAATAGTAGGGAAGTCTGGATGTGGGGGAGGGGAGACAGGGATTTGGAGGAAAGATAATGAGATCAATAATCCTGGCCACCCTTTCCAGTACTGCCTGCACCTTCACTCATTCTCCTTTGCTCTCTTGTCAAGAGAGGGGAGTTGGAATATTCCTTGCTCCCCCTTGCTACTTCCAGGTTCTCCCCTTTTCTCCTTCACTCAGTAACTTCTCTTCCTGAGGTTCATGCTAGCCCCAATCAAAATCCTAGTAGCTATTATCTACAGACCTCCGTGTACCTCTTTCTTCAATGAGTGCCATTCCTGGTGTACAATTTCCCTCTCCTCCCTAATGTAAGCAACAAAAGTTCTAAGAAGTCATTGGTGGAAAAAACAAAAACACAAACCAAAAAACACTTTATTAATGGCCTAGCAAGGCTGGGTGTCCCATGTGTGTGCACATCATTGAGGCATGAAAATACGGTCTTTTATTCCCTATCCTGAAATGCAAGTTCCTCCTCCGATTCCCCATTGGCTGGGTACTACTGAGCTTACAGCCTATCAGAAGCTCTAATTTCCCCACATGAGTTTCTGCCCCAATTACATCTCCCATTCGGCATGTTTCCTTGTCAACAGCCTACAGCTGTCAATACCCCATCATCTACTCATCACCCTGCTGAGTGATAAGCAGAAGCAACATTCCCAACCACATTTCCTACAATTTCCTCTTTTTCCTTTTATTTACTCTATTGTGCCTGCATCTTAATTCATTAAATCATAAGAAGATTCTAGTTTTGATAACATTATTTCACTTTCCTTGTCATAGTTAGGGTTCACTTCAGTCTCTTCATCCAGTCAGGATAGAGACTGCCATTCCCTTCCACTTGCTGAACCATTATTCTAACCATCCGGGGCTGTGTTGTTGGGCAACATTTCATCAAGGGGTTTTGGAGACTTAAAATATGGGAGAAGGCATATACAAAAATATTTATAGCAGCTCTTTCTGTGGTGGCAAAGAATTGGAAATTGAAGGGATACCCATCAATTGGTGAATGGCTGAACAAGTTATGGTATATGAATGTAATGCTATTATGCTATAAGAAATGATGAGCAGACATACTTCAGAAAAACCTGGAAAGACTTATATGAACTGATGCTGAGTGAAGTGAGCAGAATCAGGAGAACATTGTACATAGTAACAGCCACCTTGTGCTATAACTAAGATTGATAGACTTAGATCCTTGCATTGCTGAGAAGAGCTAAGACATCTCCAAAGGTCTCATGATGGAAAATGCTATCCACATCCAAAGAAATAACTGTGGAGTTTGAACGCAGATTGAAGTATTCTATTTGCTTTTTTTTTTCTTTCATTTTGTTTCTTTTTTCTGGTGGTTTCTCCTATTGGTTCAAGTTCTTCCTTAGAACATGACTAATGTAAAAATGTTTAATAGGAATGTATATGTATAGCCTATATCAGATTGCATGCCATCTTGGGGAGGGAGGAGGAGAATTTTAAACTCAAAAGCTTATGGAACAAAAAAAAAGGGAGGGGGCAGCTAGGTGGCATAGTGGATAGAGCACCGGCCCTGAAGTAAGGAGGACCTGGGTTCAAATCCGGCCTCAGACCAAACACTTAACACCTACTGGCTGTGTGACCCTGGACAAGTCACTTAACCCTAATTGCCTAAAAAACAAAACAAAATAAAACAAAAAAGCTTATGGGAGCTATTGTTGATAAATCAAAATAAATTAATAAAAAAAATGGGAGAAGGGATCAACACTGACAAATTCAAAAAGGAAAAGTAACAATAGGGGGGTGGAGCCAAGATGGTGGAGGGAAAGTAATGACTGTCTTGAGCTCTCTCCCAAAGCCCTCCAAATACCAAAAAAAATGGCTCTAAACAAATTCTAAAGCAGCAGAACCCACAAAAAGACAGAGTGAAACAAATATCCAGCTAAAGACAGCCTGGATGGTTGATCGGAAAGGTATCTTGCGCCGGGCAGGGAGAGGAGCGCAGTTCGGTGTGGACACGCAGGCCACAGCGAGGCTGGAGCAGGCCTCAGATGACTGAATCGTGGGCAGCTATGGCATTTTCCAGACTTCTCAACCCCTGAATGCCAAAAACAACTTAGAAGGTCAGTGGGAAAAGTCTGTGACTGCGGTAAGAGAGGAGGTAGGTCTCAGCTGCAAGTCTTGAGTGTAGCCTGGGGCCGCGGCTTTTTCCTGAGCTTCCAGCCCACAGACTGAGGGGGAATTGAGGGGTTGTTCAGAGGACTATTTCAGGGATCTCTTTGCCAGTGCTGAGGCAGGAATCTCTTGCTTTACTGGTGCTTGGATCTGCATCACAGTTCTGAGGGGTGGTCCTGGGGCTAGGAGGAGCACTGGCGTGGTGGAGCTTGTTGTGGTGGTGGAGAGGAAACACCTTGCGCCTTATTATACCACCTTGGAAGAACTGAACATTTACAGGTGCCTAGAAGTACCTCTGAAAACAACTGCACAAACCCCCAAAGCTTGGGACAGTACACTCTTTACACTGGAAGCAGACTTTTACCTTAACAAAGAGTTTAAAATTCAAGTAATTGGCCAGGATCATTGAGTAAGCAGCACAAAAAGAGTCGGACTATATTATCTTACTTTGGTGACAAAGAAGATCAAAACATAAAACCAAAGAAGACAACAAAGCCAAAGCTCCTACATCCAAAGCCTCCAAGAAAAATATGAATCAGTCCCAGGCCTTGGAAGAGCTCAAAAGGGATTTTGAGAAGCAAGAGAGGTAGAGGAAAAACTGGGAGTGATGCAAGAAAATCATGAAAAACAAGTTAACAGTTTGCTAAAGGAGACCCAAAAAAATACTGAAGAAAATAACACCTTAAAAAATAGCCTAACCCAAATGGCAAAAGAGGTCCAAAAAGCCAATGAGGAGAAGAATGCCCTAAAGAGCAAAATTTGCCAAATGGAAATGGAAGTCCAAAAGATTACTGAAGAAAATACTTCCTTAAAAATTAGAATAGAGCAATTGGAAGCTAGTGACTTTATGAGAAATCAAGACACTGTAAAACAAACCCAAAATAATGAAAAATTAGAAAACAATGTGAAATATCTCATTGGAAAAACAACTGACCTGAAAATAGATCCAGGAGAGTTGTTTTTCTACACTAATACCTGTTCTCATAATAGAGTACATCAGTATACATATTGATTCACCCTCAAATACCCTAACACTTAGTTTCTCAACCTACTCTCCTACTATGAGCCATTCCCCTACCCTACCTCAGCTGCACACAAAGATGGTTATATCTTTAATCTTGTCATCACCTACAGATGTACTATACCCGTGCTCAAAAATTCTAAAATCCTTTATCTGACCATAATCTATTGAATTTTTACTTCTCATTTTTCCTTCCCTTACATAACCCTATTATTATTCACTGACCTCCAATCCCTTGATCCTTTAATTCTCTCCCAGGACATCTCGCTTGCACTAGCCACTGTCTTCTCGCCATATTGACTCCTTAGTGAACCAATTCAACTCTACATTGTCCTCCTCTTTTGAATCCCTATCCCCCTTATATCCCCGATAATGCCAAGCCACAGCCTTGGATCACAACCAACATTTATTGCTTTAATGCTTGCACACATGCTGTTGAATGAAGGTGGAAAACATTATGCAACCATTCTGACTGAGTCCACTACAAATTTATGTTATTTACCCTCAATTGAATTTTTCACTACTGCTAGGCAATCCTATTATAGCTCCCTTTTCAATTCACTATCCTACTCTCCACAGCAGCTCTTCCAAACCTGTTCATCCCTCCTCAAACCTCCCATGAATCCTCTTAAACCCAGTCTTTCAGTTGAGAACTTTGCTTCATATTTTAAAGAAAAAAAAAAAAAACGAATGAAGTCATTCACTCTGAAGTCCCTCCTCTATTCTCTTCCTTAGCTCCTATCACTCAGGTACCATCTGCCTCCTTCACTCTTGTTTCACATGATGAAGTGACTTTACTCCTTACCAAGACTAACCATTTACTTTTCAAGTGATTCCATTACATTCTATCTCCTATAACAGATTGCCCACACTGTCATCCTCACTCTTTCATTTGTTTTCAACCTCTCCCTCTCTACTGGATCGTTTTCTAGGACTTATTTCCCCTTTCCTGAAAAAATCTTCATCTGATCCTTCCATCCCCCATAGTTATATTTTTCTCCTGTCTTTTGCAGATGAACTCCTCCAAAAGGCCATCTATACTAGGCACCTCCATTTTCTCTCCTCTCACTCTCTTCTTAATCCCTTCCAAGCCAGCTTCTTATCATTCCACTGAAACTGCTCTCTCCAAAGTTTCTAATGATCTCTTAGTTGCCAAGTCCAATGGCCTTTTCTCATTCTTCATTCTCATTGATCTCTCTGCAGCTGTTGATATAATCAATAACTCTCTCTTCCTCAATACTCTCTTCTCTCTAGGTTTTTAGGACACCACTTTCTCTTGGTTCTACTCCTACCTGTCTGACCACTCTTTCTCTGCCTTTATTGCTGCCTCCTCCTCCAGCCTATACTACACTACACAGCCTCCTACTACAGACATTCATATGCAAAGGATGAAACGAAAACTGTAATTATAATGACTAATCTTGGTTCCCCAAAAAATGTACCTTATTTGTTTCTTTTCCTTTGGGGGAAAATGGGGATTCAGTGGCTTGCCCAGGGTCACATAGCTAGTAAGTTTCTGAGGTTGGATTTGAACTCAGTTCCTCCTGCCTCCAAGGCTGATGTCCTGTCCACTGAACCACCTAGCTGCTCCTGCTTGCTCTTTTTAAGATGTGTTTTATGTGTCGTTTGGCTTAGGAGAACTCTTGTTTTATTTGTTCAGTCATTATTACAGGTGAAGCTCTGATGAGGAGTGTAGAATTTCCCCAAAAGGAAAGTGAAAAACATCAAAATAAAGTTTGAAGATATTGAAAGAGAGAAGGGGGAGGAGAGAAAGTGTGAAGAAAGAGAAGGAAGGGGAGAGAGAGAGGGAGAGAGAGAGAAAGGAGAAAATGAAAGTTATGTAAGGTATTATAACCGAAATTATCTGAAATTATCAACAAGGGTTGGTAGAGAACAAGATAACAGCAAATTTATCTAAATAAAGTTTTTATTCTCATTTAAAACAGTATTTTACTTGAGCTATGTTAGCTAGTCTAGAGAGTTTAAGAGATCAGATGGTAATCAAAATGCTCACCTATTTTTCACCTCAGTTTCCCCAACTGCATAATATGAAAAATTCAGTCTTCCTCTCACACACACTATATTACTAAAAAAAAAACAAACCAAAAACCAAACAGCTAAATGAAATGATAAAGTTGGTAGATCAGAAGTGGCCAAGTAATAAGGGCACTTCTATCCCCAGACCCAGTCACTGACCTTTTCCATTCTCTTTCCTCAGAAACATGGCCTCTTTCCCAGAGCTGATTGAAAACTTCCAGAAAGAGCTCATTTGCTCCACCTGCAGGGATTACTTGGAAAACCCAGTGTCCATTGAGTGTGGTCACAGTGTTTGCCATAGCTGCCTCCTCAGGAGCTGGCAGCAAGCCTCTCCCTCTTTCTCCTGCCCAGAGTGCAGGAGTGTCTCCCAGGTTAGGGCTTTCAAAGTCAATGTGCATCTTGGGAAACTGATAGCCATTGCCAAAAGACTAAGACCTCATTGTTTGCAATACCCTGGAAGCCATAGCAAGTGTGAGACACACCAGAAAGTGCAGAAACTGTTCTGTGAAGATGACCAGAGCCCAATCTGTATGTCCTGTTCTGAGTCCAACAAGCATAAGGCTCATACACTCTGTTGCATAGATGAGGCTGCTGAGGACATCAGGGTAAGTAATGGATTCATCACCCAACCACAAGTACATTTTAAATTTGCACTCTAGTCTGCAAAGATCATCCTAGGAAGAGATAACAAGCCAGCTGCTGTATCTAAGTACTCAAAATACTATTGCTGAATTGAAATGTGCTATGTTATTCAGCCTCAGCCTGAGCCTTTCCTTATGGATTGAGATCAACAGAAATGTTCCCTTAATGTTCAAGAACTTACTCTAGTTTTGATTGAAATGTCCCCTGGTTTTCTGCTCTGGAAGAAACTCTGTTCTTTTTAGAGAATTGATTCTGGGAATCTGAGATTATCAGGGCTATCTTCACTTGATATAATAAAAAATATAACACCCGTTTCTTCACCTCCTACAGAGAAGGCCAAGAAAGTTCAGCAACATTTGTTGTTTGTGTTTGACGCTGGAAAGTTACCTCCTTCTGGCAGAGAACAGGAGAAAGAAGACCACTGTTACATCTCAGGCTTTTGCTTGCTGAAAGACTGGGACATTGAATCACTACCCACATAGACCATGGGCTCCGTTTTAAATTGTATCTGTAGCTTCAAAACTAAGAGCATTACTGTCTCATTATTCATTGATCTCAGTCATTCACACATGAATAGGTTTGGATACTTAGAGCTGAAATCTCTCAGGCATACAAGAATTCATGGTTGTTTTTTTCTTTCTTTTTAAATTCATTACTATAGGAGAAGCTCCAAGAAACTGTGACTCATTTGTGGAGGAAAACTGAGAATGCTGTTAAACAGAGGGCTAATGAGAATATTAAATTTGCACTCATAAAGACAAGTATCTATCTTCAGCATTTGAAATGCATTGTCTGCTGTCATCCTCCAGAGCATCCCTTTGAGAGAGGTAGTGAATATACTGGCTTCCACAAAGGAGGACACTGATGATCAGAGTGGCTAATTGCTTTACCTAAAGATAGTAAGATAGATAGTAAGCGGCACAAGAGGCATTTGTAGTCAGGCCTTCAGATTCCAAATCAATTACATTATAGCAGTCAGAGAGCACCATGGGAAAGGAAGTGGTGATTTCAAGCAGGAGAATGGACAGTGTAGTGGGTGCAGCACAGAGAGGGCACTCATTGTCCGTGGCCAACTTCAGTCTCAGAAATGAACAAATTCAAAATCCAGTTGGAAGCCAAAAAGTCTGTTATTCTCTCATTGTCATTTAGTGTCATGTTATTTCCTGTATTTCATTGTCCTCATCTGTTTCCTTATAGGAGGAAATAGAGATTCAAAAGAAAAATATTGAGTCTGAATTTGAGAAAATGCAACAATTCCTGGATGAGGAGAAAGATGCATCTCTATCATGTATACAAATGGAGGGGAAGACCAATTTGGAAAGCCTGAGCAAGAGAATATGCCAACTGTCCCATCAAAGTCAAGAATTAAGGAAGAGAATCATAGAGATAGAAGAAGAGTGTAAGAAACCGGATGTGGATTTGCTCCAGGTAAGGCCACAGGAAATAAGATGAAGGGCATTTCATCCCTAGCTACCTTTTCCTGTCCTGGTTACACTTCCATACCTCCACCATTCTGCCTCAGGAGTCAGAATACTCCTTGCACTCCATTACCATTTCCATACTCTCCCTCTGCCAACAGAACTTCCTCTGAGGTTCATTCTAGTCTAATAAAGTACCCAATCAAGGTAAAGGTGACATTTTTTTAACTAATCCCCATTCCCAGTTCATTCTCCTTCCTTGTTCAAAGAATTCAATGGCTACTCATTTTTTTCTTTCTATCTCAGCTCATGCTCCCAATACCATAGGACTTCCACATATATATCGACCCTACCTCAAGGACCCTTACTTCCAAGTTCCTCACTTTATTCAGTTCCAATGAGTTACCCCTCCACTCCACCTCAGTCACTCACAGATCTTGTCATCACCCACAAGTGTTCGATATCTCCTCCATTTTGTTCACACTTCCATTCTGAGGGCTTGCCAAGCCCTTTCCAGAACTGCTTACCCATCTTTGGTACCCACCTGTCACTCAACTCTTAACTATGGTTCCAAGAAACTGTATATGTGCAGCATCCACCCCCTAGTAAACCATCTGGACAAATGGCTAACCATGTTGAGGGTAACTGACAGGCCTCAAACCTATTGGTGAGTTAGGGTGATGTCTACCCCAGTCATGTGAAGACTTCTGCCAGTAGAATGGGTAGATGAGAACAAATTGTTTCAGTGGTCGTGAGGATGGCTGAGGCAGGCACTACAGAGTACTTAGAGCTTGGTCAGACATCAAAGACACCAAGGTCATCCATTACATCCCAAGCCATTGCCAGTTTCCTTGGCTTTTGTTCTGCCACTTTGATGGCATCTCTGCCTAACTTAAATGGAATTCACAAGCACTTCAAGACATCACACCATAATGTCACCGATCTTTGAAAATGAAGGATGAACAACAATGCTCCAGAAATCTGCAATTCCTTTACTCATCATATTTTAGTATTCCATCTTTTCTTCTGCTTTATGATCCTTAAACTCATTCTTTGTGTTCATAATGACCTCCAGCACCTCCACTTCTCAGTACTCTCCCCAGACAGACTAGTCTCTCCTCTTTTTCTCTTTATTAACTCCTAAGGTAGTAAGTTCAACTCTGTCCTATTCTCTATGAACACAGAGACAAGTTAGACTGGAACATAGAAGGAAAGAAAGAGAGTAATATAAAATGAGGCTGAAATATAGTGGGAATGAAGGATAATAATGTAAAATGAATCTGCAAGATAAGTTGCAGCCACATTGTGAAGAATTTTAATGACTAAATAGAAGAGTTTTATTATTGAAATAATAGGGAATCATTGGAATTTAATTGATATGGCCTTCAGTTCTGGGTAGATTATAGGCAATAAATATATTAACACAAATTAGGAGATCACACTAAGAGTCTAGATAAGAAGTGAGGAAGGCCTAAACTAAGTTAATAGTTATATGAGAGGAGATAAGGGACACATGTGTGACATGTTGTAGAGCTAGAAACTACAAGATTCTTTCTAATCGCAGGGTCTCTTCAAGACAATGAATAGGTGATCATTTCCAAAGTCTCATTTTCCTAACTCAAATACATCATTGTCCTTACCATATAATTTTTTTCTTCCTTCAGGTTATGAAAGTAGTGTTAACCAAGTAATTTTACTTTTTATTCATTAGGAAAGATAAAAAAAATTAAGCTAATAAACATTACTAATTGGAGCAATGGGGACTATGCCATGTATTCTTTAATAATTAAATTTGATATTTGATTTCTCTAGGAATGATTCTGTACTGCAGAGGGAAATAGAAATCCTTCCTATAAACATGACCATGTATCCCATCCCTAGAATCATAGAAAGGATTTTCAATTTCAAAGGTGAGTGAGAAAATCAGTAACAAACAGGCAGCACATTTCTATGTCTTGTCCAATTTTCCTTTGGATCAAAATCCATTTTGCCTTCACACAATCCCAGAACATCAGGGTTGGAAAAAACTTCAGTGATTATTAGGTAGACCACCTTTATCCAAATAATAATTCTCTCTACAAAATATTTAAGAAGGTTCATCTATCCCTCCTTGCATGAAAACATACAGTGGGGGCAGCTAGGTGGTATAGTGGATAGAGCACTAGCACCAGAGTCAGGAGGACCTGAGTTAAAATCCATTCTCAGACACTTACCAGCTGTGTGACCCTGGGCAAGTCACTTAACCCCATTGCCTAGCAAAAAAAAAAAAAAGAAAGAAAACATATAATGAAGAGAAGCCTGATAATTCCAAACATAGGCATTCTTTTTTACAATGGTCTCATTCTCAGAAAGGCTTTCCTCACATTGAGGCTAAATATGCCTCTTTGCAACTTTTAACCATTTCTCCTTGATCTAGCAGCAGAGGCCAAGCAGAGAAAATTTTATCTTCCTTTCATATGAAAACCATTTGTGTACTTGAAGATAGCTATCATGTGGCTCCTAAGTCTTCTCTTCTCCAAAATAAATATTCCCCATTCTTTCAATTCATGCTCAAATGGCTTATCTTGAGGATCTCAAGGATAAGGGTAAAGATGATGAAACCTGTTTTAGGCATGTTAAGGTTCATATGTCATTGGAATCCTGGGGCAGAGTTTTCCGGTAAGTAGATGAATATGCAGATCTGTATCTCAGAAGAGAGGTTGTATTAGATAAATTTTGGGGTGGACCATCTGCATGAAAGTTAAATCCCTAAGAATGAATAGAGCTGCTAAGGAAAACAGTGAAGAGAATCAAAATAGCACCCTTATTCTCCAGACTCTTCTAGTTCTCCTTACCCAAACCAATCTAAACATTGCCATTATGTGTTGGTTCCATTGTATGGAAAGGGAATGATCCACTGATGAGTCTGATGACTGCCCAAAGCCTTTTTCCATTAAAGAGTGACAACAACATTACCACTTAGGACTACAGTTCATCAAGCTTCTTAGAAATGACAATGATATGAAAGCTTAAAGAATACAAAGGATGATGTACTTGGAGAAGGGGGATGGGGTTTATTGGGGTATACCATCCTTACCAAGGAAAAAAAAATAAACCTGAGGAAAGGTGAAAGAGAGAAAAATTAAGAGGAAAGGAGGGACACATACAAGATTCAGGCACAGAAAGAGATAGAGAAACGAGGGAAGAAAGATGGACAAAAGGAGAAAGAAAAAGGTAAAAAAAAGAAAGAAAGAAAGATGTAGGGAATATCCTTATCAATTTTCCAAGGCCCTACTCAAAGGGTGCAGTACTTACCTTCCTTTTGTGCAGCCTTCAAATAGTCCACAGATGAGCCAGCATGTTATGACTCCAATTTCACATCTAAAAACACCAATATGATCTATGATAGCCCTGGTTATACATTTGTTTTATAAGTCTTAGCAAGAGGCAAGCAGAAAGAACCAGATTTTGCAAATAAGCATATAACACAATCTCTCAGCTACTGGACAAACCAAAGATCATTCTGTTCCTCATACTATGCAGCTGTACTGAACTTTCCAAGTTACTTCTTTGAATATCAGTGATACATAGATTGTCACTTCCTAGTCTAAACTCCTGTCACCTATCCCAGTAATAAATACAACTTTGCTATTACCTTTGATTGAATCAACTCTTCGTCTCTCCACAGTGAACAGCACTTTGGATTCTAACACAGCTGCTCTTAGTTTCATCATATCTGAAGATTTGAAGAGTGTGAGATATGGAGGTGTCCAGGAAGAAGTGCCCAATAATAGTGGGAGATTTATAGATTTTGCCAAAGTTCTTCCTACTCAGTCCTTCATTTCAATGAGATGTTACTGGGAAGCAGAAATGCCAAATAATACTGACTGGGGTGTTGGCATCTGTAAAAAAACAAAAGATTCTCAAGATTTCTTTATGCTTGTGACTGTACAGAAGCAGAATTTGTACTATCTTTATACCATAGCCCAGCACAATTTTGATTCCCAAGTCCATAAAAAATACCACCAAATCAGTGTGCCCAGTTTGAAGGTTGGCATTTTCCTTGACTATGAACGTGGAGAGATATCATTTTATCATATTAAACAAAGATATCTAATTTATCCTTCCCCCAGTACTTCCTTCTCTGGACTGCTCACACCCTTCTTCTGTCTTTCAAGAAAGTCCTGACATATGATTGCTCTCTCACAATCTGCCCCTAATTGAGAGAGAATAAGGAATGCATACTTGTTGGCCAAATTGATGTATGTGTTCTGTTATATGAAAATAATTGTACCTGCTTGCCCTGCTACATATAATAGCTTTTCCTATTTCATCTTAGTATATATTTTCCCTTGCTCCCAGTAGAATGTAAGTCATATTGTAGTGGGGATTATTTGATTTTGTTCTCTGTATGCCCAAAACATAGGACGTTGCTGGGGCTTAATACATACTTGCTGAATTGAATTGAACACTCTCAATTACCTATAGGAAAAATGGATGACAAGTATGAAGCTGAGAGGGAACTTGAAACTAGGGGAACTCAATGTGTCCCATTCAGACCTAGACAAGTCTAACAGAATGATAAATTCTTAAAAAGGAAGGCTGACAAGAATTTTATGGGACTATATATATTTGACATCTACTGATTCTTAAGTGCGATTCATAAGAAATATACAGGTTTTTCAACTCTGAACACACTTTAAAAAAATAAGCACATGCTAATCCTTAAAGATCTTCTAACCAAATAAAAAACCTATTAACCCAAAATTCAATCTTTATTGACCATGAAGTAGTAATAATTATCAGCAAGGAGAGTTTGCAGTCAAGATTCAGCCTCAAATAAAGACTAAATAATGTAAGTTCAAAGCAATAGTAGGTTAGAGAAAAATAACAGAATCAGTAAATTGGTTTGTCAAAGAAAATGACAACAATGAAGTATCAAGCAAAAATTTTGGATGAAAAACAAAGTGGTCCATAGAGAGAAATGTGTATCAGAAAATAAAGAAAATAAATTAATTTAGATAGACATATAAAATAAATTAGAAAGATAAAACTTAAAAATTAATTTTATAATTCAATGCAAAAGAAAGCTCTACTGAGTTTAGAAATGAAATTGAAAACCATTTTAAGAGTAATGAAATAAATGTCTATATGTAATTTGATTTTTAGTTATTATTCATTTATTTTTAACATTCTTTTCTTTTTAAAATTGAGTTCCAAATTCTCTCCTATCCTCCCACATATTCCCACACACACTGAAATGTTATTAAATCATGCAAAACATATTTCCATATTAGCCTTGTTTCAAAAAAAGAAAAAGTGAGAAAATTTTACTTCATTTTGCACTCAGAGTTGATCAGTTCTCTCTCTGGAAGTGGATAGCATTTTCTCATCATAAGTCCTTTGGAACTGTCTTGGATAATTTTATTAATCATAGTAGCAATGCCTTTCATAGTTGACCATCATTACAACATTGTTGTTACTGTGCACAGTGAACTCTTGATTAATCTCACTTAACTTTGCAGCAGTTCATATAGCTCTTGCCATTTTTTCTGAAACCACTCCCCTCATGATTTCTTTTAGTATAATAATACTCTATCACAATCATATGCTACAACTTGTGCAGCCATTCCCCAATTGATAAGCGTGCTCTCAATATCCAATTCTTTGCCACCACAAAAAGAGCTTTATAAATATTTTTGTACATATAGATACAGGCCCTTTTCCTTTTCCTTTAATTTCTTTGGGATACAGACCTAGTAGTAGCATTACTGGGTCAAAGGGTATAGCCCTTTTAAGCTAGTTCTAAATGTTCTCCAGAATGGTTGGATCACTTCACTATTCTACCAGCAGTTCATTGGTGTGCATATTTTTCCCTCATCCCCTTCAGCATTTGTTATTTCTGTTTGTTTTAATTTGTATTTCTCTAATCATTAGTGAATTAGAACATTTTTTCATATGCCTATACATAGCTTTGATTTCTTCTTCTGAAAACTGCCCTTTGATCATTTATCAATTGGAAGATGGCTTTTATTTTTATAAATTTGACTCAGTCCTCTACTCAGTATATATTTGAGAAATTAGGCCTTTATCAGAGAAACTTCCTGCAATTTTAAAAAATATTCCTTAATTGTGTATGGTACCTTTTAGCATAATGTAGTTTGCCTGATTATCTCTTTTAATTAAAGAGCTTTTGCTTTCTCTGAGATTAGGATTGCTATCCCTGGTTCTTTTTTTTATGTTAACTGTTTAGATTCTGTTCCAGTCCTTAATTTTAACTCTGTGTTTGTCTTTCTGGTTCAAATGTGTCTCTTGTCAACAACATATTGTTGGAATCTTGTTTCTAATCCATTCTGCTATCTGCTGCTGTTTTATGGGTGAGCTCATCCACTCCAGAATCACAGTTATGATGACTGTGTTTTTACCTCCATCTGTTTCATCCTCTCTCTCATCCCTATCCCTCCTCAAGAGTTTATTTTGCTTCTAACCAGCACCTTCTTTAATCTGCCTTCCCTTTTATCATCCCTTCCTTTCTCTTATCCCCTTCTACTCCCATTTCTGTATTGGGTAAGTTACATTTTTAATACACAACTGAATGAGTGTGTGCATCTGTGTGTGTGTGTGTGTGTGTGTGTGTGTGTAAATAAAATCTACTTTCTTTGAACCAATTCTGATGGGAATAAGTTTCAAGCATTGCCTGCCATACACCCATTTCCACTTCCATTGTAAAAGCTCTTCCTTGCATGCCTCATTTATGTGAGAAAAATTTCCCCATTCCACCTCTCTTTTCCCTCTTCTCCCAGTGCATCCCTCTTTCTCACCTCTTCATTTTTTTGGAGATCATTTCAACATAATCCACTCATGTTCATGTCTTCTGTCCCTGTAAACTCCTTCTAACTGCCCTCATAAGGACAAAGTAATAAGTAATAAGGATGAAGTACTTAGGAGTTACGTGTATCATCTTCTCATATAAATGTAAACAGTTTAAATTTATTGAGTCCCTTATGATTACTCTTTCATGTTTACCTTTTTATGCTTCTCTTGTGTCTTCCATTTGAATGTCAAATTTTCTATTCCACTCTGGTCTTTTCATCAGGAATGCTAAATGACATTTGCTTACTGCTTAATGAAATTTTATTAAATATCCATTTTTTCCACTGAAGGATTACATTCAATTTTGCTGGGTAGGTTATTCTTGGTTGTAATTCTAGCTCCTATGCCTTCCAGAATGTCATTCCAAGCCTTCCACCCCTTTAATGTGGAAGCTGCTAAATCTTGTGTCATCTTGACTATGACTCCATGATATTTGAATTGTTTCTTTCTGGCTACTTGAAGTATTTTCTCTTTGACCTAGGAGTTCTCGAATTTGGCTATGATATTCTTGAGAATTTTATTTTGGGATCTCTTTCAGGAGGTGATTGGTGGATTCTTTCAATTTCTATTTTACTCTCTGGTCATAGGATATCTTGACAGTTTCCCTTGATAATTTCTTGAAAGATGATGTCTAGGGTCTTTCTTTGATCATGGCTTTCAAATAATCCAATAATTTTTAAATTATCTCTCCTCAATCTATTTTCTATTTTTTTTCTGATGAAGTAGTTTACATTTTCCTTTTTTCTCGCCCATTCATTTGGCTTTGTTTTATTGTTTCTAGATGTCTCATGGAGTCATTAGCTTCCATTTGCCAAATTCTAATTTTTAAGGAATTATTTTCTTTATGGAGCTTTTGTACCTCTTTTCTCATTCTGCCAATTTTACTTTTTTTTAAGTTCTTTTCATCAGTGTATTTTTGTACCTCCTTGTCCATTTGGCCAATTCTGCTTCATAAGGATTTTCTTCAGTGAATTTTTGTGCCTCTTTTACCATTTGGCCAATTTGGTCTTTAAGGTGTTATTTTATTCAGTAATTTTTTCTTACTAATTGTTGTTGTTGTTGTTTAGTCATTTTCAGTTGTGTCCAAGTTTTTGCAACACCCTTTGAGTTTTCCTTGGCAAAGGTACTGGAGTGGTTTGCCATTTCCTTCTGCAGCTCATTTTATAGATGAGAAAACTGAGACAAATAAAGTTAAGTGACTTACCCAGGATCACACAGCTAGTAAATGTCTGAAGTTGAATGAGAACCCATGAAGAAGAATTTTTTCCTGTTTGCAAACCCAGTGCTCTCTCCACTGCACTATCTTGATGCCCCTTTCTTCTTTAGGCCAGCCCATATTAGCTGAATCCTTTTCTCAAGTATTTTTTCTGAACACTACACAGTCCTAAATGTTGGTCAGGTGATATATATAGGGTCACATCATGGTCTCAAATCTCCCCTTCCCTGCCTGCTCAGTTTGCTATAATGCAAAGAGAACTGGACTAAGTAGGAATAAAGAGCCTTGGATTCCAATCCCAGCTAGTGGTGTGACCTTGGGGAAGTTACTTAAAGCCTCTGTTTTCAGTTTTCTCCTCTAAAATCAGAGGATCTAAATGTATAGATGACATATAAGGGCTTTTCCAGCTTTAACTTTTTGGGGTTTCTAGGACACTCAAACATAGGGCAACTATGTGGCACAGAGGATAGAGTTCTAGGACTAGAGTCAGGAAGACTCATGTTCCTGAGTTCAAATCTGGCCTCATACACTTACTAGCTGTGTGACCCTGGGCAGGTCACTTAATCCTTTTGCCTTAGTTTCTCCGCCTGCAAAGTTGTTGTTGTTGCTGCTGTTGTTTGTCCTTCATTCTCAAAAAGGACCATGGCATCAGGAAGGTGATGCTGTGACTTACAAGTGAATTGGAGTTAAGTGAGGGAGGGCTGTGCAAAGTCACCAGCCTCATTTTCTCCTCTGGAGCCATCTGGGTCCAGTGGTAAGACATAAATCAGGATGACTAGAGATGGCTCTGTATTCAATGGGAGATCTTGGCTTTTTTAAGCTGAGGGCTTTCCCAGCTCTCAGTTGGACTAAGACAACACCTATTCAGTGATTCAGGCTAGGGAAGAAATGAGACAAAGAATGGCCTCTTTTACCTAGTCAAAAAAAAAATAAATGGGAGGGGAAGACTCTCAGGATTTCTGGGCAAAGTACAAATAATTGCTATTTACATTCACTTGCAGCCATCAGGGCCCAAACAATAACCACTAAGTGGAGCTTAGGCTGGGACCTACTGTTGGTCATTCAAGGAGAGGTTCAGTGAGAGTGGATTGGGGAAAGGGAAAGGGGAAGGGGGAGGGAAAGGGAAAGGGAAAGGGAAGCAGCAAGCAAAAAGGCTTCTGGGAGCCAAGATGGCAGAGTAAGAAGTAAGTCTTTCTCACTCTCCCTCATTGACCTCTGAAAGCCAAGAAAATATTGACCCAGGAAAAACTTGAGCCAGCAAAAAGACAGGGCATAGCAGTCTTGTACCCCAGGAAACTTCAGGGATTAATGGGGAAGGCCCTTCTCACTCTAAGGGAAGGGAAGCAGTACAGGACTGGAGGCCTTCCAGCAAACCAGTGGCAAGCCCCACCTCAGCATACCAGGGAGAGATCCTGAGACCCAGATTGATGGAACAGGTAAATGCCAACATCAGGACCCCCAGGGAACCTCAGTACAGGAAGGGGAACTGGTAGACACCAGCTAGGAAAATGACAACAGGTAATGGTGTTCTCCAGCAGCAAAATCATCCAGTGCCTAAACACAACTCTGAAAAGCACAACTCCAGAAGGCAAAGCTCTAGGCTGGCAGAAATCCACCACCATTGAGACATGCTTCTGCAAAGCCCAGGTAATCAGAAGCCAAACATTCAAGTGCAAAGCCCCTTTGAACAGGAAAAGAAGCTTGGGTAAGTGCTCCCTTAGCTCCAGCTAGGAAACTCAACATTTTTTTGTAAAAAGTCAGAAAATAGGCAAACACCATGAACAAAAAGCAGAAATGGAAAATGACCATAGACTCTTATTTTGGGGAAAGGGAAGATCAAGGCACAAATTCATAAGAGGACAACATTGTCAATATACCCATATCGAGAACCTCAAAGGGGAGTATGAACTGGTCTCAAGTCCAAAAAGCCTTCTTAGAAGAGCTCAAGATGGATTTTAAAACTCAAATGAAAGAGGTAGAAGAAAAATTGGGAAAAGAAATGACAGGTATGCAAGAGAGAGTCAATAGCTTGGATAAGGAAGGACAACAACTAACTGTGGAAAACAAGTCCTTAAAAAGTAGAATTGGCCAAATGGAAAAAGTGGCACAAAAACTGGAGAGAAGAAATCCTTAAAAAATAAATTGGGGCAAATGGAAAAGGAGGGCCAAAATCTAATAGAAGAAAACAACTCCTCAAAAATTAGAATGGGGCAAGTGGAAGCTAATGACTCTATGAGAGACCAAGAATCAGTCAAACAGAAACAAAAGGATGAAAAAATACAAGAAAATGTAAAATACCTCATTGGTAAAATAACTGACCTGGAAAATAGATAGAGGAGAGGCAATTTAAAAATTATTGGTCTAACTGAAAACCATGATGAAAAAAAGAGACTGGACAACATCCTTCAGGAAATCATCAAAGAAAACTGCCCTGAAGTCCTAGGACCAAAGGGTAAATTAGTTATCAAAAGAATCTACCAATCACTTCCTGAAAGAGATCCCAAATGGAAAATGACAAGGAATATAGTAGCTAAATTCCAAAACTACCAGATCAAAGAGAAAAAACTGCAAGCAGCCAGAAAGAAACAATTTAAGTGTCATGGAACCACAGTCAGGATTACTTAAAACCTTGCGGCTTCTACATTAAAAGATCATAGGATGTGGAATGCACTATTCCTTAAGGCAAAGGAGCTTGGATTACAACCAAGGATCAACTACCCAGTGAAACTGAGCATAATCTTTCAAGACAGGAAGTGGACATTCAATGAAATAGGGGACTTCCAAAACTTCCTGATGAAAAGACCAGAGTTCAACAGATAATTTGACTTTCAAATACAAGACTCAATAGAGACATAAAAAGATAAACAGGAAAGAAAACAACAATGATGATAACAATCTTATTAATAAGGGCAAACTATTTACATCCCTACAAGGGAAGATGACACTTACAACTCTTAAGAATTGTAATGGCATTATGACATTTAAAAGGGGGCATACTTAGACAGAGGGGGTGGGTTTAAGTTGACTGTGATGGGATGTTAAATCAAATTAAGTGGTGAAAAGAGATTGTACTGGGAGAAGAATAAAAGAGGAGGCAGACAAGGATAAATTACATCACATGAAAAGGTATAAAAACCAAACACAGTTGAGGGAAAGAAGGGAGAGAGATGAGCATTGTTTGAATCTTACTCTCATCAGATTTGGTTCAAAGATGGAATAACATAATCAGTTAGGTATAGAAATCTAACTTACCCTATAGGAAGTTGAAAGGGTAAAGGAAAAAGAAAAGGGAGGGGCCTAATAGAAGGGAGGACAGACTGAGGGAGGCAGTGGTCACTCAGAGTAGCAAGGAGGGAAAGGGGAAAAAAGGAGAGAAAAAAGCATTACCGGGGGACAGAGGAAGAGGGATGTGATGGAGAGAAAGACACAGATAGTAATCATAACTGTGAATATGAATGGAATGAACCCTCCTATAAAACGGAAACAGATAGCAGAATGGATTAGAAACCATAATCCTACAATATATTGTTTACAAGAAACACATTTGAAGCAGAGTACACAGAGTAAAGGTAAAAGGCTAGAGGAGAATATATTATGCTCCAGCTGAAGTAAAAAAAACAGGGGTAGCAATCCTGATCTCAGACAAAGCAAAAGCAAAAATAGATCTAATTAAAAGAGATAAGGAAGGAAATTACATCCTGGTAAAAGATACCACAGATAATGAAGTAATGTCATTACTAAACATATATGCACCAAGTGGTATAGCAGTCAAATTCTTAAAGGAGAAGTTCAGGGAGTTACAGCAAGAAACAGACAGCAAAACTATACTAGTCGGGGACCTTAACCTCCCCCTCTCAGAACTAGATAAATCTAACCACAAAATAAACAAGAAGTTAGGGAAATCAATAGAATCTTAGAAAAGTTAAATATGATTGACCTCTGGAGAAAACTGGATGGAGACAGAAAGGACTACACTTTTGTTTTGGCAGTACATGGCACCTGCAAAAAATTGACCATTTACTAGGGCATAAAAACCTCACAATCCAATGCAGAAAGGCAGAAATATTAAATGCATCCTTTTCAGATCATGATGCAATAAAAATTACATCTAATAAAGGGCCTTGGAAAGATAAACTAAAAATTAATTGGAAACTAAATAACCTAATCCTAAAGAATGAGTGGGTCAAACAACAAATCAGAGAAACAATCAATAACTTCATCCAAGTGAATGACAATAATGAGACAACATTCCAAAACATATGGGATGCAGAGAAAGTGGTCTTTTGGGGAAGTTTTATATCTCTAAATGCTTATATGAATAAAATGGAGAAAGAAGAGATCAATAAAATGGACATGCAACTAAAAAAGCTAGAAAAAGAACAAATTGAAAATCCCCAATTAAATACCAAATTAGAAATTCTGAAAACCAAAGGAGAGATTAATAAAATTGAAATTAAGAAAACTATTGAACTAATATATAAAACTAAGAGCTGGTTTTATGAAAAAAAAACAATAAAACAATAAAATAAAATAAAATAAAAATAAAAAAACAATAAACCTTTGGTTAATTTGATTAAAAAAAAGAAAGAAAACCAAATTACCAGCATCAAAAATGAAAAGGGTGAATTCACCACCAATGAAGAGGAAATAAAAACAATAATTCGTAGTTATTTTGCCCAATTGTATGCCAATAAATTTGACAATCTTAGTGAAATGGATGATTATTTACAAAAATATAAATTGCCCAGATTAACAGAAGAGGAAATAAAATACTTAAACAACCCCATTTCAGAAAAAGAAATTGGCAAGCCATCAATGAACTCTCTAGGAAAAAATCTCCAGGGCCAGATGGATTTACAAGTGAATTCTATCAAACATTTAAAGAACAACTAATTCCAATACTACATAAACTATATGGGAAAATAGATGAAGAAGGAGTCCTACCAGATTCTTTTTATGATAGAAATATGGTCCTGTTACCTAAATCAGGAAGAATCAAAACAGAGAAAGAAAATTATGGACCAATTTCCCTAATGAATATAGATGCAAAATTTTTAAATAAAATATTAGCAAAGAAATTACAGCAACTTATCACAAGAATAATACACCATGACCAGGTAGGATTTATACCAGAAATGCAGGGCTGGCTCAATATTAGGCAAACTATCAACAGAGTTGACCATATCAACAACAAAACTAACAGAAATCATATGATTATCTCAATGGATGCAGAAAAAAACATTTGACAAGATGCAACACCCATTCCTATTAAAAAACTAGAGAGCATAGGAATGAATGGAATCTTCCTTAAAATGATAGGTAGCATCTATCAAAAACCATCAGCAAGCATTATATGCAATGGAGATGAGCTAGAAGCATTTCCATTAAGATCAGGGGTGAAACAAGTATGTCCATTATTACCACTATTATTCAATACTGTTAGCTATAATGTTAGTGGTAGCGATTACGGAAGGGAAAAAAAATTGAAAGAATTAGAATAGGCAAAGAAGAAACAAAGCTATCACTCTCTGCAGATGATTTAGAGAATCTAGAGAATCAAGTAAAAAAATTACTTGTAATAATAAACAAATTTAGCAAAGTTGCAAGATATAAAATAAACCCACACAAATCATAGGCATTTCTATATATGAGTAACAAAGCCCAGCAGCAAGAGGTAGAAAGAGAAATTCTATTTAAAATTACTGTAGACACTATGAAATATTTGGGACTATAAAATATTGGGATACCTGCCAAAACAAAACCAGGAAGTATATGAACACAATTACAAAACATTTTTCACACTAATAAGGTCAGATCTAAATAATTGGAAAAAAAACATCAGATGCTTATGGGTAGGCTGAGCTAATATGATAGAAATGACAATTCTACCTAAATTAATTTACTTATTCAGTGCCATACCAATCAAACTACTTCCCTACCCACATTGGCCATTGCAACAAATACTCACGGCTTGTAACTGTGCCTCTAGCATACCGAGCTAGGCACTATAGGGGATTTAAAGAAAAAAAAACTTTTTCAATTCAAATCAATGAGGTCTTCCTCATTGTTGCACTCCCCCATTCCTGACACCCAACCAAGATAATCAAGGTGTGCTGGAGCCAGGTCTGTACTAACTTGGGAGAGTCAACTATTAAATGTGAGCATTTCTACCTCAGAATTCCCCAAATACTGTAAGTTCGAGCTTGATTTATTGCTCTGTGAGTTTGTCTAGACTTAGAAAAGTAATGGAGAAAATGTTACTAATGTAGATTAGATTTAAGAGCGTGTCCTGCATGTATTTTTTTTCTAGCCAATTGTTAATAATTTACCAGCACATGCATAAGCTTCTCATCTGTCATTCTATCATGTACCCTACTCCTTCTCAGATGGATTTCACACATTCAAGTCATCAATGTTTTTTTTTTTGGAGGGGGGGTACAGTTTGCTGAAATTGTTAAAAAGTTAAAAATTGTTAAAATTATAAAAAAGTTTAAAAATATGATGCATTTCAACTACTCAATGTTGATGGAGCCACATTGATTCATGATAAAGACATGATCCTAGAGAGATGGGCTGAATACTTCTATAGTGCTCTCAACAGACTGTCATCAATCAATGCTAAAGCCATTGATTGTTTACCTTAGTTTGAAGTTAAGCCCTCTCTAGTCAAATTTCCAACTGAAGATGAAGTTTTGAATGTCATTAGGCTCCTCTCCTATGGCCAAACACCTGGTACTGATTCTATTACAGCTGGGATTTACAAGGTAGTGGTGATAGGGGTTCAAGAGGGGGGAGTCCATTGCTCATACAAAAGCTGGTTAAAATTTTCTGGGTTATATGGCAGGTTATCTTCCAGAAGTTCAAGGATGCCTCAACTGTCCATCTCTACAAGGCAAATGAAATAGATTATCCTGTGACAATCATGGGGGAAAGAGGAGGGGATGCAGTGGCAGGGGTTGTCTTTCTCTTACTCGTTGCTGACAAAATTCTTGCTGCAGTCCTCCTTAATGAGCTGATCCTTCATTTAGAAGATGGTTATTTGCCTGAGAGTCAGTGTGGCTTCAGAAAAGGCTGACAAATTGCTGATATAGTGTTTGCTGCCCAGCAACTCCAGGAGAAATGCCAGGAGCAGAACAGGTTTGTATAGAATGTTCATTGATCTGACCAAGGCTTTTGATACTGTCAGTTGTTAGGGTTTTGGAAATTATGTCAAAATATGTTCGTCCAGAGAAGTTCATCAGAATTGTATGTCAATTTCATGATAGCATGCTTGCCCAGCATCTAGATAATGGACAATGCTCTGCTTTCCTGGTCACTAATGGAGCATGTGTGCTTGCTCCCATGCATAGCTGTCAATGAGCTGTCAATGTCAATTGCTTTCGATGAGGACTAATACAGCATCAAGGTCAGCTACCACACTGATGGTAAATCATTTAATTTGAAAAGGCTACAGGCAAATACTAAAGTGGAGAGAGAGTTGGTACATGATTTGAAGCTGAGATGCAACAAAGTGTGAATTGATTCTCTGCTGCTTGTGCTAATTTTGGCCTAAATTAATACGAAGAAAACACAGGTATTCCACCAGCCATCATCACACCATCTATACATGGAACCATTGGTTATAGTGAATGGAGAAATTTTGAACATTGTGGACAAGTTCACTTATCTTGGCAGCATACTTTCCAGGGACGTA
Organism: Vombatus ursinus; assembly: GCF_900497805.2. Taxonomy (NCBI): domain Eukaryota; kingdom Metazoa; phylum Chordata; class Mammalia; order Diprotodontia; family Vombatidae; genus Vombatus; species Vombatus ursinus. The sequence continues at coordinate 4,484,962 of NW_020945437.1, read as the reverse complement.
CACATTGACAATGAAGTTGACCTACACATTGCCAGAGCTAGTTCAGTGTTTAGGAGACTCCAAAAGAAAGTGTGGGAGAGAAGAAGTATTAAACTGATTACCAAACTGAAGGTCTACAGAGCTGTTGTGTTGATCTCATTGCTGTATGCCTGTGAAACCTGGACAGTACACCAGCACGGTGCCAGAAAACTGAATTGATTCCATTTAAATTGTCTTAAAAAGACTCTGGGGGCAGCTAGTTGGTGCAGTGGATAGAGCACTCTGGAGTCAGGAATACCTGAATTCAAATCTGGCCTCAGACACATAACACTCACTACCTGTGTGACTCAGGGCAAGTCACTTAACCCCAATTGTCATACCAAAAAAAGAAGATTCTGAAGACCACCTGGCAAGATAAGGTACTAGATACTGAGGTCCTTTCTTGAGCTGAACTGCCAAGCATTCAAACTCTACTGCAGAGAACACAACTCTAATGGTCTAGCTATGACATTCAAATGCCAAAAACATGTTTGCCTAAAAGATTGTTTTATGAAGAACTCACAAAGGCAAGTGCTCTCACAGAAGTTAGAAGAAGTGATACAAGGACATACTCAAGATATCTCTGAAGAAATTTGGAATTGATTGTGAGACATGGAAGACACAGGCACAGGACTGCCCAGCATGGTGTGCCCTAAAAGAAGATGCTGTGATCCTTGCTGCAGAATTGAAGTAGCTCAAAAGAAATGCAAGATGCACAAATTTAGAGAATCTACCCCAAATGTTCACACGGACTATTTGTGCCTGACCTGTGGTAAAGCATTCCAAGCTCATATTGGTCTGAGCAGCCACAGGTGGACACACTGTAACTTGACTCTAATGTAATGATGTCATTTTGTCCCTAAGCACTCAATGCTGGAATGTTATAAGGTCCTCAACTTTGCCAGCTACCAAAATGTTCAGTATGGGCTACAAGAAAAGCATGGGGTAGGGGGAGCCAAGATGGCAGAGTAAAAGCAGTGACTTGCTTGAGCTCTCCCCCAAACCCTCCAAATACCTGTAAAAAATGACTCTAAACAAATTCTAGAGCAACAGAACTCACAAAAAGACAGAGTGAAACAAATTTCTACCCTAAGACAACCTAGATGGCTGATGGGAAATGTCTGTTGTGCTGGGCTGGGAGAGGAATACAATTCAGCATGGGCTATGCAGGCAAAGATGGTGCCAGAGCAAACCTGGAGCAGGCCTCAGGAGACTGAATGAGGGGCAGCTGTGGTGGTTTCCAGACTTTTCAACACACAAACACCAAAGACAACTTAGAAGTTCAGTGTGAAAGATCTGTTGGACCTAGGTGAGAGAGGAATGCAGTCCAGCCCTGGCCCTAGTGCAGCCCAGGGTGGCAGGCAAAGCAGCAGCTGTTGCTTCCAGAGGTCTCGGCCCACAAATGGTGGGGGGACCAAGTGGCTGATCAGAGGGGCACTACAGGGATCTCTTTGCTGACACTGAGGCAAGATTCTCTTGCTTTGTCTGTGCTTGGATCTGGGTCACAGTTCTGGGTGGCCATCCTGAGGCAAAGAGGAGTGTTGGTGTGGTGGAGCTTTGTGGCAGTGGAGAGGGAATTCTTCTAGACAGAGAGCACAGTGTGAGTTGAATATGAAGAGATGATATCTAAAAAATAAAATTAAGGGCTAAGAGAGAGGATTGTACTGGGAGAAAGAAAAAGGAAGAGGTAGAATGGGGTAAATTATCTCACAGAAAAGAGGCAAGAAAAAAGCCTTTAGAGTGGAGAGGAAGAGGGGGTAGGCTAGATGAAATTAGTGAATCTTACTCTCATCAGATTTGGCTTAAGGAGGGAATAACATATACACTCAGTTGGGTATGGAAATCTATCTTACCCTACAGGAAAATAGAGGGGAAGGAGATAAGGGGGGGGGGAGATGATAGGAAGGAGGGCAGATTGGGGGAAAGGGTAATCAGAAGCAAACACTTTTGAGGAGGGACAGGGTCAAAGGAGAATAAATGAGGGGATGGGGTGGGATAGGATGGAAGGAAATATAGTCTTTCACAACATGACTATTATGAAAGTGTTTTGCATGACTACACATATATAACCTATATTGAATTGCTTGCCTTCTCAATAAGGGTGGGTGGGGATGGAGGAAGGGAGAGAATTTGGAACTCAAAAGTTTTAAAAATGAATGTTAAATTGTTTTTACATGCAACTAGGAAATAAGATATACAGACAACAGGGTATAGAAATTTATCTTGCTCTATAGAAAAATAGAAGGGGAAAGAAATAAGAGAAGAGGGGGGTGATAGAAGGGAGGGCAGAATGGGGGAAGGGGTATGCAGAATACCTGCTTCTTGGGGTCTGGGGAGGAGAGAGATGGGGAGAAAAACTGGAACTCAAAATCTTGAAAACTAAAAATTAATTAATTAAAAAAAGAAAAGCATGGGATTAAGGGTAGATTTTTTGGGGGGGGGGTAAGGCAATTGGGGTTAAGTGACTTGCCCAAGGTCACACAGCTAGTACATGTCAAATGTTTGATCTGAGGCCGCATTTGAACTCAGGTCCTCCTGACTTCAGGGCTGGTGCTCTATCCACTGCGCCACCTAGCTACCCCAAGGGTAGATTCTTGAAAGCAGAGATTGAACAAGACAGAACAGTTTAGGCTGGTTCTGTGTGAATGGAGAAGAGACAAATATTGTCTCATCTCTAGCCTGGGGCTTTGAGATTGATGGCTGGGGTGGGATTTGACCCATTTTATTTCCTTCAAAACTCTTAGGAGGATAAAATATATGGCAAGACTTTCCCATCCCCAAAAGCTATTAAGATTGAAGATAAGATTGATTGTTGTTGCATTGGTTGGGATAGTTATGTTGTTCCTAACCTAGACTACAGCATAAAGGAAGGGAGCAGGAGTCTGAGACAATACAAAGCATGACACAGAGAACAAACACATGTAGGAATTATTTAATTATCATTCTACATAGTTGACATTGAATTAGTAATTTGAATAAAAGTAGAAGAACCTTTGATTTTCTCATTTCTCTAGCACATTAACATATCAGGTACAATCAAGAAACTACTTTCCATATATAGCTGTTTTCTTACCACATCCTTCTGAAGTAGGCAATATGGGGATATCTTCTGCATTTTCAAGTCAAAGAGTTTTGTCACCTCAAATATATTTCCTATTATGGTTAAGGTAGTGCAGGAGATGGAGATTAATGTCTTCGCCTTCACAGAAATATAGAAGCAGAATATCAGGGCCTGAGATTTAGCCTGGATTATACAATCTACACAATATTGGCTTTAGGGGTTAGATTCAGACCTATCAGCTCCAAAGGCTGCCTCAAGTAGCTGACATATTTCTAATGGGCAACTTGAAATACTGATCTGGAGTGAATTAATAATATTAGCTAATAGTTTCTAACATTTATACTGTAACTTATGGTTTATAAAGAGCTTTACAGGTAAACTCTCTTTATCTTCACAACATCTCTGTGAAGTAGGTGCTATTATCCTCATTTTACACATGAGTAGACTGAGTCTGACAGAAATTAAATGACTTGCCCAGAATCACATAGCTTGTGAGTTGACTGTGAGGTAAGGATTTGAAATCAAGCTTTCCTGAATCCAAATCCTAGGCCCTACCCACAGGGCCACCTACTGACCTAACTACTAACACTCCAATAGGACCAAATAAAGTCAGATCCTTGAAAACTGGAGGCATTAATATTCAGTAATCATATACATCAATATGATTTCTCCAAGAAGATAAATTCTCAAACATTGCCAGTAACCAAGTTAATTCTACTTTGAAAAGAACTTTCAACTGCTAATGGTAAGAGTTTGGGGAGGTGACCTTTGTAGAAAATCAGGAATGGTTCCCAAATTGGACTAAGGCATCTTTTATATCAAATATAATAATCTAAGGTCTCATTTAGTGAAGTAAGTATCATGGACAAACACAAAGCTGATATTGAATCAGTTCCCATAAAACTAAAAACCAATTATTAATCTCTACCACCTTCGAAACATTTTCCAGGCTTTAAGGATTTAGAGCAGCCATTAACCTTTCTTGTGTGTTATAAATTCCTTTGACCATCTGGTGATATCTGAAGACCTCTTCACAGACTAATGTAAGTAGATTCAATTAAAAAGATAACACTAATTATTTTGAAATTAAAATGCTATTTTTTTCTTTTTCAAGTTCACAGATCTAATATTTATACATAGAACTTTTGGGGGGGAAGGGAAAGATGGATCTATATATGCAAGATTAAATAATTCTTGTTCTAAGTTTTTCATTCTAAAACTGACCAAATATGAATGGGATAAACATGAGTATTTGACAAGATGCAAAGATTATGAGATAAAACATTTTCAGAACCATCCAGAAATACTCTAGCCTGTGTTCACTGTCATTTGCATATACTGCATTTCTAATTGCGGCAAAGAGAATTGCAAGATGATTTAGCACTCAAAAATGGCATTCCAGAAATTGGTGCTTATTCTTATACGATCTCTTTCTTCAAGGATTCTATCCTGAGGTGAAGTCTTCAGTAAGAATGCTGTCATTCTAATCGAGTCAGCTTGAAGATTGCCAGTGGTATAAACAGCATACACCTTTCCTGAGGAGTCAGGTACAAAAGTGATAGTGATCTTTTTTTCTTCAGAAAAATTGTAGGAATTATAGGTCTGTGACAGTCCAGATGCTGTGGAGAAGAAAAAAGTATTAGTCCAAAACAATAGAATTACAATATCTTGAATGTCAAAGATGCTTTATATAGGGTGTGAACTGATTTCTCCCTGGTCTGCAGAAAATTTGGGGTGACTAGAGGAAGAATAGTCTGTATGTATTATGCTGCAGTTATGAAAGGAGACAGCATACTTTTCTAGCTGAGAACCAGACTTTTCTTTCAGGCATTTCATTTTTTACTCTAATATATCTCCATATCCTATATCTGCTCACTGGTAAATGACCCCTTGACTTTTTTTTTTAATTTTTAGACAATTGGGGTTAAGTGACTTGCCCAGGGTCACACAGCTAGTAAGTGTCAAGCATTTGGTCTGAGGCTGGATTTGAACTCAGGTCCTCCTGACTTCAGGGCCTGTGCTCTATCCACTGTGCCACCTAGCTGCCCCAACCCCTTGACTTTTTAGCCAAAAATTACTTTCCTGGGCTTTTAGATGCCCTGCTCAGATTTCTACAGCTATCCTGCTCTGAGCAAAGAATGAGAAGTCTCCTTTTTGTTAAATATAAGTCATCATAGGGCTAAGTAACTGGTAATTAATTAAGGGAACAGCATAGTTAAGAAATGGGATAGCAGTCAAGTTTCCAGCTGTCTCAAAGTAATCGGACAGACAAAGTTCCCAGCCTTTACTTCCCCAAATTCTTTCAACTCATCAGTTAATCCCACAGAGAAGAAAGTTTGCAAGAAAATTTTATCCCCATTTATCTATATGTTGACTGGAGCAATGAGTCCTTACGGTGCAAGTGAGTACTCCCTAAACACCTGAAGGCTTATTAGCATACACCTTTCTGAGGATTTCCTCAGGTCCTAGGGCTTCAGTGTCTGAGTGTCAAACAAAGTTTTATCTCTTTCCTTTTCATACCAAATGTACAACAGTAGCCCCAATAGGAGAGGAGCCATTTGTACAACTGTGCCAGTCCCAGGCTTCTTGATTTCAATTTCACTTCCAAAAGATATAATAAGATCATAGATCTGGAAGGGATCTTATAGAATTTAGTAAACCTCCTTCTACCCAACTTTCCACTCCCAGGCATTAGTGAGGGAATTTAGTAATAAAAGGAAATGAATTTTTAAAAGGTACACAAGGGGCAGCTCGATGGTTCAGTGGATAGAGCACTGGACCTGAATTCAGGAAGACCTGAGTTCAAATCTGGCCTCAGACACTTGACACTTACTAGCTGTGTGACTCTGGGCAAGTCACTTAACCCCCTTGCCTCACAAAAAACAAAACAAAACAAAAAGGTACACAGAAAGTTATAGGAATAGTACAATGGTTTACACTCCCAACCCTGGGAGTTCTTTCCTCTAACACTACTCTATCTTCAGATGCCTGGGCCTTCTTTATCTTGTTTATTTTAGGAAGGAGAAACACGATAGTTTAGTAAAATCTTCATCTGCCTGGGCCAATAAGAAATCCCTTCTCAGACTCATTTCCAGTTTTCTTCCATCCTTCATAATGAATGAAAAAGCCCTTATTAAATATTTACTCTAGGGGGCAGCTAGGTGGCATAGTGGATAAAGTACTGCCTCTGGAGTCAGGAGGACCTGAGTTCAAATCCAGCCTCAGACACATAACAACACTCACTAGCTGTCTGACTCTGGGCAAGTCACTGAACCCCAAATGCCTCACCAAAAAAAAAAAAATTACTCTATGCCAAGCACCATGCTCAGCTATCCTATGCCCCCAACTCACCACAGAAACAGATCTCTGTTCCTACAGGTATTACTTCTGCCTCTGAGCAAAAATGCACCCCAGTGAAACTCCATGACTGCCCAGTTAGAGGCCTGACTAATCTCACACAGACAGAACGTCAGGACAGAGCTCTCAGTGAATCTCTTTCAGTTTACTTCTTCTCCTCACTTGGTTTCTGTTCATATACATTGGGTACTAGGTTCCAACACTCTACCTTGACCAGGAACACTATTCTAGTTTCTGGAATAGTCCAGTAAAACTGCCCTATCTAAACTTGGAGACTTTCACAAGATAAGGATACAGAGATTTCAGAGTCTTCAAAGCAGAGATATTCAAGACCACACTTGCAACAGGTAGCTGAAATAGAGATTTGTAGCCAAAAGATTGACACTTACTATGAAAGAGTTTTAGAAATTCGCTTGCCGCATTGAGATATAAAGTATCCATATGAGGAATGAAAGGTTTCAAATCCATTCCTACGTAAGTCCTACAAAAAAAAAACCAAAACAGAAATCAGTTATTATGAGACTACAAACCATACTTCCTGCCTCTGTTGTGATCAAACACACGAACTCATTCTTCTCCAATCCTATGCCCCATGCCCCAAATTTCTGCAATTATCCACTATCTTGTTACATACCTTTCAAATGTATTGCTCACATCCTATGGGGGAAAAAAGAATAAGGTCAGTGAAGTTCATAAATCAATTTCACTAAGGCTGCCTTGAGACCATCTATAAGCCCATAGAATCCCTCTCCCCCTCCCTCCCCTTTCCCTGCTCTAGGAACTTTCATTGCTCTTTTCTTCTTTTTTTCTTTTTCCTCCACCTCTACTCCTTCTCTCTCTCTCTCTCTCTCTTATTAAGTCACAACTTGGGAAAACTAGATTGGACACAACTTTCCAAGATTTGAGGAGATGCTTGAGCTGTCCCAGTGTCATGCTAGCAAAAAGGGGGTCAAGCAAGAGGTCTCTAGGTCTCCACATATGTCTCACTGTGTGATAAGAACCATTCTCTATCACAATAAAAAAAAACAGAGAAGAATTATTGATAATCATTAAAAACCTCATAAGAATGAATGGGATTCTGCTAGAGTCAGCTCCACAGGACTCTGAATGCTTCCAGTATTTGAGCTCTTAGCACAGTACCTGGCATATAGCAGGCATTTAATAAACATTTATTGATTGATTAATTTTAGTGCCTCTCACTACAGCTATTGCTGCCTGCATATGGGACTAAGACCAACTGACAGGTCAGGATTCCTGCATGAATGAACTCATTCTACCCAGCACCAGCACATAGAGCCCTCCCCATTGCTCTAGGCCAAACCCTGCAGGCAAACATCTCTTCACTCTGGAGTGACTCCTTTCTTCCCCAGGAGCACCACTCACACACAGCAGAAGATAAGAGTAAATCTCAAAAGAAAATCCAGGAGGGGCGGTTAGGTGGCACAAAAGATAGAGCACTGGTCCTGGAGTCAAGAGGGCCTGAGTTCAAATCTGGCCTCAGACACTTAGCAGCTGTGTGACCCTGGGCAAGTCACAATTAACACAATTAACCCCAATTACCTCAAAAAAAAAAGCCTAGGAAAGGGCAATGAAAGAAGATGTCATCAATTTCCTCTCCCTACATACAGCCGGCCCTGATGAGGATCCACTAATCTCACCCGTAGAAGTTCCACGTTCGATTTCTGGATCTTTTCCTCCAATTCTCTTATTTTGTCTGTCAGAAATCTGCTTTGTGTGGACATCATGGCCTCCCACTCCTTCCTTTGCTCCATTATGCCATGTTCCTGCATAGCTTCCATCTTCTTCAGCCTCTGGTAGAGCTTGATGAGCTTCTCATTGCCCATCCCCATTATGAGTTCCTCTACTTTTGCTGTCTCCGTCTTCTCTTTCTTCTTCAGGTATTCCCATATTACCTGTATTTTTTTCTGAAAATTTTCTCTGGATATATCTTCATGGTCCTGTAAAGAAAGATGTTATTCTGATGTTACACTTAGGGCTACTTCATGGCCTCACCCCATCCCTGCCTGCTCAGTGTGGTGGAAATGCAAAAAAAAAAAAAAAAAAATTGGACTAAGTAGGAGTCAAGAGCTCAGGATTTCAGCCTTAACCAGTTGTGTGGCCTTGGAGAACTGTATGTCCATATATTCTATGCATTTTCATTGACTTTCCCCTTTGTCTAAACTCTCTCCCTCCCCATTTCTGCCTGCTGGCTTCCTGTCCTCTTTCAAATCCCAGCAAAGCATCCAAAGTCTTTATGGATCCCCCTTCATGCTAGTCTTTTGCCAGTGTTCATTATCTCCAATTTATCCTTTATATATCTGGTTTGTACATAGTTGTTTTCAGGTTGTCTCTCCCATCAAACTGTGGACTCTGTAGGAGGAGGGACTGGTCTTTTGCCTTTCCTTGGATCCCCATAATTTAGTAAAGTGCCTGGGACATAGTAGGTGCTTAGTAAATGCTTATTGACTGACTTATTAAGTATGATAATGGTAGAAAAATAATCCAAAATATTTCATACCAGGTCATACAATTTAATTAGCAAAGGTCCTAATTTCTCAAAACTTATTTGCTGACTAAATCTTTTTTTTTTTTTTTTGGTCTAGGCAATGGGGTTAAGTGACTTACCCAGGGTCACACAGCTAGTATTTTGTGTCGGATTTGAACTCAGGTCCTCCTGACTCCAGGGCCAGTGTTCTATCCACTAGCTACCCATGATGACTAAATCTTGTATCTGGTTAAACACCCTTCCCCAACCCCTCTCACCTCAAGTGCTTATTTCTCTGCTTTGGTGGGTGGCTGGGTTTGAGCCTAAGTACCATAAATCAGAAAACTGAAGCAGCAAAGCAGAGATGGAAGCCAGCTAAAAGAGGCAGACATTATCGAATTTCAGGTTAGGAGACGTGGGTTTGATTCAAAGTTTCTACACTCACTAGTCACAAGAACAAGGCCAAGTGACAATGTTAATGAACCTTAGTTTCCTCACCAATGGGGTTCTGCTAGAGTCAGCTCCACAGGACTCTAAATGCTTCCAGTATTTGAGTGTTCCATGAATAAGACACCCCATTTATTGTCTCTGGTCTTTTTCTCTGGCTATACCCTACACCTGGAATGCTCTCCCTTCTCTGCTTCACCTATTGACCTCCCTGACTTCCTTTAAGTCCAACTAAAACTTCATCTTTTTCTGAAAATCTTCTCAACTCCTCTTAGTTTTCGTGCTTTCCCTCTGTTAATTAGTTCCCATTTATCCTCTATATAGCTTGCTTTGTATATATTTGTTTGCAATGTGTTTCCCCCATTAAATTGTAAACTTCTTGAGTCCTATTTTTTGCTTCTTTTTGTATCCCAGAACTTAGCATCGTGCCTGAAAAATAGTAGACACTTAATATAGATGTTTCTTGATTGATTAAATATATTCAAGATATTATTTAAAGAGACATTATCAGATACTTACAGTCCACACCACAGCGCATGCCAGGGATCTTACTTTCTCATGAAATTGAAGTTCCTGAATTTCTTTTACGTGATAGACCAAGATTTCCCTATCTGTCTGGATCATCTTCTGTAAGAGAAACATAAGTAAATATTATCAGGAAGCCTAAGGCCCATAAAATGTAAAAGGCTGAGAAACTTATGAACTCTTTAGAGGCCAGTACTGTTTGAATGCCATATAGGGGAGAGTCACAGCAGGAAAAAGAGCATCTATCTGACCTCCAATGGAGAGCTGTGTACTCAGAGGATAGTTCCAAGGGAATGATTAAAGTAGGGACAACCAAAATGGCCATGGGGTCACTACAAATGAACACCCCAAGCCACCTGGAGGATTTCCACTGACAAGGCCTTGCATGACTCACCCTATAACCCAGAGCAGCCACTGCAATGGGCCAATGAATATGGTACTCATGATCCTCTGATTTAGAGCAGGTCACACAGAGTAGCATTTTGCTACTCTCACAGAACAGCTTCTGATCTTCCCGGTGCAGCTCACACATGCCTTCTCCTTCAGAATGCATGGCAATGTCAGCCTGAAGAGTTCTCAGGCGGGAGAATTGCCAGCATGTAGGGCAACAGAAAGGTAGAAAGGTTTTTTTTCCGAGACAAGACAAGCAAGCATGATGTCCACAGTCAATGGTGATTGTTTTTGACATCAAATTCCAGCAGACGACACAAAGACTCTCTTCCTCTTCTTCAATTTCATCTGCGAACATCCTGAGCAGAGACAATGAGAAACAGTGAGGGAGTTTCTTTTAGTTTCATTTTGTTTTTTAGTTCAAAAGAAACACATTTCATGAAATGGCATAGAAGGCAAAGTAACAACCAATTTTCCCTATAAACCTGGGGCAAACTCTTCCACAAATGTAGACATTATTAAGAGGAAGAGTAGGCACAACCAGGGCACACATTTTAATAACAGCATATATATAACAAAATATAATATAGTATGTATATATAATATGCATAATATGTATACATACATATACACATGCATACACAGAGAGAGAACATTTTAAGGTGTTTTACATAGGGTATCTTATTTGACACATACAGAAGCATTTCTAGATGGATGGAGAAAATCAGTTTCAAATTAAATTGCTTGTCCATAGTCAGATAGCTAGTCAGCAACCTATGGTCAACATCCAGCCCCCTGTTTTTATATGGTCCAAGGGCTGTATTTTACTCAGCACCGAGATAAAGTCAGACTTAAGGCTAAACTCCAGTCTTCCTAATTCTAGGACTTGCACTCTAGTGTATCAAATACTGATCAAATAGCACACAAACCCCCTGTGAAGTGGGTATTCTTATTATCTGCAATATAATTGGGAGAAATTAGGATGAGAGGTTTGGCAACTTGTCCAGGGAAGACATTTAGTTAAAATCTGAAGTAGGATTCCAACTCAGATCTTCCTAATTTCAGGGTTTGCTCTCTATTCACCACAGCACAGAGAAGATACCCAGCACTTCTCACTTCTATGGGTAGATTCAATCAGGATGGAGGCCTCTCGCCTGAGTGTAAATCCCTTTGTCCCTCTTGAATGAAGGGAACAGTTGTTGTTGAGTCATTTCAGTAGTGTGACTCCACTTGAGGTTTTCTTGTCAAGGATACTGGAGTGGTTTGCCATTTCCTTCTCCAGTCCATTTTGCAGATAAGGAACTGAAGCTAACAGGATTTGGGTTCAGGGACATAGAGCTAGTAAATATCTGAGGTCAGATTTGAACTCATGAAGATGAGTCTTCCTGACTTCAAACCCAGTGCTCTATACACTGGGTCATCCATGTAGCTACCCCCAGGAAATTGCAAAACTATAAAGTGTAGGTCAGTTTCCTATCTGCATTGGTATAGGTTAGAGAACTTGTTTCTTCACTTGGAGCTCCCTTCATAGATGAAATCTTAAGTCCAGACAACAAATGCTGAGTGTGTTGAGATTTTTAAAAACAATGAGATATTTTTAAAAGTAGAGTAATTGACCCATCTTTACTATAGACTTCATCACCCTTACACCCTAAGAGCTCCAACTTCCTGACATAGGCTAATTGGGTGTGAAGCCCCTAAAGCTTTAAAAACTGTAGATTGAGGACTGAACTGTACAAACTAAGAGAGATCTTTCTCTTCTCATTTATACCTCTAATTTCTATTAACAGTTATCATCCTAAGGATTTAATCTTGATACACAGTGGCTGACACAAAACAAGCACTTGATTAAGTGCTTATTGGTTGAGTGTGTGTGTGTATGTAAAATCCCATGTGTTACTAACCACTAATTCTGTGAAATAATGTAGTGACGTACTATTGATTGCTCCTATTTTATAGATAGGGAAACTGAAACTCAGAGAGGTTACTAACCTGTCCAAAGTCACACAATTAAATATCATGGGCAGCACTGGTCTTTTTCACTAACCCAGCCTCTCCCTCAATGTTCCAGATTTTGATAACAAACAAAAGTGTGTTTTAAAAGAAATACCACAGAATTTGGACTCAGAAATCCTAGGCTCAAATCCTAACTACAGAACCTTCTGTCTGACATTGGACACTTAAGTCACTTAAATATCTTTTGGTCTCAGTTCTTCCATATGTAAAATGAAGAGGAGGAACTAGATGATCTCTAAAGTTCCCAGCCAGCTCTAAATCCTTGGTCTTCTACAAAAGAACTTTCCTCAGAAGGAAACCTACCTTTGATATTGCCTTAGGAATTCTGGTTGGAAGAGCATCTTAGCTCAGAGAAGGATACACCAACAAAATTAATCACGCTTGGCTTTTATATGTTTCCCAGGTACTTCCCCTCCCACTTAAACACTCTACACTGTGTGAAGGACTAGGCTAAATCAATTGTAAAAACACCAGTTACTTTTCCCAATCAGGAGAATGCTTTTATCCCAGACTTCTTAGCACCTTATTCCAATGAAGGTGTTAACTCCTCAAACAATCCATCAACTACTATAAATACAAATCAAAAGAAACATAGGATTCTGTCTCTCAAGGAGCTCATTTTCTAATTCGAGAAACAATCTGAAAATAAACATGTACTTATAAAATGTTTGAAGGAAGGTACTAGCGATAAGGGTGGAGCCAAGAGGAGCTGGCCTTTGACGGAAGTTGGAATTTGAGCTGAAAGCTGTTTTTAGAAAGCAAGAAGGGAACTGACTCATTTGACCAATTAACCAACACATCTGCTTAGCACCTAATAAGTGTAAAGACCTTAGACAACACTTAGAAGCTCTGATCTTCAAAATAGTGATTTTTTTAAAAAATGTTTTATTTTCCCCATTTATAAGTAAAGACAATGTTTAACATCCATTTTACAAAATTTTAGAGTTCTAAATTTTCTCTCTCCCTCTCACCTCTTCCCTCCCTGAGTTAGTAAGTAATTTGATATAGGTTAGACATGTTCAATCATGTAAAACATATTACCATATTAGCCATGTTGTGAAAGAAGAGAGACCCAAGGGGGGGGGGGGGAAGGGAAAAAATACAGAAAGTGAAAAATGATATACTTCAATCTGCATTCAGACTCCATCCATTCCTTCTCTGGAGGTGGATTGCATTTTTCATCATGAGTCCTTTGAAATTGTCTTGGATCATTTACCTTCTTTGATCCTGGAAGGAGTTTCAGAGGCCATCTAGACTAATATAGTGCCTTATGGAAGTCTTTGAGTCATACCATTGGTCTTACAGTGTTCAAGACCCAAGGCCTTATAAACAGAAGGCTATTTGACACAGTGACTCATGAGTCATTTTTATAGTAGATGCTAGCATGCAGAAAGCAACTGATCAACAAATATTTAGTACGTACCTACTTACTAAAGCAGGTACTATGTTGATACATAATATTTTGTTCAATTCAGGCAAATTCTGTCACTGGACAACTGGCAAATGGCCAAACTGAAACTTCTCTAATCATTTATGGAATTTTGTGATGCAGAATTTTTTTTTTTTTAGGCAATTGGGGTTAAGTGATTTGCCCAGGGTCACACAGCTAGTAAGTGTCAAGTGTTTGGTCTGAGGTCAGGCCCTCCTGACTTCAGGGCCAACGCTCTATCCACTGTGCTGCCTAGCTGTCCCTGACACAGAATTTTTTCATGCTAAATTAGCCTTTCAAAAAGTTTTTGTTGTTTTTTTTTCTATTTTAAAATCACCAACATTTACCCCCTTTTATTTCTTTGCTCTCCTTCCTAGAGATCTGTCCTATGTAACATTTAATAAGGAAAAAAATTTAGGAAAAACCAAGAAGAGGAAAACAGTTAGCAAAACCTGTAAATATATTCAAGGGTATGCTGGTAACAACTGGCTCACCAAAAAACACGACACATTTTTAAGTTTAAAGAAACACTTTTTGCATTATTAATATTTCCTCCATCACTTTCTCAAATCTAGACAAGCAACTTTAAAAAAAAAAACCCTGATTTGTTGCATTTGACAATTTCTGAGGCATAAATGACAACATTGAAAATTTAACAATCAGCTCTACCCAGTATGAGCTGGCTCAACACTCCTTTGAATACCTTGAAAAAAATCTAATAATATTAGCTACTATTTACATAGTACTTATGTGTCAGGTGGGAGGTAAGTGCTGTTAGTATCTAAATTTTACAGATGAAGAAATTGAGGCAAACAGAGGGTAAATGATTTGCCCAGGTTCACCAGTGACTAAGTGTGTGTTTGTATTTGAACTCTGGTGTTCCTGACTTCAGACCCAGCATTCTTATCCACTACACCACCTAACTGGCTCTTTATTCTATGTTCCACATTCATAGACCATCCCTACCTTGGCAAGAGTTTTCTCATAGCTCTTCTCTGGGTCCAGATTGTTCTTTATAATTTTCCAACATTCATTTTCAATTATTTTATGGTTATTATTCTTTCCACTTACATGGAGTAATCATTGTGTATGTTGTTTTCTTATCACTATTTAATTCATTTTACATGAAGTCATGTAAGTCGTTCATATGTGTAATACGGGATGTGTATGGCTTGAAGTGAATCACTAATAGACACTTTGTGTCACCTCCCTCACCCTTCTCCGAGAGACTTTAATTTGCTTGAAGGGAAAGCAGGAAGTTGGTACCAGGGGCTAACCACTCTATTCATCTCAGAGAGAGGGATTACCAAGGTAGAGATAGCAATCTGTTCCCTCAAATATTGTTAATGTAAGGGATATAATATTAAAGTTCAAGCTAAGTTCTTAATCATTCTTCATGGGGAAAATTCGGGCTTGAGCATCTCCCATTCCCCCTCTAGCATTTCAGGCCATTGGATCCTACTATCCTTTGCCTGAACTCTTTAAAATCTGTTTTCTCCAAATCTAAAGTCCATTGTAAATCTATGACTGGATTTCTTCTCATCTATCATGTACTCTAGAACTGGGGAATCATTCCCCAATAACTAGTTCTTCTCTCTTAGTAAGAATCCAGTCGAGAGCAGAATTGATTCTTGTTGAATATATTATAGGTGATTTAAGTATAAAAAAAAAATCAATAAAATTTATTCAAAAAGTTATACTATGCCTTTTTACTTACCCCATCTTACTTCTCAAGATACTTTTCATCATTCTGTTCTTTTTGAATCAGATCTATCCATCTATGACCATTTTACAGTTGTGGGCTTCACCCTAACCAATCTGAGTGTAGGGATTAAAATTGTCCAACCCACAATAAAAGAGACTGAGGCAGAGCTCTGAGCCAAAGGAACTTTATTAAAGGGTCCATGGTCTTCTCTAATGAAGTGGACCTCAGATCTTCCTCTTGATCTGAGATGCCCCCATTTTCCAGGACCTTGTTTTTATAAGGGTTTGATACCCAAATATGCAAAAGAGGCATGTTGAAATACAGAATCTCATTGGTTAATAGACCTTGCTCTAGAGGACCAAAAATGACAAATTAGCAGAGTGGGGAGGTCACAGGTTGGGTGAAGCGTGAGTCATCTCCACTGACAAAGTGGTCATAAGATGGTCACCTGCTTATTGGACAAAAGAGAATGGTCCAGAGGTTAAAAAAAAGTTGGGGGACTTTCCAAAGCATCAAGGCATCCTACCTAAGCTGGGTTTGGTCATGGAATTTGAGTAACGGATAGTGATATCTTTGTCAGCATTATTGGGGTTGCAAAAATGAGCCTCATAACTTGGCAAAGTAGTAAACATTACCTTAACGTTTGAGGCTCACTATAAGAACCTATCTATCCCTATATGATTTATGTAGAATATCAAGCTGGTTAATGATTGAAATAGAGTAGGGATCCAAATGAATTGTTTCTCCCATGAGTTAATACCTATAAGGTTAATTACCATTCTAAGCATTTGAACCTACAATTTCTTGTTGACTAAACTTTAGGCATTTTATTTATGTATAACCAACAAATTGTTTAATCTTACTTTCTTGGATTATTTAATTAATTCAAATATAGTTATGTTCTTATATTCTTCTGTTTGCTTCTAATACTGGCTTTTTCAAGTTACTTTTTTCCTTTTCTCTCTCTACATCCACATATCACAAAGCACTTATCATATATATACCTTTTATGCATTTTGACCTGATTATTTTGTGCAGCATTGAAGTGTCTCTATCATATCATAGTACTAGATGGCAAGTTCCAATATAAAGTACCAAAGCTGCTGAAAATTTTAGACTGTATTATCCAGCACTGATTAATGTGCTGTCAAGGTGAATTGGATTTAAGTGAGGGAGGGTGGTGCAAGATCACCAGCCTCATTTTCTCCTCTGGAGCCCTCTGAGTCCAGTGGCAAGATATAGGTCAGGATGACTGGAGATGACCCATCTGTTCATAGTAGATACTTAAGTTTAGTGAAATTACTGTCAGAACCATCCAAAAGCAAACGTATTCACATTCCTCTCAGCAATTGAAAGTATGAATGACTCACAGTGAGAATGCCAAGTCAGTGAGTGGATGGGGTTTCAATCCCAAAGGAATCTGTAGTTATCATGAAGATAAGACAGGGGAAGAGTTGCAATGAATTTTACTTCCCAGATAAGAATGTGATCTTTTTCTCTTATGGCCAGAAAGGAGAGGGAATTGTTTTTTTCTCTTTTTTTTAATTGATTTATCAACAATCACTTCCATATGCTTTTGAGTTTTAAATTTTTCTCCCCCCCTTCCACCTCCCTCCCTAAGATGGCACGAATCTGATATAGGCTCTACATATACATTCCTAATTAAACACATTTTCACATTAGTCATGTTGTAGGGAACAATTAGAACCAATAGGAGGAACCACAAGAAAGAGAAAATAGAAGGAAAAAAAAGCAAATAGTATGCGTCGATCTGCAGTCAAACTCCATAATTCTTTCTTTGGACATGGAAAGCATTTTCCATCATGAGACCTTTGGAGATGTCTTAGATCCTTGCATTGCTGAAAAGGGCTAAGTCTATCAAAGTTAGTCATCACACAATGTGACTGTTACTGTGTACAACAATGTTCTCCTGGTTCTGCTCATTTCACTCAGCATCAGTCCAAACAAGTCTTTCCAGGTTTTTCTGAAGTCAGCCTGTTCATCATTTTTTTTTAAGGCAATTGGGGTTAAGTGACTTGCCCAGGGTCACACAGCTAGTAAGTGTCAAGTGTTTTGTCTGAGGCCAGATTTGAACTCAGGTCCTCCTGACTTCAGGGCCGGTGCTCTATCCACTGAGCCACCTAGCTGCCCCCGTTCTTCATTTCTTATAGCACGATAGTATTCCATTACATTTACAAACCACAACTTGTTCAATCATTCTCCAATTGATGGGCATTCCCTCAATTTCCAATTCTTTGCCACCACAAAAAGAGGTACTACAAATATTTTTGTACATGTGGATCCTTCTCCCATTTGTATGATCTCTTTGGGATTACAGCCCTAGAAGTGCTATTACTGGGTCAAAGGGTATGCACATTGGGCATAATTCCAAATTGCTCTCCAAAATGGTTGGATCATTTCACAACTCCACCAACAATACATTGGTGTTCCAATTTTCCCACATCTTCTCCAATGTTAATCATTTTCCTGTTTTTTCATGTTGGCCAATATGATAGGTGTGATGTGGTACTTCAGAGTTGCTTTGATTTACATTTCTGTAAATAGTGATTTAGAGCATTTTTTCATGTGACTATAGATGGCTTTAATTTCATCTGAAGACTGCCTGTTCATATCCTTTGACCATTTATCAATCGGGGAAGAGAGGGAATTGTTAATTGCTTCCCTACTCACCCTACTGTCTTCATTTTCTTCCTCTGTACTGTTATCTCCATTTTCTCAGGGCTAACTCCTTCCTCAGCTCCCTATAAACTGCTTCCCATTTCAATCATTCTAATGAAATTATTCTCTCAAATCTCACTAATGAGCATCCTTATGAAATTAATAGTTTAACAACAAAAATACTAAATATTAACCCAACCAAGTGAATCTATTTAGTAACAATTTACGTCGAATTTAATTTAAATTCTTAAGTATGACTTTTCAGATTCTCCCTCTAAGTCACCATCAAGATTCTATCTCTTCAGTCTCCATTTTCCCCCTTACATAGACAGTTAATTAGTAATACTGTTTTCTAATTAGGGAAGCTTTGGGGAGGGGGGAACTTCACATTATTTTAAAAATATTCAGATTTCTTTGTACTTCTACATTTTTATTCTAACAATAATATATTACATTGCATTACTATCCCACAATTTAATAATTTTCCTATTGTTGAAACATGTAGACTGCTTTCTATTTTTTTTTTACAATTACATATGAAACACTGATTTCCACCAAACCCTCTCACTCCCTCACAATTTACAAGATACAGTTTAGCATAATACTGTAGTGTAGTTTTTCCCCCCATGGCCCTTTATTACATGTAATTTTTATTGCATCATGATCTGAAAAGGATACATTTAATATTTCTGCCTTTCTACATTAGCATTAGATTGTGAGGTTTTTATGCCCTAGTACATGGTCAATTTTTGTGTCAATTTATGGGCTAGGTACCACCAAGAAAAAAGTTCCTTTCTATCCCAATTCAATTTTTCTTCAGACGTCTGTCACATCCAACTTTCCTAATATTCTATTCACCTCCTTAACTTCTTGTTTATGAGGTCCCACACTAGTATAATTTAGCTGTATATTTCTTCCTGTAACTCCCCAAACTTCTCTAAGAATTTGTATGCTAGTAATACAGGCAGCTAGGTGGCACAGTGGATAGAGCTCTGACCTTGGAGTCAGGACAACCCGAGTTCAAATCTGGCCTCAGACACATAACACTAGCTGTGTGACTCTGGGTAAGTCACTTAACCCTAATCGCCTCATCAAAAAAAATTTTTTTAAATTAAATTATAAAAAAAGAATTTGGATGCTATACCATTTGGTGCATATGTTTAATGATATTACTTCATTGTCTATGGTGCCTTTTAGCAGGATGTAGTTTCCTTCCTTATCTCTTTTGATAAGATCTATTTTTGCTCTTATGAGATCAGGATTGCTACCCCTGCTTTTTTTACTTCAGCTGAATCATAATATGTTCTACTCCAGTCTTTTACCTTTACCCTGGGTGTATAT
This sequence comes from Vombatus ursinus, assembly GCF_900497805.2. Classification (NCBI taxonomy): domain Eukaryota; kingdom Metazoa; phylum Chordata; class Mammalia; order Diprotodontia; family Vombatidae; genus Vombatus; species Vombatus ursinus. The sequence continues at coordinate 4,465,509 of NW_020945437.1, read as the reverse complement.
CCCTTTGTTTCAAATGTGTTTCCTGTAAACAACATATTGTAGGATTATGTTTTTCAATCCATGCTGCTATCTACTTCCATTTTATAGGAGAGTTCATCCCATTCACATTCACAGTTATGATTACTATCTTTCTTTTTTTTTCCTTTGGCTAGGCAAGGGGGTTAAGTGACTCCCTTTGTTCCCTCCTTTCTATTCTCCCTCCCTTTTCTTTCCCCTTTTCCTTTCTACTGCCTATAGGGCAAGTTAGATTTCTATACCTAACTGATTATGTTATTCCCTTCTTGAGCCAAATCTGATGAGAGTAAGGTTCAAACAATGCTCATCACCGCCCCCCCCTTTCCCTCTGCTGTAATAGGTTTTTGTGCCTTTTCCTGTAATGTAATTTATCCTTGTCTGACTCCTCCTTTCCTTTTCTCTCAGTATTTTCTTAAATCAGATTAATCCACTTACTTGGATCCACTTAACCCACTTGATTAGATTTTTTTTTTATCATTACATCAAAGTCAACTTATATCCACCCCCTTTATGTATATTCCTTTAACATGGTGTAATAACAATACAATTCAAGAGTTACAAGTGTCATCTTCCCTTGTAGGGATGTAAAGTTTGCCCTTATTAACAACATATTGTATCTTTCTGTCCAGTTTACCTTTTTGTCTGTCTTGAGTCTTGTATTTGAAGATCAAATTTTCTGTTGAGCTGTTTTTTTTATCAGGAAGGTTTGAGAGTCCTCTATTTCATTGAATATCCATTTCCTCCCCTGAAAGATCATGCTCTTTTTGCTGGGTAGATCCTTGGTGGTAATCTAAGCTCCTTTGCCTTACAGAATATCATCTTCCATACCTTACATTCTTTTAATGTAGAAGCTGCAAGGTTCTGTATAATCCTGTGGTTCCATGATATTTAAAATGTTTCTTTCTGGCTGCTTGTAGTATTTTCTCTTTGATCTGGTAATTTGGGAATTTGGCTACTATATTCCTTGGTGTTTTCAATTTGGGATCTCTTTCAGGAGGCAATTGATGGATTCTTTCTATGGCTATTTTATCCTTTGGTTCTAGAACCTCAGGGCAGTTTTCCTTTATGATTTCCTAAAAGATACTGTCCAGGCTTTTTTTCATCATGATTTTCAGGTAGACCAATAATTTTTAAATTATCTCTCCTGGGTAAACTTTCTAGGTCAGTTGTTTTACCAATGAGCTATTTTACATTTTCATCCATTTTTTCATTCTTCTGTTTCTGTTTGACTGATTCTTGCTCAGTCATCAGCTTCCATTTGCCCAATTTTAGTTTTTAACAGATTGTTTCTTCTATTAGATTTTGTACCTCCTTCCCCATTTGGCCAATTGTATTTTTTAAGGACTTGTTTTCTACAATTCATTTTTTTTTTTGGCGAGGCAATTGGGGCTAAGTGACTTGCCCAGGGTCACACAGCTAATAAGTGTTAAAACTGTTTGATCTGAGACTGGATTTGAACTCAGGTCCTACTGACTCCAGGGCCAGTGTTCTATCTACTGTGCCACATAGCTGCCCCTTCTATAGTTAATTTTTGTTCTTCCTTTTCCAAGCTATTGATTCTCTCTTGTGTGCCTCACATTTCTTTTCCAATTTTTTCTTCTACCTCTCTCATCTGACTTTTAAAATTCTTCTTGAGCTCTTCTAAGATGGCTTTTTGGGCTTCAGACCAGTTCATATTTCCCTTTTGAGGTTCCTTGATCTTCACTGTTCTCATAATATGAATCTATCATACGTTTCTTTTTGCTCACGGTGTTTGCTTATTCCTGGCCTTTAAAGGGATTGAACTCTCCTGCTAGGGAGCAGAGGGCACTGACCCAAGCTTCTTGTGTTGGGATCCTAGGGCCTGGTCACTGCCTTTGTGTGCTGGGGCCTCCAATGTTGGCAGTTAGAAGCTGTAGGGTTCTGGCAGCTTGCCTGGTGTTGGGCTGGAATCAGCAAGGCTGGGACTGTAGGTGAAGGATTAGGTAGTCTGGTCCCTGGAAGTTGCCTGCTTTTCCTTTCCTTTAGCTTTCTTCAGCTCCTTTCAGATGGATGTTGCAGGGTGTTTATCCGCCCACGGCCCCTTTGAGCGCTGCTTCCCTTAGTTTTGCTGAGGAACTGGGAGACCAGGTTGCTGTATAATGCCGAGGCACCTGGTGGTTTTCTGAGCTGGTTTCCACTGCTTCCCCCGCCCTCACTGAGGCACTCGGGGGTCCGGGTGTTGGTGTTTGCCTGCTCTTCCGCCTGGGGTTCAGGATCTACCCCTGGTATGCTGAGGTGGAGCTTTCCACAAGCTTGCTGGGATGCCTCATATTCTGTACTGCTCCCCTTCCCCCAGGGCAAGAGGGGCCTTTCCTGTTAATCCCTTAAGCTACCTGGGCTACTGCACCCCATCTTTCTTCTGGTTCACTTGTTCCAGGGTTTTCCTGGGGCGATATTTTCTGGGCTTTCAGGTTAATAAGGAAGGGTAAGAGCGACTTGTACAGTGTAGCTTTAAAAGCTATTGAGTTTTGGGTGCAAGTAGGTGGCGTGGTGGTTAGAGTACCGGCCCTGAAGTCAGGAAGACCTGAGTTCAAATCCAGCCTCAGACCAAACACTTGACATTAGCTTTTAATAATAATTTGGCTGTCATTTAACTCCAATTGCCCTAAAAACAGAGAGAGAGAGCGTGCTATTCAGTTTTTATGCCTAAATAACCATCAGGTGGGGCCCTAATCTCAAGGTACTCATTTGTGTTGGCATTTACAAATAGGGATGGATTACACTGCTATTCTCCAAATTATTATGGGAAAGATAATGGATATTCCAATAATTCATAATTCATTTGACTCTTTGCCCCCACCCCCTAGATCCCAAATATTTGTCTTTCACAGCATGACCCATTTGGAACGTAGCCAAAGGGAAAAACTCAAATCTCTGGGGTATGCAACTGGCATCAAAATTGTGAATAGAAGATCGATAAATTGAAAACAAGAAGAACGAATTGTCAATAAGGCCAGACAGAAGCTATTGTCTTAAAAACACTAATAAAATAAACCATTGGTATATTCCAAAGAGGGAAACCAACTTAACAAAATCAAAAAACCTCTAACCTTTGCTGTTCAGTCATGTCAGATGCATTCATGACCCATTTGGGGTTTTCTTGGGAGTGATTTGCCATTTCCTTCTCTAGCTCATTTTACAGATGAGGAAACTGAGGCAGAGCTAAGTAACTTACCAAGAGTCACACAACTAGCAAGTGTCTGAGGAAAGATTTGAACTCATCAATGAGTCTTCCTGGCTCCAGGCTTGGCATTCTATCTACTGTACTACCTATCTGTGGTACAGTGTAACCTTAAGTATCTCAATTCTCCTCGGGGCAACAGTTTCTTTGATGTGTAAAATCAAGACTAGACCTACTCTCATAGTTGTTTCTAGTTATAAATCTTATTGCACTTTGGTATTTTAGAGGTAAATGGATGGGTTGAGGTATAAAACCAAGGGATAGGTGAAAATGTCATTATCAAGAGAGAATGTACGGGCAGCTAGGTGGCGCAGTGCATAGAGCACCAGCCCTGGATTCAGGAGGACCTGAGTTCAAAATAACATTTACTAGCTGTGTGACCCTGGGCAAGTCACTTAACCCTGTTGCCTAACCCCCCCCCCAAAAAAATAGAGAGAGAGAGAGAGAGAATGTTAGAGGCTTCATTGAGGTGGCAGGTGAGTTACTTTTATGGACAGGTAAAAAACTCAACAAGTGAAGGAGGGAGGTCCCAAACTGAATGCACTGAAAAGAAATGGGCCCTATTAAAGGTGCAAAGTACATAGATGCAAATTTAACAAAAATGTAATATGGGACAGGTCCAGTATTACCCAGAAACTTTTCTATTCTGCACACAGACAGCTTTTTTGTTACAGGCTGCCATTCTCATGAGAGTGATGATAATGGCTTAGAAGATGACAATTGCTGGAGCAAACCATATACTTCATCCTTTTCGGGATCAAAATATATCAAGTTTTGAGAAGTAATTTTCTGAGATTCTTTAGAGTCGAAGATGGTGTAAATAGCATGCATCTCTTCTGAAGAGCCGTCAGGTATAAACATGATATATCTCTTTTCATCTTCAGAAAATTCATAGGGTATGCAGTTTTTCACCTGTGGGGTTTCTGCAGAGAGAAAAGTTATTTTTATCTCTCCAAAAGTTGAAATTTCTACCTACTTCCTAAAATGACAGGTATGCTTGCTCAGGCTCTTTCCCATCTATTTTTGGTTCACAGGAAAATGGGGATGTTCAGAATAATAACAATGTCTTAATGATGTGTCATTGATAGAAAAAGGAATAGCATTCCTGGCTCTGCCTCAAACCACTGGAAAAGTTTCCTTTAACCATATATTCCCCTCGTCCCCATGCTTCAGATGGGTTGAACATAGATGCTTCCTCTGTCTTTGCTACCAACATTTCTTCCCTAACCTTTTGGATACCTGGATTCCTCTAGATACACTAACTTCATCAAGGAATTAGAACTCTGTCTTCATGGAATTCCATTTTTCAGTTAGACTCAACCTTGGAGGTCAACTATTTATAACCCATACCTAAAAGTAATTCCCTCTGTAACATTTTTGAAAATTTACCTTCCAGCCTTTTCTTGAAGGCCTTCGTTGAGGGGGAATCCACTACCCTTAGAAGCAGCCATTTCCCCTTTCTATACAGAACTTCATTGTTAGAATTTTTACTGACATCAAACCTATATTTTCCTCTCTGCAACTTCTACTCATTGCTCCTCATTTTGCCCTTTGGCACCAAAGGGAACAAACAATTATTGTATCATTTTTGGCCCTTCCCCGCTGTCTTCTCTTGTCTAAACTCAGCATTCTCAAGTCTTTCAACTAATCCTCATATGACATATACTCAGGGCCTTTTCATTTAGTCTGCCCTCCTCTGGAGGACCTATAGCCTACCAATGCATTTCATAAAATGAGGTGCCCAGAATTCAACATAGTGCTCCAGATGATGGCACAGAAAGTACAGTGGAAGCCCCATTTCCTTGTTCCTTTAAGGTCTACCTCTCTTAATGTAGTACAAAGATATAGTTAGGCAGTCAATAAACATTAGGTGCTTTATATATATATATATATTATATTACACTGTGGGGTAAGTACTGGGGATATAAAAAGAGGCCCAGGCCTCAATAAGTTCACAGTTGAATGAGGGAGATGATAAGCAAGCACAATGAAAAAAGTTATATATAGGATAAAGGCTATAATTAATAGGAGGTGGCCCTAGAATTAAGGAGGCTTGGGAAAGACTTTCCTTAGAAGGTGGGACTTTAGTTGGGACTTAAAAGGATGGAGATGAGGGAAATCATTCCAGGCATGGGGAACAGCCAGAGAAAATGCCATAAAACAGGAGTTGGAGAGCCTTATTAGTGGAAAAGCAAGGAGCCGAGTGTCACTGGTTCAAAGGGTATGTGGCAAGGAGACATTAAGAAGACTGGAATGGGGACAGCTAGGTGGGCAGTGGATAGAGCACCGGCCCTGAAATCAAGAGGATCTGAGTTCAATCTATTTTCCACTTATTAGCTGTGTGACCCTGGACAAGTCGCTTAACCCAATTGCCTTAAAAAAAAAAAAAAAGAGGGGCAGCTAGGTGGTAAAGTGGATAGAGCTCTGACCTTAGAGTCAAGAAGACATGAGTTCAAATCCGGCCTCAGACACTTGTCACTCACTAGCTGTTGCCTCACCAAAAAAAAAAAACAAAAAACTGGAATGGTAAGAGGGGTCTAGGTTATGAAGGGCTTTGGCTATGACAGATTATTTTGCATTTGATCCTAGAAGTGATTGGGAGTCACTGGAGATTGAGTAGGGGGGAGGGATGACATGATTTGGAACTGCACTTTAGGAAAATCACTTCTGTGACTGAATGAAAGAGGGACTGGAGAGAACATTTAGGCAAGCTATCCAAACAGCAGGCTATTGCAACAGTCTAGGCATGAGGTGATGAGGGCCCATACCACAGGGGTGGTAGTGTCAAAAGGGAGAAGGGAGATTATTGGAGAGATGTTACAGAGCTGAAATCAACAGGCTTTGTCAACAAATGGGAGATGGGGGGGAGGGGAGGGCATGGAGAACAGATGGCGGAGGAGTTGAGGGTGACCCCTAAGTTGCAATCCAGAGGAACCGGTAGGATTGGGTTACCCTTGATACTAATAGGGAATTTGTGTCCCCACAAATAAGATCAAATAGGTGAGCCTTTCTGGCTGCCACATCACTGCTGACTCATCGAGCTCTGTAGTGTTCAGTCTTGTCTGACTCTTCAACTCCACTCGAGGATTTCTTGCAAAGATACTGGAGTGGTTTGCCATTTCTTTCTTCAGCTCACTTTACAGATGAAGAAACTGGGACGAACGGGATTAAGTGACTGCCCAGGATCACATAGCTAGTAAGTGTCTGAGGCCAGATTTAAACTCAGGTCCTTCCTGATCCTTAGCCTGACACTCTATCCATCGTGCCACCTAGCTGCAGAAACTCACTACCTGTGTGATGCTGGGCAAGTCACTTAACTCTATTTGCCTCAGTTTCCTAATGGATAAAATGAGCTGGAGGAGGAAATGCCAAACCACTCTAGTATTTTTGCCAAGAAAGCCCCAATTGGGATCACAAAGAGTTGGACATGAGTGAAACTATTGGAGAATATATCAAGCTCACAGAACCCTTAAAACCCTCAGATTTTTTCAAAGATAGCAATGTAATGTCTTAACTATACTGTCCCCCTCTCTTACCTTTGGATTCTGACTCTGACTTCCAGTGTTTGAGCTCACCTCCCCAGTGCTCTGTCATCAGCAAAACTGAGAAGCATGCCACCTATACTTTTATTCAATTTATTGATAAAAAATGTTAAATAGCATATGTCCAAGCACTGATTTCTACTAAAAGTACATTGTAATTAAGAGATCTGTTTCATCATAGCTGTTTACTAGGTTTTCTTCCTCTCTTCATCACTCTATAACCTCTCTTTTTTTCCTCAGTTCATGGTATCCATGTCTAAAACTCAATCTAAATCCCAACTGTTGGCTACAAACTCCCAGGTCACTCCTCTTCCTTTCTCAATGAATGAGATAACTGGTTTACAATTTTTCTCTTTCCCAACTCCATACTAAGGGACTTCAATATATGTATTGATCCTCTCTCAAATATCCTAACCTTTCAGTTCCTCAACCTACTCACTTCTCATGAGTTATTATTCCATTCCACCTCAGCCATACACAAAGATGGTCATGCCCTTGATCTTGGATTAACCCACAAATGTACCATCTCCATGCTTAAGACTTTGAAATCCCCTTATCTGACCATAACCTATTTGCTTTTCACCTCTCACTCCACCTTCCCTTACATTATCCTATTCATCACAACCCTGACCTGAAATGCCTTGATCCCTCAATTCTCACCCAGATCTCATTTCCTCTACACTAGCCACTCCCTCTTCTCCCATATTAACAACTTGATAAACCAATTCATCCCTCTGGTCATATCACCAATTATGTCCAGCTAAGCCCCAGCTTTCAACAACTCCCACCATTTGTTGCCTTCACTTCTACTCACACACTGCAGAAATGAGGTAGAGGAAAATCATGCAACTGTTCTCACTATATAACATATATGCAAATTTGTTATATAGGCTCAACTGGACTTTCACTGCTGCCAGGCAATCCCACCCTCCATCCTTTATCAGCTCACTAGCCTATCTTCCATAGTGGCTCTTCCAAACCTTTTCTTCCTCCTCAAAACCTTCCATGACTCCCCTTCCCTTGTTGCACTTGCTCAGCTGAAAACTTTGCCTTATATTGAGGCATACAAATAAAATTGAGGTCATTTACAATGAACTCCCTCTTCCTCATCTCCTATCACTCAAGTGCCTTCTGCCATTTTCTCTTCCTTCCCCCATCTCACATGATGAAGGGTTGTTATTCTGTATCCAGACAAAGCCATAAACTTGATCAAATGAACCTATTCTATCCCATCTCCTCCAACAGATGTTTTCCCACTCCACGTATTTCTCTCCCCTGTCTACTGGCTCCTTTCCTACTGACTATAAATAGGCCCCTGTCTCTCCTATCCGGAAAAAACCTTCAGTTGATCTTTCCATCCCCACTATCATTCTATATCTCTTCTGCTCTTTGTAAACTCCTGGAAAAAAGCCATCTATAATAGGTGCCTCCACTTTCTCTCCATAACCCCTACCATCTGGCCTCTGACTTTAATCTTTCCATGGCAACTTCTCTCTCCAAAGTTACCAGTGATCTCTTAATTGCCAAATCTAATGACCTTTGGTCAATTCTCATTCTTCTTGGTGATTTCTCTGTAGCCTTTAACACTGGTGATCTTACTTTCCTCCTTGATACTCTCCTTATCTAGGTTTTTGGGACACCACTCTCTCCAAGCTTTCTTCCTACTTCTCTGACCACTCCTTCTGTCTCCTTTGCTAAATGTTCCTTGAGACGAAGTTCTCAAACTGTAGGTGTCCTTCAGGTTTTGTTTGTGACCCTCTTCAGAATCCTTTTATACTGCTTCACTGGGTGATCTCATTGGCTCTCATGGATTTAATTTCTATCTCTATGCTGATGATTTTCAAATCTACCTTTCCTGTCCCAATCTGACTATTGACCCCCTATCTTGTATCTTCAACTACCTTTCAGACATCTCAAACTGGATGTCCAGTAGACATTTAAAACTTAAAACTCACTATGTCTAAAACAGAACTCATTGTTTTACTCTAAAAACCTCTCCCCTACTCCTATCTTCTACCTTCTCTTTTAGTAGGGACTAATACCAAGTCCCTCAGGCTTACAACCTAGGAGTTATCCTTAATTCCTCTTTCTTATCCCCATATCCAATGTGTTTTTAAGGCCTGTCAATTTTACTTTTGCAACTTTTCTCCAGTAAACCCCCTTTCCCCCAACACTGATGCCACTCTATTTCAGGGCCTCATCAACTCACACTTTGATTATTGCAATAGCCTGCTTGTGAGTCTGTCTGCCTTAAATCTCTCCTCACTCCATCCTCCATTCAGCCATTAAAGTGATTTTTCTAAAGAGCAGGTTGGATCATGCCACTCCCTACTCAATAAACTCCATTGGCCATCTATTGCCTCCACAAGCAAACAAAAAATGCTCAGTTTGGCATTCAAAGCCTTTCATAACCTAGTCCCTTCCTACCTTTCCAATCTTCTTATACTTTACTCCCTGATGCGTACTCTGATCCAGTGACACTGACCTCTTGGCTATTCCATGAACAAGAAGCTCCATGTCTCATTTCTGGGAATTCTCTCTGGCTGCCCCCATGACTGGAACACTCTCTCTCCTCTGCTCTGAATACTGACTTCTTTGATTTTCTTTAAGTCCCAGCTAAAATCCTACCTTCCACAAGAAGCCTTCCCCAACCACCTTTAATTACAGTGCCTTCACTGTTAACTATTTCCTATTTCTCCCCTAATATAGATTGTTTTGGATATATTTGTTTGCCTGTTGTTTCTCCCTTTGGATTGTAAAATCCTTGAGGGCAGGCTCTGTCTTTGGCCTCTTTTTGTATCCCCAGTGCTTAGCACAGTACCTGGTATATAGTAGATGCTTAATAAATATTGACTGATTACTAGAAGGAGAAAGGAATAAGATCTTGGTCTCTCCACTCTCAGCTGAGGGCTCTTTCCCCTGGGGCCTTCTTCCCTGAGAATACATCCTCAGAAACAGTGCCCTTCCCTAGTGAGAAGGCTCAAATACAGTAAAAAAAAAAATAATAATAATAATCTTTTGCCTAGCCTTTTGAAAACCTTCTGTCTCATTTCTAGTTGGGTTATATCCTTCATTCAAGCACTAATACCTTAAATTCACCAACAAAGCAGAACTTGATGTGTTTCTAGAAGCCTTGATGTTCCTTCATCAAGTCAAATTGCACTCCACTGTAACTTTCTGAGTGCCCACCTGCAGACCTAAGTCAGCCAGGGAGCACTAGGTAGATAGAGTTTTCAGAGAATCTCACTGATTCATTTGCTTCTATTCATTGGTTTTCTCCTCCTACCTGGGTGCCTGGGGCCTACCTAGGTCTTCTAACTCACATATGGCAAATGGGCATCTGGTCTATGAATGGCAGATTGGTCATTATTGTGGGAAACAGACAACCATCCCTCTCCCAAGAAGAAATATGCATTTCTCAATGGTAGGTTGTTTCCTTCACAAAAACCCTCTGCAGAAAGCCAGTATGTAGATTTATTGCCAAAGGCCTGTTGCTTACCTTGAAATTTTAGCAAAAATATTGCAACCATAATGAGATAAAAATTACTCAGCTTTGGGTTGAAAGATTCCCAACCTTGTAGCAACAGGGCCTCACTCCTGTGGAGAATAGAAATTCAGTTACCCATCCTGGTCAGCACAGGCTCTGTGCCCTCCATTGCACCAAGGAGCCTCCCACCCCCACCCCCATCCTGTTCATCTCAGTCACCAATTGCTCTCCCCCCAAACCTCTTTGCCTCTTACCTCAGTCCGAGATTTTTTGTTGTTTAACTTTTCACTGAACAGAAACCTACCTTCTCAATCTGTCTGTCACTCCCTAGTGGAAAGGGAAATAAGACAAACAACCAAAGAAAAATAATCAGTCTATAACACTGGCCTCTAAAAAGTCACAAAATCCCATCCCAAGTCTCCTTCCCTATCCTGTAAGTGTAGCTTAGAATTGATAACCAATGAAACTAGGTTACCTCTGAAACTATCTCCAGAGGACCCTGGAAACCACGAATGCTTCTGGTGCCTCTCACTCCGTTCACCACGGTCTGTATTATGTGATAGAGCCAAGCAGAAAGGGCAGGATTCCTGAGCACCTACTCTATATAACATTTTGCCTTTCTCCTCCATAGCCTCTCAGATCCCTCCCTGCTGATCTCATCACTCAGGAGTAACCTCTCTTCTTTTCCCCAGGAAGCTCTACAATCAGCACAAGGTACACATGTAGCAGGACAGACAAGCACATTTCAAAGAAATCCTGAGCCATGACAACAAAAATAATCATTTTAAAACCAGATTTGTTGTTTCCAACTCAGCCTTCAGCAGTTGACAGACACCCAGTGCTTAGTCTAATTAGAAGTCTACTGGCTAGTGTTCTAGACTTGACTTTAGGAAGACCTGAGTTCAAGTCACTCCTCTCACACTAGTTGTGTGAGATACAGTCTAATCCAGAGGCTTCAAATGAGGTTGCCCTGGTCTCTTACCTGCAGCAGTTCTTCATCTGACCTCTTACACTTTTGTTCTAGCTCTGTGAGCACTTCCTTGAGATCGCTGATTTGCTGTTCCACTTTGGCCTTCCACTCCTTCCTTCTCTTGAACATCTTGGAGATCTCCTTGGCCTCCCTCTTCTTTAGCTGCTGGAACATCTTCATTTCCTGCTCATTGAGCATCTGTAAACCATTTGCTGCTACTTCATCTTCCTCACTGTCCAGCTCAGACTCCAGCTCAAGCTCAGACTCCTCCAGCACCACAAGGTCTTCCGTTTCCTGCTCCTCTCCCTCTGGATCCTCTCTTGGGGACTCAAATATTTCAGGAATACATGCCTTGAGCATTGCTTTGGGGCTCTCTTGATTGTTCTAGACAGTCAAGAACATTAGCTTGGTGGATGAAACATACTGCACAGTCTTCTGTTCTTCCCCCCAAAAATGTACAGCTGCCACCCGACCAACCATAAGCTGAACCTTGGACCCCGGGCCCAGAACCAGCTCTACCAACTAGATGGGGTCCTAGGGAAAATTACTTATTTCTATGACCTCAATATGTTTATTTGCAAAAATGAAAACTTTGGGACTGGTGCTCTTTAATATCATTTCCCCATTTGTTTCTTCAAGGTCTCCACCAACCAAGCCCATTCCACCCCAACCTGCCTCTCTGTCAACCTTCCCAACATCTACCTCTATTATAAAAGGAAACCTCATTCTTCCAACCAGTCTAATTTATAAGGGCTTAACATCTGCCTTAGTCATCCACATGAGGTTCCAGTCAGCTTTTCTAAAGTATGTTTTCCCCAATTTCTATCAAGTCCCCTCCATAATGCAATGTAATAGGTGATACTCATGATCTTGGGATTCTGAAGAGGACACACAGTCTCATTATCTAAAGGTAACAACTTATGCACCTCCTGCCTAGCTTCTCTTACATTTGGCTTGTCCCTCTGGGGTCTGGAAAAGGTAGAGTAATGTGAGGCTAATTATATCAACTTTGTTCCCCAGATTCACTGGAGGTTTGTATTCTCTCAACTGGAGGACTTCACTGCCCTCAGGGCAAGAGAAAGGTATAGAGGTAGCTATCAAAGTCAGTGCAAAGCTTCTCATATTCAAGAACTCTACTCACATTTATCTAGCCGCCCACTATTTGTATTCCTTGGATTGAGTTGTTCAATTCTTAAGTGCGGCATTTTTATCAAGAATTTCAAGCCGATGGTAAATTCCTTCATACTTTCTCTTGGGGATAGTTTGCCTGTAGATCCAGGCATGTCAGTTCACCCCAAAACCCTACAGTGGCTCCCTACTGCCTACTTTGTAAGGTAGGAAAACCATTTGCCAGACATTCAAAATGGCCTCCCCATACTGTGGTCATCCTGCCTTTACAGACTCACCCAAGACACTCCTCTCCACAAACTCAATTCTCCAGCCAGTGCAGGAAACTCATTTTTCCAGTACTTAACCAAATCTCCTGCCTTTGTGCATTCAGTTCTCTAATCCCTAGAATACCACCTCCATTCATCATGAAGCCAATGCCACTACTACATTTATCCCCAGATCCCAAAGGTCACACAGCACTTTTGCCTGAATGTCTCTTACATTCTTATCATATTATTTTGTGGTACATTTTAAGGGGCAGGCTGGAACATTCTACTAGGTGAAAAGTGGCAGGGTCAGGGACTTTTTGTCTTCTACAAATTTTCTTACATATTCCCAGAGCAGGACTTCCTCTGTATTTAATCATTGTTGAAACAATAATACTGGCCAATTCAGGAATTTGTTTTAATATGCTACTTCTAATTGTTATGAGTTGTTTTTCTTTATTTTCCAAGGGGGGAGGAGGTGAAGCTGGAAAGATAAGATTTTTTTTTGTTAGTTTTGAAAATAAAACTAAACAATCATAATAATAAAAGAAATGACATCTGTCATCAGGCTCATGCTAAAGGAAATGTCTTCTAAATTCGTTTGTTTTATATGCCAATGCTAGTCAAATACTTTGAAAATAATGACTAACATTCACAAGATCATAGATTTAGAAGAGCTAAAAGGGACCTGAGAGTCCAGAGCTGTCAGAACACCAGTTTTTGTTTGTTTTTTATTTTTGTGGTAAATGCTGGTATAAAAATAGGAACTGCCTTGCTCAATTTGATTGCTTGCCTGCTTATGAGAATTCATTTGAATTTCCTCATTTGTCCGACAGTGAGAATAACATGCAGAAATAATAGAGTTCATTTCAGAAACCTACATGGTTTCTAACCTTCTAAAAGTTAAATGCTATACAGAAAGGTGATTCACAATTACCAAAGGTAATGAAGGAAAGTAAGATAACACCTGGCCCGTCTGCACACGTATTGAAAGCCATTTTTTTTCCACTTCATTAAATTGTACTAACAAAAGTCCTCACTTCTCAAAGCATTCTTGCCAACTGGCTTCTGTGTAAGACTGATTATTTGTGGGTTCTGGGTTCTGGAGAAGGTTAAGGCTGCCCATTAACTCCACCCACCCCACCCCAACCCTAGAGTGGAAAAGAGGCCAGCATCAGAGCAAACCAACTGAGTGAGCTGCAAAAGCAATGCAAGAGACCTAAGGCAACTTCAGTTTAAGAGATAACTGAGCACACAGCCACAAGCAGCAAAAACCTGCTAAGCTTCAGTTTGCACATTTAACTGTTAGGGCTTAAAATATTAGCACAGCCTCCCTCCCAGGGTTGTCGGGAAGAACACCAGAGATAGTGGATATCTACCTGTTACTACTTAGGGAGACTCAGCCAGATACTTACTGTCCACACTATACTCCAGGACAGAGGTCTCTCCATCTCCTTAGACAAAGTCTCCTGTAAATGTTCTAAAAGCTCCCACAAATTATCCTGATGGTCCCAGTGCTGCTTCTGTAAGAGAAGCAGGAATGTGAGTGTCCTTTTAAGAAGACTCTGCTCTCTGAGTCTGAGGTACAAGAAGTATGAAGGGTTCAGAACCCCAAAAGTCTTGACAAAAGTGGTCGTGAAATTTCAGCCTACAAGGAAAGTTTGGAAAATCAACAAAATGAAGGACTTGGCTTTTGAGGTTGGACAGTTCAGTCTGTCGAGGAAATGGCTAAAAGAAACACCCAGCTGTGGGAGAAACTGAAACGAGGAGAGGGTCTGAAGGTGGGAGGGAAAAGTGGGTCCCTACAAAGGGGAGCTTCAATTCCCCTGGGGATTTCCAATCTCCCAGGCTTTACTCACCTTGTAGTATTCTACCGCCTCTCGTATGGGCCAGAGTTCATGATCTTCGTGCTCCTGGGATTCTAAACAGGACACACAGATTGGGGTCTCCTCATTAAAACAAAACAACTTCTGCACCTTCTGGTGCCTCTGACACTTGACTTGTCCTTCTGGGTTCTGGAGAAGGTAAGGCTCCATGAGCCTGATTATGTCAACTTGATTCCGTAGACTTACAGTAGGTTGATATTCTCTCCGCTGCAAGACTTCCCTGCACTTAGGGCAAGAGAAACGCATGGATATTTTTTCCCAGAGTTTGAGACAAATTCGGCAAAAACTATGCCCACAACTGGTGGTGACTGGGTGTTTGAAATATTGCAGGCAAATGGAACAGATAAATTCATCCAGGAGATTTCTAATCACCTCCTTGTCACCCATTGCTAGTGAAAATGTGGTGGAGATTTCTGACCTCACCAAGACCACAAATGAACTAGCATAGGAGAAAGAATGGAACCCAACCTTACTAAGTCCCGGGAAAAGTGTCCCAGGGAAGCGTTTAAACAAAGAGTGTGATCAGTGAACAAAAGGCAGTTTCTCCTCCACCCACACCATAATCAAGAAGACTGCATAACAATGAAAGTCCTGCCTACAAACTGGGAGGAATAATCTGTTCCCAGGTCATATCTAGCTCCAGAAGAAATAACTTGTAGAAAAAGACTTTAATATTGAGAGGTCTGAATTTACCTCAAAATTTCAAAATCTAACCCAATGCAATATATCTTGATAATCTTGAGGTCTCACCTCTGTCATATGTCAACACCACCAAGAATCTGTTTCTAGAAGTAAAGCCTTTTCTCTGGATCAAACCACAAGCTGATTTTTCAGTTCCACTCCCTCCTCTAACCGCAGTCTTCTGAATATATGCCAATATGGTTGGCAAAAAGTTTTTTTTCTACGGAAATAGAAATAGATTCTATGGGAATCTGTTCTAAAAAACTGATGACAAAATGAATCCTAGTGTGCTTGAGTTCTTTTCCAAATACACAAGGGACTTCTGTGGACAGAACACCTTTCTTGGAAATTCAATCTACCTGGGATTAGAGGCATTCTTCACAATTTAACAAGCATTTATCATACACCTATTATATACCAGGCATTGTGCTATACTGTTGGACATACAAACACATAACAAACAAAAAACCTAAATCCTCCATCCTGGATTGTGCTCAAGGGGATTGCCCTAGGTAACACTGAAGTAAACAGTTAAATCAATCATTCCATCAATTAATAAACTTATTAGGCATCTACAATGGACCAGGCACTGTGCTGGGGATACAAAAAGAGGCAAGACAGTCCCTGTCTTCAAGGAGCTTATAGTCTAATGGGGGAGAAAACATGCTGACAGATATATATATACTAAGCAAGCTAGGAAATATTTAACTGAGAGAGTGCACTGAAATTAAAAGAGGATGGTGGAAGGTAAAATTTTCTTTGGGGCTTAAAGCAAGCCAGAGAGATTAGTAGTTAGAGTGGAAGGACAGCCAGAGAAAATGCCTGGAGCTAACAGATGCAGTGTCTTCTTCCAGCCCAGAAACCTATGTCACTGAATCAAAGAATACTTGCTGGGGAGTAAGGCATAAGACTGGAAAGGTAGGAGGATACTAGGTTATGAAGGGCTCAGAATACCAAACAAAATTTTGTATTTGCCCCAGGAGTCAATAAGAAGCTTCTGGAGTTTATTGAGTGGGGGAGGAAGAAGGGGAGTCATGCCACCACTCCCCCTCTCCCTCCCCCACTCAATAAACTCCCAGCAAGTATTCTTTGATTCGGTGACATAGGTTTCTGGGCTGGAAGAAGACACTGCATCTCTTAGCTCCAGGCATTTTCTCTGGCTGTCCTTCCACTTTAACTACTAATCTCTCTGGCTTCCTTTGAGTCCCAAAGATGGGGATGGTGAACCTGCAGCCTCTAGGCCACACTCAGCCTTCTAGATCCTTGAGTGTGGCCTTCTGTGTCTGACTTTCGCAGAAATCCCCTTCGTAAAAGGATTTTATTGGATTCAGTCAAAGGGCTGCTCTAGAGGACCTGGACAGCCACATATGGCCTGAAGGCTAAAGGTTCCCCACTCCTGCCCAAAGGGAACATAAATTTTAATCTCTGAAATTTTGTTTGGTTGTTTTTGTTTTTCTCTTAAAGACTAGCCTTAATCCCAAATCACTCTGGCTCTCATTGATTGGCCAACAAAACACAGACAAAAACATACAGAAATCAAAGATGAGATGAAAACTTTTTTGAGAGAGCTTTCTACCCTGTTTTTTACTTACTGGTCTACTTCCTGCTCTGCTTAGAGTAGTTTTTCCTCCCAGCACCATCACATCCAACTGTACATTTAGCCTAATTCCCTGGAAGCACCTCTGCCTAAAAATGCTGCTAAGAGGTCTCATCTCAAAGCGAGGCAGAGTTTTCAACATATCAATCCTGACTTGCTTCCCAAGATCCATAGTTTTTACAAAAGTTGGTACCCTTACAACTTGCCTCAGTTTCATGGAGCCCTCTGAAACCAGGACTCTTAACGAAACTGTCTGCAAGGAATTTTAACTTTAATTATTAACTCTTTAAAATTAAAGAGGACTGGAATGGCCAGGCTCCAGTCCCAAAATGGATCTCCAAAATCCTCAGATTCTCCTCACATCTCTGCTGGTACCCTAAAAACTCAGCTTAAAAATAGGACTTCTTTTCAAAAACCCTTTTTAGCAGTTTCATTTGCTCAAAGACTCTGTCCCATAGCCTGTTGGAGAGGACCGTCTGCTAGTGAGTGAATATTAGAGAGCTGCAGTGTTACAATCAGATAGACACAGAACAAATAAACTGACCCAGATAAAATTTAATTACTGGTAAAAGGGAGAGTCAGATCACAGCCAAGGTCCTAACAAAAACTCTCCTCTTGGGCTCAAGATATATAGGGAAAGTTTTTGTTAAGAATCTAGGCCCTAAGGTGTAAGGCTCTAATCTCTTTGTGGTTTGCCTTAAACAGGATGGTTAAAAAGGTTTGAAAGATATAATTTCTGAGTAATTTAATTATTTCATTAATAATGTCAGTATTTTTATGGATAAAAGGATGGCCATGTGGCTGCCTCTCTCTAAGACCAAAGACAATCATGACTTATATGCCCATTAGAATAGTAGTGTTTCAAAGGGTGGCAATCAACTCTGATTGGTTAGCAATTAATGAAAGAATGACTGTTATGATGAGGAGCTGGACCTGAACTTTGATCACATCATTTACTTTTTAAATTACCCCCAGCCCTGGGCAATCTATTTAAAGAATTTAACCCCACCCAGACCAGAGTAGAATACAACAGCTTTCCCAACGGCGTGGGGTGTGAACAAGAAACTTAGTCCAATCTTTTTGTCAGTAATGTCTTTAAAGAGACTAAAATTTTAAAATCAGGACTTTAGAAAAAGGTGGCAACTTTGGATCTCTCCAAATTATTAGTTATTAATAATCATTTCTCTCATATACTTTGCAGCCAATGGTGGAAAAATTCTATATAGTCACTTAAAATAAGTTTGGAGCTGTCTGTAGCTTAGATCATGAGCTTCTCATTACAAAATTCAGACTTAAATTGAAGAAAATAGAGAAAACTATCAAACAATATACATATGTCAGCTCTGGTAACAAATGACCAAAAAGTCACAAGGGTTTTGCAACCACTGTTAACTCCAAAAATACCAAAGAGTTCACACAGGTTAAAAGCAAAAAGCTTTCTTTATTCCACTGGGGGAGAGAAATTAGATACGTGTGTTGGGGCCTCCTCTGGTAGTGATGGGATGCTTGGGCGCCTGTGCTCAGACTCCCAATCCTAAAATCATCTCCCCAGCCCAAAAGACACTATCTCTGACAATTACTCATGAGTGGGCCCCAGTGAAACATGCTATATCTCTTCCTCCAGTACAGTAACAAGTAGATCCTATAAGAATTCCCCTTGCATAAACAAGATTATCTCGTACTGGCTCCTAAAATATCTGATACCAACTGGACTATTGTGCACGGATTCCCTACATCAGTGTATACAATTTAGATGTCAAGATATACATACATTCCCTTAATCTATTATGTCAAACAGAACGTTGACTGATGACAGGATGGTCCTGATCATTAGTTGACTTTTGCAATCCCCTACCCCCATGGGTTTTTCCTGGTGAACTCTGGGTAAAACACCTTAACCCGTAATCCCAAACTGAAACACCTAATTAACATATTTGGCATACACTTCATTGTAATTTTTCCTATATAAACTTCAACTGCACCCTTTTAGGTTGCAGGTTCCCAAGAAATCTTGCCCACTATATAGAGTTACAATACACCTCTTACAAAGATTGCTTGAGTCTGTGAATTCTTTCCAGAGAACTCCAGGCTGTACCTGTGCCCCTAAAACCACATCAGTAGGAGACCAAGGCAGTGGGAGCTAAACCTTGATTTATATATTTGTGGCTAGATAAATAATAAAACAGTTTGGTAAACCAGCAATGGCGAGGCACAACAGCAACCGTGAGGCAAGGTTGTCTAGTGACAAAACATCCATTCATAGCAAGGCTTTGTGTCTGGGTCTATTGGTGCTTGTCTGAGCTCAGAGACCTGAATCAGTTCTGTGATTTAGTTGCAGCAAAGTTCATCCAAAGGCCAAAGGTTTGTTGTTATGCCAAGCTTACAACACAGCTTGATTGCTGGGTGTTAGGTCTGGAAAATAGGATGTCTGAAAAGAAAGAGGTGGTCTTGGATGCTGACGGGTATGACCTAAATAACATCGGTTATGAATATGAAGTGAAAGTGATGAATAGATTTAAGGGATTACATAGGTAGGTTGAAATGCCTAAAGAACTACAGACAGAGGTTTAAAATATTGTATAGGAGGCAGCCTCAAAGAACATCTCAAAGAAAAGAAGAACACAAAAGCAAAATGACTGTCTGATGAGGCCTTACAAATAGCTGAGGAAAGAAGGAAAGGGAAAGGAGAAAGATAAGGATATACCCAACTGAATGAAGACTTCCAGAGAATAGCAAGGAGAGATAAGAAGGTTTTCTTAAATGAGTAATGTAAAGACTTATGGGGGAAAAAAAAGCAATAAAATGAAAAAGGAAAAAGATCTCTTCAAGAAAATTAGAGATGTCATGGGAACATTTCATGCAAAAATGGGCATGATGAAAGGCGAAAATGGTAGGGACTTAATGGAAGCATAACAGATTAAGAAGAGGTGGCAAGAATATACAGAACTATACAAGAAAGCAACGTCATGATAACCATGGTGTTGTGGTTACTGATCTAGAGCCAGATATCCTAGAGAATGAAGTTAAGTGGGCATTAGGAAGCATTGCTAACAGCAAGACTAGTGGAGGTGACAGAATTCCAGCTGAGCTATTTAAAAATCTAAAAAATAATAACGTTAAAGTGCTGCACTTAACATGCCAGCAAATTTGGAAAACTCAACAATGGCCACTAGATTGGAAAAGATTGGTTTAGGTGGCTCAGTGGATAGAGCTCCAGCCTTGGAGTCAGGAGAACCTGAGTTCAAATCTGGCCTCCGACACTTGACACTTACTAGCTGTGTGACCCTGGGCAAGTCACTTAACCCTGATTGCCTCACCAAAAAACAAAAAAAAAAAAGTTGGTTTACATCTCAATCCTAAAGAATGGCAATGCCAAAGAATTTTCAAATTACCAAATAATTGCACTCATTTCATACACTAGCAAAGTTATGGTTAAGATTCTTCAAGCCAGGCTTCAGCAATACATGAATGGAGAATTAACAGAAATGTAGGCTGGT
Source organism: Vombatus ursinus (assembly GCF_900497805.2). Classification (NCBI taxonomy): domain Eukaryota; kingdom Metazoa; phylum Chordata; class Mammalia; order Diprotodontia; family Vombatidae; genus Vombatus; species Vombatus ursinus. The sequence goes on along the minus strand of NW_020945437.1, from coordinate 4,445,256 downwards.
TTTCAAAGAGGCAGAGGAACTAGAGACTAAATTGACAACATTTGAAGGATTATGGAGAAAGCAAGGGAGTTCCAGAAAAACATCCACTTCTGCTGCGAAAGCCTTTGTATGCATCACAACAAACTGTGGCAGTTTCTCAAAGAAATGGAAGTACCAGATCATCCTACTTATCTTCTGACGAACCTGTATATGGGCCAAGAAGCAACAATTAGAACTGAACATGCAGCAACCTATTGGCTTAAGATTGGAAAAGGTGTACAACAAAGCTGTTATTGTCACCTTATTTAACTTGTATGCAGAGTACACCATACCAAATGCCAGGCTGGTTGAATCAAAAGCCAGAATTAAGATTTCCACTATTAATGCTGTCAGAGTGAAAAGGCTTGCAGCTTTTTAAAATGGATGAACTCTTGACCTGATGAAGGGACCTTGTGTCATTTCTGATGCCTTAGTTAACATTAGATTCTCTCATCAGTTTGTGTTCCCTATAAGAAAATTCCCCCACCACAGTTTCATCCAAGTTTGGCATTTACAAGGTCCTTCCCACCACCACCACCCCTTCTGAGAACTTTTCCATCTCATCTAGGTCTGATTATTTGGAGCCAATTACCTGTGTTCAATCAAACCTATTCTTAGGGTATATTATTTTGCTCTCTGGAAGCCAGCTTTGAATGTGTTCTCTCTCCAAAACATCCTCCTTACTCTTAGGCTGGGGTGAGTTTCTTGCATGGAAGGACAAACTTCCATCTGTTTATATTACCAGAGTATGTGTATATGCTTTTGTTTTGTTCACTTGCTGCACTGAATAATAAGTCTTGTTTGTATCATCTTCCTGTGTACCAGTTTTCTAGAAATTCGCAGACTGAAGTATTTGTTTTAAACCCAAGCTATGAGGCAAAAGAAAGCAATCCATCATTACTTTTAGAACTAACCTAAAGCTATTATCTAGCTAGGTAAATATATTAGACTATTTCATCTACTTACTGATTGATTAACCTGTGACCACCGTTGTCTTCTAGAAAGATATCCTCATTTTGTAGATTTTGAAGCCCAAGATCAGAGAGATAAAGCCATGTGAGCACTGAAAGGAGGGCAGGGATAGCTGTCCAGGGTTCTTCCACACTAGACTGGTTTCCGTGGAAGATATTAACTCGATTTATGGGATTTTTTGTATTGACCTAATTTTTATGAGTTGATTATTGAATTAGAGGCAGAAGAGAGGGCCCAGGACAGATCCCCAAGGAACACCCACAGGTTAGCAAGCATTATCTAATTGAAGATCTAGCAAAAGAGACTGAGGAGCTGTCAGACACAGGAAAACCTGCTCAATCTCTTTCTAGATTACTCCTTGTAAGGATATTGAGCCTCAGTGATCTAGAGATAGCTCTGGTCTTGAGAGCTGATTGTGAGTATTTGTATTATGATTCTACAATTGCTAGAATTCTAGGGTTGGTTTTTTTTTTGTTTTTTGGTTTTTTTCCACTTTTTGGTGAGGCAATTAGGTTAAGTGACTTGCCCAGGGTCACACAGCTAGTGTCAAGTATCTGAGGTTAGATTTGAACTCAGGTCTTCCCGACTCCAAGGCTGGAGTTCTATCCACTGAGCCACCTAGCTGCCCCCTTTAGGCTTGTTTTGTTGATTGTCTAGACTTTGGAAAGAGAGAGAAAATGTTTATATACCAGAACATCTCAGACTGAAAGAGCATCCTTCCAATTAATACTGCAGTCTTTTCCAAATAGAGTAGGATGCTTAGCCCAAAGTCTTCAGGAAATGGGAGAAGACAAGGAGGTTAACACAAAATTAGCTGTACTCTTATAGTTTTGGTTTCTACACTTGATCCTTTTCCTTGAATAAAGCCTTTTTTGTACTTTATCAAATCCAACAGGGACAGAGTTTTTAGTCTAGATAAATTTTGCTTACTATTTCTAGAGAAACTAAAAAGGAGGTTTCAAATTACGTTTTTATTGTATCAATTCAGAGATATTGTATGGCATATGGTATAAAATGTTGGCTTAAACTTTGTTTCTGCCAAACCACTGTAGTCTTCTTATCTCACAGATTTGCTATAAGGAAAGTGAAAATGTGATAGTGCTTAAAAAACTCTGAAGTGCTGTAAAAAGATAAGTACAATTAGATTAGTTTGGCCTCATTTTCCCTCATAACCAAGAAGCACAGGATAAGGTTTTGAAATTGAGTCTAAAAAAAAAAAAAACCAGTTAATCAAGTACAGTAACCACCCCCTACAATCCAAATATTTAATATATATCATGTGATAGGCTTTACAGAAGGGTGTGTATGTGTGTTTATGGTCACATAGTGGGTAAGTGGATTTCAACAACAGATTCTCACTCTAGGTTTAACCTTTTCCCATTGATGGTGATCTTGGTAGAAATATCAAAAATTGGGGGAGGAAGGGAAGGGAAGAAACAGGCCTTAACAGATAAATTTTCCAAAGCAGATCACGTCATTACAAACATAGCTAAGAAGTGTAGACAATGAAAGACACTACTGTATTTATAATTTCATGACAAAAACAAACTTAACATGTGCCTAGGGAAAGAGATCGAAACCGTTTCCAATGCTCTTTCAACTAGGCTCCTCTCATGCACATGGTAAGATTATATAGTTCCAGAATCATCCCAAAACATCTCAGTCTAGTGTGGCCAGGCATGTCTGTACCTGATGCCATTCTACTGCGACTCAAGATCAGCAGGTAAGATGTTCCTTTCAATAGGCAAACAGTAACAGGCAGAGATGGGTGGTACTTGTTTCTCTTCAGAAATTGTATCCATGTCTAATGGTGTAATAGATAATTCTCTTCCACTCATGTAGTGGATACTTCCAGAAGTGTAAACAACATATGTCTGTCCTGAGGAGATATTAGCAAATGTGAAAGTCCTCTTTCTATCATCAGATAATTCATATGGATAGTGACATGCCAGCAATCTAGACCCTGCAAAGAGAACAAAAGCATTAATAAATATCAAGCACCTTCTATGTATCTAAGCAATGATGATACAATTAAGGAAAAGAAAAAACCCTTGCCCTTAAGGAGGTTACAATCTTCTGGGGTAAAGACAACACAGAAAAGAATGTTGAAAGTTGAAAAGTGAGTGGGGGTAGGTTGGGAAGGTACTCACAGGTGCATTGTGAAGAAATCAAAGAAGTCCAAAATGAGTGTAGGTAGGAAATAGATATCAAACCTATGGATGGCACTCCAGTGCTTTGAGTGACAGGGAGAGATGGTTTGGACTCTGTCCTGGTCTACAGTACCAGGTAAATAACGGATGTAGAGAGCAAGAGCAATTAGAAAAGAATATTCTGTAGGCAGATAAGTCAAGTGACCCTGACTTTCAGGTAATCCCTTGAAAGGTTTTCCTTTTATTTTAATTCACTCTAGTACTCATTATCTGCTGAGGCTAGACAGTTCTATCTTTATGGTCAACAGACCTTTCTCTGCCTTTAATACTTGGATTCCCCAGGTCTTTCTGGAAGAGGTATGAAATAGATACTCAGCTTTTGACAAACATTGGGTTAAAACCAAAATTCTACCAGGCAAATAAAAAATGGCTTTATCTAGACGTGGGAACAGTCCAGTTTCTAAATCTCCTCTATGTCTACTATTCAACTGTGATTCCCATTCCTCTAAACACATGCAACTCCCCCCCCCAAAAAAACTCCACAAATCTGTCCTTTTACAAAGCAATCCCATAAGAAAGAAAGAAGAAAAAAATGTAAATTTGCCTCTTAATTAATTGGAACCACAGTTCTTTAAAGCACTTAAAGGGTGGCCCTTTTGTACCTGGGGTCCTATTTCTTTATTTTTTTTTTTTTAATGAAAAACCTTCCCAAATTTGGGGTTCTTGTTCTCTCCCTTTGTCCAAAAGGAATTTGTAACTAGACATCACAGAAAGGGGAGCCATTTGTTGAGCTGTGATAAAAAGCCCAGACCTAAGTGCTAGATGTCGATTTCCTTTCCAAAGGTCATCTTAGAATATTAAGGCTAGAACACACCTTGAAGTTCCAATCTGTCCTCAGATACTTATCAGCTGTGTGATCCTGTGCAAATCACTTAAATCTTGCCTACCTCACTTTCCTCATCTGTAAAATGGGGATAATAGTTCTTATCTCACAGGGTTATTATAAAAATCAGATGAGATATTTGTAAAATGCTTTGCACAGTGCCTGACATAGTAGGTGCTTGAAAATGCTTTCCCCTTCCCTTTCCTTCTCCACTTCTACCTTCAGCTTACCTAGGAAGTAGATCTCTGGATTCCTACAGGCCCTGCCACTGGCTTCCAAATCAAATTGCACTATTACCATTACCCTGATGACTTGTCTAGAGGCCTCACCCACCCAGCGTACAACAGATAAAGCTTAATGAAACTTTCCCCCCCCCCTACTTCTCACCAATTTCTTCTTCTTACTTTAGAATTTGGGTCCCACTTATAGTTCATCTGGGTCATGAAGGCTCTTCTAGCTTACTCACTCCAAATGAAGTTATTAATTCAATTGTTTGTCATTTTAGATCAGACTGTGGTTCCATAGAGTAGGTTGTGCCTTCTGGTAAAGGCAACACATGCAGATTGGCAACTTTTCTGCAACTTATATCCTGGTACATATGGCAATATATTTCTGACAACCAAGAGATCCAAAAGGTACATTTTTTTTTAACCCTTCTGAATGAAGCCCAAACCTAGACTCACAGCCAAAGAGGTGGACCTTACCTTGAAATTTCTTGAGGAATTTGTTTAAACTCATGCAGTAAGAATTGCTCAGTTTTGGGGTGAAAGGTTCTGGCCTTTGTAGCAGCAGTGACTCAGTCCTACAGAGAAGAGACTCAGTTACAATTCTTATTCACCAACTTTTGCATTCTCTTTGGCATCAAGGGCTTCCCTCCCCCATTTTAACAGTTTACTTTCTCTTAACCCCTGTACTCCATCCCAAACCACTCACTTATCTTTCTTCAGAAAGTTAGCATACCTGCTCAAAGTGTCTCCTATGTCCTAGGAGAGAAAAAGAGAAAAGATTATAGGTTGGTAGGTCACATAAATTGGTTCAATAAAGACATGGCTACTCTATGGCTATAGGGATGGATAAAGAGGGAGAGTCAAGGGTGACTCAGAGACCTGGGTGACTGAGTAGAGAGACAGGTTCACATAGGCAAACTGAGGGGACAATAAAATACCTTTTGTTATAGATTTGCCATTTAGGAAATGTTTTACTACTTTCTCTAGAACACAATACAACTGTGCCACAACAGCAGGTATTTTTCTTTTTTGAGTTTAAATTCTTCTCCTTCCTTTCCAAGATGACGTGCAATCTGATATAAGGCTCTACATAGACATTCCTATTAAATATATTTTCACGTTAGTCATGTTATAAAGAAGAATGAGAACCAATAGGAAGAACTAATAGGAAGAACCACAAGAAAGAAGAAACAAAACAAAAGAAAAAAAAAAAAGAGTAAATAGTATGCTTCAATCTGCGTTCAAACTCCATAGTTCCTTCTCTGGATGTGGATAGCATTTTCCATCGTGAAACTTTTGGAGAGGTCTTAAGATCTTTGCATTGCTGAAAAGAGCTAAGTCTATCATCTTTAGTCATCACACAACTTTGTTATTTTGTGCAACGGTTCTGCTGACTTCACTCAGCATCAGTCCATGTAAGTCTTTCCAGGTTTTTCTGAAGTTTGCTTGCTCATCATTTCTTACAGCACAATAGTATTCCATTACTTTCATATATCACAACTAGTTCAGCCATTCCCCAATTGATGGGCATCCTCTCAATTTCTAATTCTTGGCCACCACAAAAAGAGCTATAGATATTTTTATACATGTGGGTCCTTTTTCTATTTGTATGATCTCTTTGGGATACAGACCTAGAAGAATGGTATTGCTGGGTCAAAGGGTATGTACATTTTGATAGCCCTTTGGGCATAGTTCCAAATTGCTCTCCAAAATGGTTGGATCATTTCACAACTCCACCACCAATGCATTAGTGTTCCAATTTTCCCCACATCTTCTCCAACATTTATCGTTTTCCTGTTTTGTCATGTTAGCCAATCTGATAGGTGTGATGTGGTACCTCAGAGTTGTTTTGATTTGCATTTCTCTAGAGATTTAGGGTATTTTTTTCCTATACTATTATAGATAGCTTTAATTTCTTCATTGGAAGACTGCGTGTTCATATCCTTTGACCATATATCAATTGGGGAATGATTTGTATTCTTATAAATTTGACTTAGTTCTCTATATATTTTAGAAATGAAGCCCTTATCAGAGACACTGGTTGTAAAAATTCTTTCCTAGTTTTCTGCTTCCTTTTTAATCTTGGTTGCATTGGCTTTGTGCAAAAACTTTTCAATTTAATATAATTGAAATTATCCATTTTGCATTTTATAATGTTCTCTCGTCATAAGTTCTTTCCTCCTCCATAAGTCTGACAGGTAAACTATTCCTTGCTCTCCCAGTTTGCTTATAGTACCAGCCTTTATATCTAAGTTTGGTACCCATTTTTTCCTATTTTGATATGTGGTGTAAGATTTTGGTCTATGCCTACTTTCTGCCATATTCTTTTCTAGTTTTCCCAGCAGTTTTTGTAAAATAATGAGTCCTTATCCCAGAAGCTGGAGTCTTTGGGTTTATCAAACAGATTACTATAGTGATTGACTACTGTGTCTTGCATACCTAACCCATTCCATGGATCTACCACTTTGTTTCTTAGCCTAGTACCAAGTAATTTTGATGATTGCTGCTTTATAATACAATTTAAGCTCTAGAGCAGCTAGGCCACCTTCCCTAGCATTTCTTTTCATTAATTCCTTCACTATTCTGGACCTTTTGTTATTCCAAATGAATCTTGTTGTTTTTTCTAGCTCTATAAAAAAATTTTTGGTAGTTTGATTGGTATGGCACTGAATAAGTAAATTAACATAGGTAGAAAAGTCATTTTTATTATATTAGCTCAGCCTATCCATGAGCAACTGATTTTTTTCCAATTATTTAGATCTGACTTTGTGTGAAAAGTGTTTTATAATCATCTTCATATAGTTCCTGGGTTTGTTTCTGCAGGTAGACCCCTGAATATTTTATAATGTCTATAGTAACTTTAAATGAAATTTCTCTTTCTATCTCTTGCTGCTGGGTTTTGTTGGTAATATATAGAAATGCTGATGATTTATGTGCATTTATTTTATAACTTGCAACTTTACTAAAGTTGTTTATTATTTCAAATAGTTTTTTACTTTATTTTCTATGATTCTCTAAATATGCCATCATACAATCTGCAAAGAGTGATAGCTTTGTTTCTTCTTTGCCTATTTTAATACCTTCAATTTCTTTTTCTTCTTATAAGCTGATGTTTCTAGTACCATATTGAAGAGTGGTGATAATGGACACCTTGTTTCACCCCCAATCTTATTGGAAAAATTCTTCTAGCTTAACCCCACTACATAAAATGCTCACTGAAGGTTTTGGGTAGATGTTATCTACCATTTTAAGGAAGACTCCATTTATTCCTATGCTCTCTTGTTTTTAATAGCAATGGGTGCTGTATTTTGTCAAAAGCTTTTTCTGCATCTATTGAAATCATATGATTTGTTAGTTTTGTTATGATCAATTATGCTGATAGTTTTCCTAATATTGAAACAGCCCTGCATTCCTGGTATAAGTCCTACCTGATTAGTGATTACATTTTATTTAAAATTTTTTGCATCTATATGCATTAGGCAAATTGGTCTATAATTTTCTGTTTTGAATCTTCCTGGTTTAGGAATCAGCACCTTATTTGTGTCACAAAAAGACTTTGGTAGGACTCCACCTGTTTTCCCCAAATAGCCTATGTAGTATTGGAATTGTTCTTTAAGCATTCCATTGAATTCACTTGTAAATTCATCTGGCCCTGGAGATTTTTTCCTAGGGTGTTCATTTCTGGCTTGTTCAATTTCTTTTTTCTAAGATGGGGCTATTTAAGTATTTTATTTCCTCTTCTGGTAATCTGGTCAATTTATATTTTTTGTAAATATTCATCTATTTTTCTAAGATTATCAAATTTTTTGGCATGTAGTTGGACAAAATAGTTCCTAATTGTTTTACATTTCTTCTTCATTGGTGGTAAATTCACCCTTTTCATTTTTGATACTGGTAATTTGGTTTTCTTCTTTCTTTTTAATTAAATTAACCAAAGGTTTATCTATTCTATTGTTTTCCCCCCCTAAAAATCAGCTCTTAATTTTAGTTTTATTTAGTAGACATTTCTTACCTGCAGCAGGTCCCCATCTGACATCTGAGACTTTTCTTCCAATGCCGTCACCATCTCACTTAGGTCTTTGCTATGTCGGGACATTTGGAACCTGCTCCTATTTTTTTTCTGGAAGTTTTTTATTTCTTCCTGGGCTTCATGATCCTTCAGTTTCTCGAACATCTCACTTTCCTCCTCATCCAGCTCCACAAGATTATGTACATCTTCTTCTTCATCACTCAGAAATTCACTTATTTCCTGAAATTTTTCCTGAAGTTCTTCTCTTGACATATCCACTTGTTCCTACAGTGGAACATGCTCATCAGATGTTAGTTGTATATAGGACAACAAATGGCTCTGGCCAAACCTCACCTTGACTGCCTGGTTTGTGTGACATTTACTGGAAAGAACACTATACCAAGGAAGATTTAGGAAACATGGATTTGAGTCCCTATTCTGTCGCCATATAACTGCTAAACTTGAATGTCTGTCAACATTTCTGGATTTAGATTTTTATCTGTAAAATGCTGGGAGGGCCAGGAGATACTTAAGAATGAAATTCTGGAGGCGTAGAGAAAATAATTCAAGTGAGGAAGAAAAGGGGGAATTGTCTGGGATAGAGAATAATGTAGCTGTTCTAAAATTTCACCATCCAACTTAGATTTAAGGGGGGGAATGTGTATAAAAGATATAAGCAAGGCCATAGAGGAGGGCCTTTGATTGGGGTGGACAAGATTGTAAGCAATAACAAAAGAAGGCATAACATTTCTTATTTTGCTTCCATTTTCTCTATCAAGGAAAATTATGCTGGAAATGAAAGAATATGGCTGATAGGTTGGCTAACACTCAAGATAAGGAGATAGTTGAGGAACATATAGTTGAAGAATGCTGAAGAATAAGTAGTCTGCAAATAACAGGCCAGTGAGGTCGATTCCGATTCCCGAGAAAATTCTAGAAAGGATCCTTAAAAAGATGTTTAATGTGGAAAACAATCTAGCAAACACTGGGTTTAGACCAACACTTAAACCATATACCAAGATATACTAGATGACAGACATAAGATATCATTAATAAATCAGAGGAGCAGAAAAGAAACTATCAGATTTATGGTTAGAGGAAAATTCCATGACCAAGCAAGGGATAGAAATGATCACAGAAGATCATAGGGAATTTTGAATGCATAAAATTAAATTAGAAAGGAAATAGGAAACCGGGGAGAGAGTAGCAAGTTTCTGTTCATGAAGTCTCATTTTCAAGGTATAAGGACTTGATACAAGTTTATAAGAATGAGTCATTCCCCAATGAGTAAATGGGGAAAGGATACGAACAGATAGTTCAAGGAAAGTAATCTATAGGCACAAGGGGGGAAAAAATGTTCTAAATCACCTATAACTATAGACATGCAAATTAAGGCAACTCTGAGAGTTGCCTTCACACCCCCAATAGATGTTGGGGAGACTTTGGGAAAGCAGGTACCTTAATTGTCTATTGGTAGAGTTTTAAATAGTTGGAGCTATTCTGTAAAATACTCAAAAGACTGATAAACTTTTCATATGCCATTTGACCCAGCAACACCACTATTAAGGCCTATACCCCTAAAAGATCAAAGTGTAAAATTATCCTATATGTACAAAATATTTCTTAGCTTTTTTTGTACAAGCAAAGAACTGGAAACTAAAAGAGGCGAGGTTAAATCAGAATGACTGACCAATTATGGTATATGAATGTAATGGATATGACCTCCTAAAAATATCAAATCAATGGTTTTAGAGCAACCTTGGGAGACTTTGAACAGATGCAGAATGAAGTGAGCAGAACCAGAACAATGTATATAATTATGATATGATACAATAATATATCTTGGAAAGACTTTAAAACTCTAATCAACACAATGATCAATCATGAATTCAAAAGATTAATGATAAAGGGTGCCATCCACCTCATGACAGGAAGGGGACAGAATATGCAGAATGAGTGTTTTTTGAACAGGGCCAATTTCGGAACTTGCTTAGGTTAACCATTCATGCTTGAAGTGAGTATTTTGTTTTATCTTTTTTTTCCCCCTAGAGGTGAAGGGAGATAGAGGTAGGAGGGCAGCCTTCTATTGGTAATGTCTCTACCACTACAGTCACCTCAGATTGATTTGACAAGTCCTCCCTGAGAACTTGTCATGCTCAATTCAACTTCCATCAACCTATTCAGGACCTTTTAGTGTTGTCTTGCACTATTAGATTATAAGCTCCTTGGAGGAGGGGGACTTTCTTTTGTTAGTCTTTGTATCCCTAGTACTTTGCACAATTCAAGGCATTAGTAAATGTTTACAAATTTTTATCCCATTTAAAAAATTATAGATAAAAAGATGGTAGATGAACAACTAGAAAGGGAATTGGTGATTTTACCTTTGCAAAATCTCTGGAATATGCCCTTTCTCGATGACACTGCCACTACCCTAGTGCAGGCTTGGATTATTATTGCAATAGCTTGCTGGTAGGTCTGTCTGCCTCAGTCATCTCCTCACTACAATCCATCCTCCATTCGGCTACCAAAATGATTTTCCCCCCTCCCCAAGTCAAAGGTCTGACCTTGTCATCCCTTTACCCAGCTCCACTGGCTCCCTATCACTAACATCAAATACAAAATCTTCTTTGTCATTCAAATATGCCATTCATATCTTACATCATATTCCCTGCCCTATTCTCTTTGATAGGGCGACACTAGCCACCTTGCTGCTCCACAAACAAGACACTCCATCCCTCCATTTCAGGCATTTTCTTTGGCTGGCTTCTATGCCTGGAATGCTCTCATTCCTCATCTCTGCCTCCTGATTTCTCTGGCTTCTTTCAAATCTAAATTAAATTCACATCTAAAAGGGAAGCCTTTCCAAATTTTCTCTTTAGTGTAGTGCCTTCTTTCTTTATTCTTTCCCAATTTATCCTATGTATAAGTTGTTTATACGTACTTTTAATTTGTTGTCTCCTTCCATTGGATTATGAATTCCTTGAGGATGGGACCCATCTTTTGCCTTTTTTTGCATCCCCAGTTCTTAGCACAGTGCCTGACACCGAGTAAGAGCTCAATAAATCCTTGACTGATTGGTCAGAAAGAAAACAGGAACAAGGCATGGCAGACTAGCCTAATGTCCTATTTGATATTGTTTCTAAGTTGCTATAAGGATAATGTGGGGGCAAGAGAGGTACCTAGATTTTAGCAGAGCATTAGAGCAAGTATTTCCTATTATTCTTGTGGAAAAGATAGAGATATGAACTAAATGAAGTTAGAATTAGATGGATTCAGAAGTAGTTGATTAGCAGGATTCTAAGAGTAGTTGTTCTACTGTCAGCTTGGCTGAAGGTTCCTGATAGAGCATTCAGGGATCTCTCTACCCTTGGGCCTGGGTTAGTCACCTGGATAAAGTTGTATTTGCTGTATATGCTCCTCAGTTTGCAGGTGAAACAATGCTGTAGGGAGAGAACACAATGGATGAAGAGTCAAGAACCACAAAGATCTTGGCAGCCAGAATTTGATAAGATAAAATTTACATGGAAAAAAATAAGGTCCTATAGTTGGCTACCAAAGAATCAGCTTCCTAAGTTAGTACCCAGGGAGGGATGATTAGACAGGACTTAGTGGATGGCAAGATCCGAGTTAGCAGTGTGATGTAGCAGCCAAAAAACAAAGACAATGAAATACTGGGCTACCTCAAGAGACAGAGCTTCCAGGAACAGGGGTGTTATAGTCTCTGTCCTCCTCCCATCTCTTCTAGAGCATCTTGTTTAGTTCTGTCATTGATAAGCTGGAGGCATCCAGAGGAAGATACTCAGGATGTTGTAGGTCCTCGAGTCCAACTCGAGAGTACTGGCTGAAGCAACAGGGGATGATTAACCAGAAGAGAAGACTGAGGGGAGTGCCCAAATTAGTGTTTAAATATATGACGGAACATGTAACTGGAAAAAAATGAAACATAATTCAGTGGGGGAAAAAGCCAAATATGTGAAGGACTATCACAGGAAAGAAAAATTCAAGTTGTTTTGTCTGACACTGTGGGCAGAACCACGAGCAAGGGGCAGAAGTTGCAAAGAGGACAATTCAGGCTTTATGTCAGGTAAAACTTCAACAGAATTTAATAGGTTGACTTGACAGGTGGAGGGTTTGCTTTCTTTGGAGGTCTTCAAGAAGAGACTAGATGACCCCTTGTCAAGTTATACTATGGTTAGAATTCCTTTCGTTTATAGATTGGACAAGAAGAATACTAAGGTCCCGTGACACTCATATTCTGGGATTCCGACTTTAGCACCCTGCTAAAGTTTCACCCCCACCTTACTGTACTTTCAAAAGTAGAAGTATCTGAGGCATGAAAACCCAGCTTGGGGGCCAGGGCAATGCACAAAGACTAGCTTTGCTTTCAGAGACAGTGTTAAACACAACAGAAGATTTGGAGTCACTTAAGATCTGGGTTTGAATCCAGTTTTCTATAGTCACTTCCTGGAAGAATGTGGAGAAGTAACTTGGTCCTTTTGTGCCTCAGTTTCTTCATCTGTCTAATGGGTTGTGAAGATGAGGGATCAGCAAGCTTATTAGAGGAGACAGAGCCAGATATACTTACCGTCCATACTACAGCCCAGGTCCGAGGTACCATTTTCTCCTCAAGTATTAGCTTCTTGACATCTTTTAAATTTTCATCTAAACATTTCAGATTATCTTGTAGTCTTTTCTGTAAGAGAAACATGAGTACAATTACTCTATTAGAAGGCTCAGAACCCCAAAGGGTAGGAGCTCAGATATCCAGAAGGCCTAGAAAGCTATCATCATTTGATTTAGAGAAGCTTCTAGTTCTCATCTGGGATAGAGACTAACATAGAAACAGTCAGAATGGTGGTTGGGAAGGCTCCATCAAGTCATGAACGTCCCTGGAAAAGTGCCTTTGCCCATGTTATTTACCCTGTAGTCCTCAGCAGCCTCTTCTAGAGGACAGATTTTATGAGCTTCATGCTCCTGGGATTTTGAACAGGACATACAGAGAAATATCTGGTCATCCATACAGAAGAGCTTCTGGGCCTCCTGATGCCTTTCACACTTTCTGAGCTCTTCAGGATACTGCTGATGTTGCTCGACAGTGACAGCCATTTTGCTTTTCCTTGAAGTACTTTTACAGGCTTTTGACTGGGAAACTTCCAAGCATTCAGAGCAAGATAAAGGCAAGCACACCTCATTCCAGTGCTAAGACAGGACTGGCAAAAACTGTGTCCGCAGGCTTTAGTTGCCAGGTCTGGGAGATGGACCTAACAAATGGTACAGATAAGCAGATCCTGGGGATTTGGAGCCATCTCTTTTGAAGCCATGAGCCTGAATGAGAAAATAAGAAAATGGGTGGTAGGGACCTTTCTCTGGCTTCCCACCCATCTCCTCCCCTCAAATAGGTAAGTAAACATAAAGCTATTTCTACCTCCTAATCCCATAGCTGAGAAAGATGCATATCAGGGGCAACTTTCACAATCATTTTAGATTAGTAATCAAGAAGAATCTGACAGTCTCAGGAGCATCTTATCCTAAGAAATTGTGGTGAAGGATGCTTAAAGGGGAAGTCATTTTATTGGAAGACCTAACATAAGTATAGCACATCAAAATTCAATATAATTCAACAAACATTATCCTAGTTGACACTTATCCAGATTCTCATTTCAGCACAACTGCTATGCAAAGCTTTTGAACAATTTGTGATTTTTTTTTCCATTTGGAGGAAGGAAAACTATTGTCTCTAGCACTTAGTTTTCCTTCCTCCAAATACCTAGATAGAAGCCCCACAGCTTTCTCTAACTTAACATATTCAAAAGGGAACGCATATCTTCTAATCCCAAATCAACCTTCATCCTAACTTCTATTGCCATGGCAGGCACCAGAATCCTTCCCCTAACCCAACAATCATTCTATCAACAGACATTTATTAAGTATCTACCATGTTCTAGACACTCTATGATCTAGAAAGCTCCCCCAAAGAGTTAATACTCTATAGGGGAAATTATATAAATACCTACAAAGAAATTACAAGTGGGATAGGATTGATAGGATCTGCAAGACCCTACAAGTGCAGATCGATAGGATCTGCAAAGGCTTCATGTAGGAGTTTTGAAGGAGAATAAGGATTTTTTCTGAGAGGCAGATGTAAAGAGAGAATGTCTTCTGGCATGGGAGAAAGCCAGTACAAAGACTGGTGATAGCATCACATATGAGGAGAGCAAAAATACCAGTTTGTTTCAACTCTACAATGCAGATAGAAGAATAAGTTTTAAGAAATCTAAACAGATTCACAGTCCCACCATCATTATCTCCTCATTCTCTTATATAGGCAATTAATGATCAGATCTTCTCCACTATCTCTACATCTCATTTGTCTGCCTGGACCAATAGGGTAGTCTCCTCCTTGGTCTTTCTGACTCTACTCTTTGCTATTTTTTTTTTTTTACTCCTAGAAACACAACTCAACCATTCAGTTCATTCAAGATACTGATTAGAGTCTCCAAAGAATCCTATTTTTCCCCTGAAACAAGAGTAAAATTGTGTTAAATTAAGAGTTAAATAAGCCCCACACTCTGCCTTACAGGTCAATCATATTTCCATATGGAGACTAGGTAGTCAAAGTGTACCTGTCTTTTGCATATCATTTTATTGAATGACTTGCCAGTACTTCATTTTGACCCAACATTGATCTTGAACTAACAGAGTGCCAGCCTAAGTCAGGCCCACTCTTCAGTGGGCAAAGAGAAATCAAACAGAAGCTGGAGACTCCCATCATGAATTTGTTATAGAAACACATAAATTCTTTAGGAATAATCAGGCATAAACATAAGAGCTTAAGAGGGAGATTTATGCCGAAGAAGGAATAATCACAGATACATCTGGGTTGGATTACATGTATTTTTCACTGACAAGGACCAGTGGTGCTACAACTACTAGGCCTTTGGTCAATATAGTGATACACACTTGGATCCCTTTGCAGCTACAAGGATTCAAGTCCACCTGCCTGAGACAGACTAGGCCCCTCCCAGCAGCCGATCAGTGCCTGCTCACCTGACTTAGACCACAGCACTTCCCCAGGGTGAAACCTGGAGCTCACCCACAATAAAAAGGGCTCCTGAACCCATCTCCCCATATACACCATCTCTCCTCTAAGCCCCATCCACTCCATTTACTCCAATTCTTGAAGCAGCAGTATAGAGCATCCCTCCATCTGCTGACAGTGAAGCCAGCATAGAGCTAGAGCCCCTCCCAGCTACATTCACATGTCCTTCAGTTAAAGAGATACAAGAACAGTCACAACCCACTTCCCCTCAGACCGTGAGCACCTCCTGAGCCCCAGGGAACCCCACCAGGAGTATGCTAGTAAATGTCTAACAACCACTCAGTGGAGTGAGGGTGGGGTGTATGCAAGGTACTTAAGTTTAATCTACAGTATTAACATTTTCTACATTGCTTTCTTAAATCTAGACAAGCAGTAAAATAGTAAATTAAGTCAAGGTTTGTAAAGTATGTCAAACTGCCAATTTCCAAATTGTAAACACTCACAATGAAAAATTAAACCATCTATTTAGAGCTGGTTTCAGCATACCACTCACCCTGTACCTGCTAACATTGCCCTGGAGAGCTCCAGGAGGCTGCTTACGGTGCCCCCTC
The DNA here is from genome assembly GCF_900497805.2 of Vombatus ursinus. Classification (NCBI taxonomy): domain Eukaryota; kingdom Metazoa; phylum Chordata; class Mammalia; order Diprotodontia; family Vombatidae; genus Vombatus; species Vombatus ursinus. The sequence goes on along the minus strand of NW_020945437.1, from coordinate 4,429,347 downwards.
CTGTCCTTAAATAGACCCTTTACCAGCATTATTTCTCCTTAGAGTCCCACCCACTGTGCTTAATCAGACTTGGCCCTGAGACAGCTGCATTATATAACACTGCCCACCTACCAGCTGAGAGCAATCCTGGAATTTCTTTAGAGAATTGGCAGCAGTATCCCATACATTGAGTCACTCAGACCTAAAGTGGCTTTATAGAGTACTGATCACCTAATGACCAGCCAGGAGCCTCACAGCCACCCTGACACCCTACCCACCCCTTGCCTGGGACCAGAATCCAAACAGAATCCACTTTCACCATCTACCCTAATGAAATAGACCCCATTTTTCCTCAAGTGTACTTTATGTTCGCTTATATGTATTTTGATGGATATCCCATAAAGCTATGTAATAAACTACACAGAACACTGAAAAGGAGGAAAGTCTTGATTGCATTTAGCACATCATTCAGTTCTTTTTAATGATCTCCAAGTTTCTTCCTTAAATAAAGGCCCACCTTTATAAAAGCAATATACTTCCTGTGAAGTTGGACACCTAGCAATCATGGAAGGCAAAATTCTCTGAAAAATTAACATTGTGTGTTACCCAAAGGGCAAGGAACAGGTCTTGGACAGAGCATTCATAACCTTCCATAACATTTCATTCATTAAGCATTTTTGGGGGGGCTAGGCAATGGGGTTAAGTGACTTGTCCAGGGTCACACAACTAATAAGTGTTATGTGTCTGAGGCTGGATTTGAACTCAGGTACTCTTAAATCCAGGCCTGGTGCTCTATCCACTGTACCACTTAGCTGCCCTACTAAGCACTTCTTAAGTGTCTGCTATGTATATGTTAGGCACTGTGTTAGAGGCTGCAAATACAATGTGTGTACAGGAAAACCATTGCAAAACATTGAACAGTAAATGCAAATAATATGGGGACCAGTGACAACTAAGTGGGAGGATGAGGAAAATCCTTGTGAGAGATCTGAACTAAGACTGAATGAAAGCTTGTTAGTCTAAGATGTAGAAGTATGGAGGAAGTAAATTCCATGCAAGGAAGACAGCCTGTGAAAAACTTTGTGAATGGAAATCTTTCCATACTCTCCAGAAAAGTAAGGAAGTTAAAACAAAAAGCAGTTTTGGAGTACAGATAGGAAGTTCAGTTTTGAAGATGGTGGATTTAAGTTGCTTGAAGGACATTCAGATGCAGCTGTCTATGATACTTGATTATGAAGGCCTAGAACTAAGGAGAGACAGGAGGTTTGGATTTAGAAAGCTGAGATTTGTCCATATGGAGACGATCATTAAACTCACGTGAGGTAATGGTATTACTAAGAAAGAGGTTGCCAAGAGAGAAAAGAACAGTATGGAACCCTGAGGGACAACCACATTTAGGATTTGTGAGATAGTTGATCATCTAGAAAAGGGAAGTTAAAAGGACGGTCCAGACAGGAAAAACCAAGAGAAAACAATGTTATATTGTATAAACACTTAATAAGAGGGGATTCAATAGTGTTCAGTAGAGTCAAATGCTGCAGAAGGGTTAGTAAAGACAAACACTGAGAAGAGGGCATTGGATTAACAGATTTGGGGATTGTTGGTGACCTTGAGAAACTTCGAGCAAGTGTTGCAATTATAAGTCAGATTGAAAAAATGGAAATTTTATTCTGAGGTGAGGTGGTGGAGACAACCAGGGTAAGTAACTTTTTCTAATTTGGATATAAAAGGAAAGAGCAAAAGAAGATAATACATTGATGTGATTGTTGGTACATGTATAGGCCTTTTAATGATGGTGGAGGCCTGGACATATTTGTAGGAAAGAGGAAAGGAGCCATTGAAATGGAAAGATTGGAAACTCAAGAGAGTAAGGTTGATTGAAGGGTTTGGGAGATGGGAAGAGTTGAAAGAGTGGCCATAATTATATGAGTTGGCCTTTCTGAATAGCAGAAGTATGACCTCTTCATCAGAAATAGAGCGTGATGACACAATGGAGAATAATGTTGAGGGGGTTTGTGGTTTAAATTAGGAAAATAAGGATATTGATGGGGAATGTCCTTATTTTCTCAGTAAAGAGTAAGGTAAAGTCCTCTGCTCAAAAGGGAGGGTAAGGGTGGGAGTCTTTCAGAGAGATGAGAATAGCAGCTGTGGGGAGTATGATACAAAGGAAATCAGGGAAGTTGAAAAAACAAAGCAAAACAATAGCATAGAGTTTGATAAACCACAAAACCTCAGTTATTGGGGAAAATATTCATTATTGGTCAAAAACCAATGGGAAAATAGGATAGCAGTCTACAGAAATTAGGTTTAGGCCAATGCTTCATCCCAAGAGAAACTCTAAATGGATGTAAAACTTAGATATAAAATATCACATCATAAACAAATTAGAGTAATAAAGGGAAAGTTGCCTTTTAGATTTGTGAATAACTAAAGAAAGCATAACTAAGTAAAATTATAAAGAAGATCACAAAATAAAATGGACAAATTGGGTTATAAAAGTTAAAAAGGTTTTGCACAATTAAATCTAATGTAGTTAAAATTAGAAAGAAAACAAGCAAATGCAGAGAAATACTTGCTGCAAGTGTTTCTGATAACGGTCCTATATCCAAGCTATATGAGGAACTGATTCAAATTTATAAAACTAATTACCATTCCCCAATAGATAAATGATCAAAAGATATGAAGAAATAATTTTCAAAGAATCCAATCCAATCCAAATCCGAGCTACCAATAATCATGTGAAAAAAATTTCCGTTACTAATAATTAGAAAAATGCTATATTAAAGCAACTTTAAGGTTCTACCTCATACCCATCAGAGAAAAAAATTTGATAAAACAGGAAGGTAATGAATATGGAGGAACTTTAGAGGAAAACAGGCAAACCAGCACAGTGCTATTGGAGCTATGAAAATACCCAGCCATTCTGGAAAACAATTTTGAACTATGCCACAAAGGTAACTAAATCGTGTGTAACCTAAGACCTGGCAATTAGTAAGTAGATACCACAAATAGATCAAAGATAAAATGTATAGCCTCAACAAAGTAACAGGTTACAAAGTAAATCCTCAAAAATCAACCACATTTCTATATAATAATAACAAAACATAACAAGCAATAATACAAAGGGAACTCTCCTTCCATATAAATACAAAATTCATAAAATAGGTGGAGATCAAATTATCAAAGCATACAAAAGACTTGTATAGATTCAATGACAAAGTTCTTCTTAAAGAAATAAAGGAGAAATGAAAAGTTGGAGGAATAATAGTACTTTCTTTACAATGTTATTGTGAAGATCAAATAAACTAGTATATGTAAATAGCTTTGTAAATGTCAAGGTGTGACATAATGACTACTTATTACTGAAGGGCTTTCATTCATAACTTTTTGTATTAGAAGGTGATTGTATCACCCCATAACTGGTTTCTGAGCTTCTTTCCAATTTTATAAGTCTATGAAGTAAATATCAGAGACTTCCCAGGTGCTAGAGGAAAAGATTAATAGACAAAGTAAATGACATAATGCTGCCTTCAAGAAACTTACAGTCTATCTAGGGAGATGTATCTGACAAAATAAAGAGCAATAGCAAACAATTCGAGACAGAACTTACAGGATCATCTATTTACAGTTGAAAGGAATCTTAGAGTTCAGATGAAGTCCAGCTGTGTTAATTTAATAGATAAAGAAACTGAAGTCCAAAGAGGTCATTTTGACCAGGGTTACACAGGTCTACTGGATTTAAACCCAGATTCTCTGATTCCAAGAACAGTGGTCTTTTTTTATTGCACAATTAACCTGAAAGTAATGCGGTCTGAATAGTATTATCTTTTGGAATCAAAAGAAAGGAATGACTCATCATTCACTCACACTAACACTTCTCCAAATATATTTCATATAAAATCCAAGTGAAGTAGAAACTTTTCTGCTGGCCTCTTCCTCCGACCATCAGATCCAATATGATGGAAGGTCCCTTATTCCATGGAGTTCTCCCAGAGAAGCTAGAGGTCCACACAGAGTTGTAATTCTGCTGGCTCTGCTCAGGATTGTGGAGGCCCCAAATAAACCAGCCCTTCTGCTGAGCATGTCTATAACAATGGAGTCAAACTCAAATAGAAACAGCAGCCACTAATGTATACATAAAGATCCCTGTAGGCTATTGATTCAGAAAATCATAAATTAATAATATATATGTTTTATTTTTATTTTGTTACTTTTTTTCCCCCAATAACATTCTAATCTGGTTTGGGTTGCACTTGTAAGTGTTGTGGCTGGCATGCAACTCTGGACTCCATATTTGATGCCTCTGGTCTACAGGATTCCATATGGGAACTACTTATTCCTGGGCAGTCTGAGAGCACATAAACAGAAAACAAAGGCTATAAGAGTGGCAACGTTGCTAAATTTCCCAAATGAGCGATTTCTTCACCTTGATTCCCCTGGTATCTTTGCTAGAAGGCACATCTTAAAGTCAGCAGAGCAGCTTTAGTCTGACCAAGACTGAGAAACCCAAGGCCTGCCCATACCTTGCTTCCTTGTCAAGCCCTTTATGAACAGCATGGTGGAGAGTTCCTTCAAGCTCCACCAATACCTTTGGGCTACAGTAATACACAAACTGGAAGGGAAGATGCCTCTGTTGGAAATACAGGAACAAATCTCACTCACAAATTGCTAAAGGAAGCTGAAAAGGCAGCTGCAGTCTTCCAGATCAAGTTCTCCCTCTCTTCTGCACTTTTTTTTTTTTCCGGTGAGGCAATGGGGGTTAAGTGACTTGCTCAGGGTCACACAGCTAGTACGTGTCAAGTGTCTGAGGCCAGATTTGAACTCAGGTCCTCCTGACTCCAGAGCTGATGCTCTACCCACTGGGCCACCTAGCTGCTCCCTATCCTCTGCACCTTTACAACCTGCTGGTTCCACACTCTCTTGGTACCCCACCTCAACCACCGCCAAGTTTTTTGGACATACAGGAACCACTCTACATCAATCCTGCAGAACTATAAATCTAGTCCAAACTTCTGCCAGGAGCCCTTCACAAACTATCTGACCCTCCTACTCAGTGGCTGCATCTCACCAGCTTTATGCTTTCTTTTGAAATAATTTTTTTTTTATTTTGGTAAGGCAGTTGGGGTTAAGTGACTTGCCCAGGGTCACTCAGCTAGTAAGTGTTAAGTGTTGGAGGTCAAATTTGAACTCAGGTCCTCCTGACTCCAGGGCCAGTGCTCTATCCACTGTACCACCTAGCTGCCCCAGTGAAATAAAACTTTAAGGGAAATCTTTTGTTGTTTTATTTTTAAACTTTATCAGCCTTTTTTTTTTTTTTTTACACTCAGTATGACATGGGAGGCCAATCTGTTAGGAGAGTATGAGGCTGGATTTGCTGGGGAGTTAGGAGGGGAGGACAGAAGGCAGAAAATCAAGTACTGCTTGATATAAGGCTGAGGAGAGGAGGCTAAAAGTGGACCCTCTGCCCTATTCAAGAATGTGTATATGGACAGGTATAGACACGTATGTAAGTGTGTGTGTGTGTGTATGTATGCATGCAGCTAGGTGGTACAATGAATAGAGTGCCAATACCAGAGTCAGGAAGACTCATCTTTGTGAGTTCATATGTGGACTCAGATACTTACTAGCTGTGTAACCCTGGGCGAGTCACTTAATCCTGTTTGCCTCAGCATCCTCATCTGTAAAATGAGTTAGAGAAGGAAATGGCAAGCCACTCCAGCATGTGCCAAGAAAACCTCAAATGGAGTAACAAAAAGTCAGACATGACTGAACAACAACAAAAACATATTTATGGGAATGTTGAATATTTATATTTTAGTCAGTCAGATTATATTCAAATTCATTTATTATTTGTGTCATATATACAAGTCAGGGAAGATTAATTTTTCTCTTCTGTTTCTTTTTACTAATTTTTTTTTCTTTTTGCCTATGTAATATGAGTGTGTGTCTCTCTCCATACATTCTTTTTTTTGGCAATTTCATCAAATAAAATATACACACTTATTAAGTATCTACTGTTCAAAGCATTATGGTTTGGGCCAGTGAAATACAAAGGTTAGCTAAGACATTGTCCCTGCCCTTATGGAGTTTACATAAGGCTAAGGGGTCCAGAATGTGACAGACACAGAAATAAACAAAATATACAATATTAGATTGGGACTAGATCTGTGATTTCATTGGGATGGGGAACTGTCAGATGAGAAAACATTAACTACCAATGCAGGTCAGCACCTTCTCTTTAACTCATAATCTTAGAGTTGTCTGAGGAACAGAGAGGTTAAGTGATTGGCCAGGGTCATGCAGTTAGCAAGTGTCAGTCAGTTGGTCAATATTTATTAATAGTCTACTTTGTTCAAATGGGACAGATAGATGGCACAGTAGATAGAGAACCAGGCCTGGAGTTAGGATGACCTGAGTTTAAATCTGGGCTCACACACTTATTAGCTATGTGACCCTGAGCAAGTCATTTACTATTTGCCTCACTTTCCTCATCTGTAAAATGGGCTGGAGAAAAAAATGGCAAACCACTTCAGTATTTTTGCCAAGAAAACCACAAAGGGGTCATGAAGAGTTGGATGTGACTGAAATGACAGAACAATAATATGTTAATCACCGTGGTCAGTACTGTGGGTCCAAAGAAAAGCAAAAGATAGTCCTTGGTCTCAAGGAGCTCACAGTCAAATAGGGAAGAAAACACGTAAATGATATAAAATATAATATAAAATATATAAATATAAAAGTTATATACAAGATACATTGGAGATAATCAACAAAGGACAGGTACTAGCATTATGGAGGATCAGGAAAGGCTTCATGAAGAAATTTATACTTTAGCTGAGACTGAAAGGAAACCAGGGAAGATCTGACTCTTACTCTTCCTAACTTTGAGGCCAGATCCCTGTCCATTATACCACATTGTCTCTAGTCATAGAATTACGGTATCACAAAATCTCAGAGACAGAAGAGACTGGAGAGGTCTTTTTGTCTGATGTGTAACTTCTCCATAGCATCCATAATAAGTGGTCGCCTTATTGCTACTGTAAGCTTTTCACTTATGAAACCCCAAATTTAGGATAGATTTAGGTTTTTGTTTGTTTATTATTGGCTTCCATGTCATACTACTGATTCATATTGAGACTAAAATCTCACATTTCTTCCCACAGAATGTGGTGTCACCATTCCCCCCCATCATATACATGTATAACTCATTTTTGCAGTAATACAATTAATGAGAAGGTGAAGAGAAGAAAAGATCCTACCATATTTATTATTAATTTACTATAAAGAGCATTGGATTCCATAGGTTAAAGTATCAGTTTAAATGACTTCATGAACATATGGCTCTGAGGTATGTGTCAAAATTATACCAGATTCTTTGAAAGATCCAACAAAATATAAACTTCTTAAGAGTAGAAACTATTTTCTTTTCATCTCTGTATCCCTCAATATTTTGCACAGTTCCAAATAAGTGGTAATCATTTAATAAATTCTTATTTAATTAATGCATTTCACAGCTGAGATAACTTTGCTAAACATTCCTCCCATTATGATTATCAAGTGAGGTTTGAAATACAGGGAGTGTGGCTTTCCCGAAGGAGTTTAACATAATCATGAAATGTGTCCCACACATATGTCAATTGGATGGAGATTATCTTTAGATATGGAGCTCCTCCCATAGCTTTTCTTCATGCAGGACATTGTGCTGAAGACTGTTTCAAGACCCGAAACATTTTTGTCTCCTATCAGATCCACACCATTCAAATGAATTTTACCCAACTATTCACAAGGGGAAAACAATCAGTGGATGAAAAATGTCTTTTTTCTAGGCTGCCATTTGTAATTGGAGAGATCAGTTATAGAAATAATCTGTAAATACATATGCCTTAGATAGATGTTTCATTTGAATAGTTAAATAAAGCCACACTTGAATTGAACAGTACGAGCTATATCATATTTGGGAAATTGTCCTGTGATTTAATGACCCAAAGCATCTTCCTGATACAAAGGTTCATGTTTTTAACATTAATATTCTTCTAGGTAGAGAATCCAATTGACAAAGAAAGTAGAGAGCTGGCCTTGGAATTAGGAAGATCTGGTTTTAAAACCTGACTGGGTCATCATGGAAAGTTATTTACCTATCAAAATTGACTCAACAGGACTTCCTTATGCCTATGAAACCACAGATCTCCTGTGAGTACCATAAGAATTAAATTTGCAGAATATCTAACAGGCAATGAGGAAGAATCTGGTGCACACGAGGAGGATGAAATACATTACCAATAAACAACTGTAGAAGAGAAGTGGTATAAAGGGTATTAAAAGAGAAGTACACAAGAAATGGATATAAGCTAGTCATGTAATAAAACTCCAAGCTAGTCATGTAACAAAACAGTGCTCCATTAGGAGCATTCAATGTCAAGAGATCTAGACAAAGCCATCCAGCACATCAGGGGATATGGAAGATTCATGGCTTCCTAGGAGAAAAGAATCAAAGAGGATGAAGAAGTAGGGATGAGTAGTTATTTGCCATATCAGTGAAAAGACATTGGAGACAGTTGGGCCTCAGAAGACTGATGTGAGTAAGAAATTTGAGCTAGTATATATTACTTCAGCAATCCTGGAGTGGAAAATCCCTTCTTTACTGCCAGGAATCCCAGTCAGTCCTACCAACAATGTCAAATTGTTAAAGAATTCCTCAACCCAGAAGTCCTATAATCCTGCTGGATAATATTTCCTCCTAATTTGGTCCATTTGACTGGGTTTCTTGTGGATCAGGAGGCAAGAGTAGAACTAAAAAATCTATTATGTGCAATTTGCTATTCCTTTTAAATGTGTAACAAAGTTATGTAACTCTTTTTTTTCCCTTTTTCCCCTTTTTTTCTTTAATCATCTTTTTTTATCTATTCTACTGTTATGGAAATGCTTCTTTTTTTCCCCCTTAAGTTCAGAATAAAATAAATAAAACAAAAATGTGCTATATGCAAAGTAAGGTGATTAGGAAACTGAAACTTTATTCTAACTGAAAAGCTCTTTAATTCATACTGAATATATAGATCCTGAAGAAGCCTAGGGCTAAAGCTAAGATATTGCCTTAGCCAGTTTAGTCAATCAGCACAGCCCCCAAATGGAGAACCAAAGTGGACTAGTGTCCTATGTAGTTCATCATCTCTGTTGGATTAAACCATGGTGCAGCATTTCATTGTAACTGCAACCTTTCCTCTTTGGTCTCTGGCAAATGGAGCCAACTCTGAAATTAAGAAAAGGAAATAAGATTCCAAAGTGAGAAAACTGTCTTGAATGACTCAATCTAGAATGCTTCCTCAGAATCTCAGCCCCTCCCCTCAGAACCTGTAAATTCACCTTGTCCAGCACAAGATGTAAATTCAGTTGATTCCAAAGCTCCCAGTACCACTGCTCTGCCATAAGCTTTGTTCTGATACTGCCAGAAATTCACACTCTTCTTATTGGATTAGCAGTGAGTACCATGGAATTCAGCTTCAGCCAAAGTGAGTGCCGCACCCAGCCTCTTTGGCTTTGGACTTTTCAGAGTATTACAAATACAGAATGGCAGAGTTGGGAAGGCATCCTCTTAAATATCAATTAATCCAAACTTTACCTGAGAATTACCTCTATTGCAAAGTCAATGAGTTTTGCTAGTTTGCCTTACTTTTCTTCTTGAGAGAATTATTGGAACTGAGTGAACTACATTGAGTTCATCTTCAGACTCAATTCCGTATTTGGCTCAGTTCTTTTTCTATTCAATCATGGATCTAGTTCGGTTTCTGTCTTGTGAGAACACTTTACATAAATTTGCAAAATGTAGGAACACTTCCTTGCATTGTTTGAACCAAGCCCTGTGTGGCTGGGAAACTGGAACACCTCTACCAGATTAGGGATTGTACCTGTTTCCACTCCCCCTTCCAACTTTGAAAGTCCCTCATCTTGATGCTGGTTTATATCCTATTATTTGTTTTCTTTTAATTCATAAAATACTGTTTCCCCTTGTAATGGGGTCAAGTGCCAAGGAGAGGTTTGTCTGATCCTGATATGTCATGCTGTAGGTCAGGTGATGCACTGAAGAAATGGTGGGGCAGGAGTGATAAAAATATGAGCCCTGCCACCACCTCCTTCCAGGTGGTAGTCAGATACCATGCAAGAAGGTGGGCCTGTCAGGGCAGCCAGTGATGGGAATAGATTTGAGACTGGAAGTAGGGAATACATGTCCATACAATGACTGCCCCATCACCCTGCTAGATGCACCTCTGAACAGGCTTCACAACCTCTGTGTGAGCATCCAAGAACTCAACTATCTTTATTCCCACTTTCTTCTGATCCTGCTCTATCCAATTACATTACATCTAAATATTTCAACCCTTTCCCCCTCGTCAGTGGTATAGACACACTAAGGTGCGTCCTTAGTGAGTATTTCATGTGACACTTGGGGGTTCTGTAGTAATGATAGGGGCCTGCATTTTTTGAATCCTGCCTTCCCAAAGGCCATAGGAATCAAGGGTATCACATTACAGCTAACTGAGAAAGGAAGGATTCTAAAATATAATACCTTTGCCAGGGGCACTATACTCAAGCTGGATAATGGAAATTCAGAGAAGCAAAAGAAAAATTCTGTACTAAAATCAAATGATGCAGGCAAAGCCAGGAAAACAATATATGGAGTAAATGCAAATGGAAAGACCCACAACAAGATAAAATTAAGACAGTAGAAATGTAATGAATAACCTTGCCCCAAAGAAGAGATGAGAAAATTATCCTTTCTTCCTTTCTTAGGAAAGAATGGGATGAGTGGTATGAAATACTGAATGTTTTTGGTGTATATATTAGTTTATTTTGCAAAACTGTTTTTTTTTCTTTTTCTGTGTCTTTTTTATTCTTTGCTGATCAGAATGGCTTGCTGAATAAAGGAAAACATGGAATATGTTCAGAGTTGAAGGAGATGATGAAATAAAGTCTATTGATAAATGTTATTCTTTAAAAAGACTCCTGATACAAAATGTTTGAAAGAGATACTTAGGGGAAACTTAACTCCTTTTAATCCCATCTGCTCCCCATCTTCTTCTTAGCACATTTTATTATTTTAATCATTATTCATAATTCTATTTATCAGAGCCTCCATTTGTAGGATAACAAAGTTTTCCAGGCAGAGGTGAAGATAGTATTTTTATCTTTGTCATTTTGACTAAGGTAAAATGGCTACGTAAGCATTGTGAACTCTTCCTCCTTAGTAAATGGGCTAAGTGCCTTGGTTTGAACCTCTTACTTCTGAGTGGTCCCTAAGTGTGGACAAGCCTCAGGGTCAAGCAAGACCAGGAGAATTCACAACATGAAGGAAGGAAGAGCTTGAGTGTGCTAGGGGTATATTAAAGGCCTGGGAGGAGAAAGGGATTCTTTATGCCAAAAGCAGAGCTAAAGGCAAAGCAGTAACACTGAGGAAAGATCCTAGAAGAAAAAAGGAAGGTAAGTTTCCCCAAGAGAAATGTCACTTGTGTGTCAGGGATTTAAGAATTGTGCATACATCGAGGTTGAGGGACATATTTCTCCATGATAAAATATAAAACTTTGGGAATGAATCCTCTGAAACCAGCAAAAGGAGAATCCATATTCATGGATTAGGCAGTAACAACTCAGGTCAAGTGGAGAAACTCATCTGGATAAATCAAAAGTAGTGGTAGGGGTCTGGAAGGATGAATATCTTCCCTTGTCCATCTAGTTATCCTGAATTTCTCCCTTTACAAATTTTGCAAATATACCTAAAGATACCAACTCCTATATGAAAGAATTCTCCAAGTCAGTAATGATCAAATAAACTCAAAAGTTGGGCCTCATATCTGATCAACTGAAAAAGATGACAAGAGAAAGAAAAAATAGACAATGCTGAAAAGTCTGGGAGAAAAAGATGAACTAAGATACTACTGGTGTAGCTGTGAGTTAGGCTTCCCATGCTGGAAGTATATTTGCACTTATCCTCAAAATGGATGTAAAGCATCCAGAATCCATAGACATGGATCCAGAGGTGCCACTCTTAGTCCTAGGTTAAACAGGACAAAGAAAAAAAGAGGAGTGCCAAATATTCATCACATATTTTTTCCTGGTAGTAAAGAATTAGAAACACAGTTGGTACCATAAATCCAGGCCTGGCTAATGGTAAATGAATATGTTGGAATATTACTGTGAATCCAAGAAAGGATAAAGACATAATATATGATGCTGACTGAAATTAGCACCATCAGGAAAACCAGTATACAGAAGAACTACAGGCATTTACATGAGAGAAGGATAAGACAAAACTCCATTTAGAGCTATACTGGCCCCCAAATTTGAGTTAAGAAAACTTATCTTGTTCATATCTTTGCAGATGTGAGGGGTATTATGGGTATAGAAAATTGTAAGTATTGGCAGATGTGGTTTTTGGAGAACTGTTGCTATTTGGGTATTCAGTTGTTCTAAGAGAAGACTTGATGCAAAGGGAAGGAGCTTTCCCTCAAATGATTGATATGTGAAAGGGATAAAGAACAATAAAATTTAAAAGAGTGTGAGAGGGAAAGTAAAAAAAATTCTTTAAAAGATATGATTGAGAGGGCAGCTAGGTGGCACAGTAGATAGAACACCAGCCCTGGAGTCAGGAGGACCTGAGTTCAAATATGGCTTCAGACACAAAATACTTCCTAGCTGTGTGACCCTGGGCAAGTCACTTAACCCCAATTGCCTCTCTAAAAAAAAATAATAAAATAAAAGATATGATTGAATAATTGAAATGATCAACACAGCTTGGGCTTGAAAGGGCAGCAAATTTGATCAAAATGCACTAAAACAATCACTGATAACCATCAAATCACAATAAACTGAATAAATACTGATTAATTTGAGTAGGGCATCAAAATTATCACCACACTGGTACCAGCCTTGGAGAGAAGAGAGCCTGAATTTGAATCCTACCTCAGGTTTTTAACTAGTTGTCTGATTCTGGTCAAGCCACTTAACTTTGCCTCCTGAGTTTCCTCATAAAACATACAGACAATATCATGTACTTCATAAGAGTTTTGTGAGGACCAAAGAGGATACTATGTGAAAAGCATCTTAAAGCTCTATGTCAAAGCTAGATATTATTACAATGTGTCCCATAATTGTGCCCACTCTTCCAACTGATGATGTCCATATTTGTTGGAGACTTTGCCCCAAGTTTATAGGGAAATCATCAATTATTACTTTGCTTTCTATTGTATTTCATGAAATATGTTTGTTTGAAACTTCAAAAATGGAGGAGTTGGAGAAGCATCCTTACTGTGCCTCATTTCCTCTTCAGGGTCATGGCTGATGAAGTTGAAGAGGCAGAAGGTCATCTCTGTGTTATTTGCTTGGGTGAAGTCATTAAGACAATCACCCCTAAATGTGGACATACTATTTGCATGTCTTCCCTCAGCAATGAAACCTTTCCATCTTTGTGCTGTGCTGCATGTCAGGAAGTCTACCAACTGAGAATACCTCAGGCTGACATAGCCATGCACCAGGAAGGAAAAAGCATGTGTGAGATACACTGGGAAGACCAGAAGCTGTTCTGTGATAATAACAAGACTCTACTCTGTGTGAACTGTTCTGAGTCAAAGGATCATGAGAACCACACACATTGGCCCATTGCAATGGCTGCTGTGCATTACAGAGTAAGTCATGCACAAATCAATGTCTTTCTTCCAGGTCACTCTCAAGGTGTTCAATGGTAGTGACTTCTCCATGCTCAATTTAGTCATTCCTATTTTAGTATATCACTGGAATCTAACCCCTGATACTCAACTATTTATCAGAGGGGGGTCAAACAATGTTTATTCCTGTTTCTCTTTCAGGAGAAGATCCAGATTAATCTGGAAATGTTGTGTAGAATGGGAAACAAAGTTCAGGAACTTCTAAAAGAAAAGGAAGAATCCTTCATGTGGACTGTGGTATGGATTGTAAGTATCCGCCTGTCTCCTTAGATAATATCTTATGTATGCCTAATCTCCAATGACTTTTATAAAAAGCCTCCCATCATTATTAGCCATATTTGGCAAGTGAGAAAATTGAGGTTCATAGACAGTGTGTCACTTATCACAAGACACTAATGAGTTCAGAAATTTGAATCAAACCAATGTCTCCTGACCTGAAATCCAGTGCTGGGTGTTAAGTTGTCTCTAGCTGAAGCTGGCCTCTGTCTCTGCCTTCTTGTTTCAGCTCTCTGATCTCTGATGCCCAGCCTTAGACTCCCTTCACCAATCAAAGCAAAAAAGTGGGGGCTCAAGGGAGAGGGTGATTAATCTGATAGGAGTCATTTGACAAATAAGCTTTGAGAAGTGAAGAGTTTGCTAATACAGTGCTGTGATATGATTGCAAATTCACCTTGACAGATTATTTCGAAAACAGAGATTCAGATTGCCCTTCCACCATCATCTTCCTTAGTAACAGTCAGTCAGTAAACACATATAAAGTTTCTCCTGTATTTTAAGTACTATGATAAATGGTAGGGATAAATCAAAAGGCAAAAGATGGTCCCTGCTCTCAAGGAACACTCAGACTAATGAGAGAGAAAACATGAAAACAGGCTTGTTCAATCAAGATATATACAAAATAAATTGAAGATAATCAATAGAAGGAAGGAAGAGACTAACATGAAAAGAGATGGGAAAACACTTCTTGTAGAATGCAGGAGTTTAACTAGGGCTGGAAGGAAGCTGGGAACCCATCAGATAGTGATGAGGACAGAAAGAGTTCCCAGCATTGGAGGAATTCCAGTGATAAAGGAATCTGTGGATGGAGGATCCTGTTTGAGGAACAGCAAGGAGGCCATTGTGATTGGATGCTAGAGTACATGGTGGGCAATGATGTTGAGGAAGACTGGAAAGCTTAGAGGCCCATTTCCACAGCATACTTCATGTTTACATGGGCAAACCAGTCAGGCAGGCATATTCTTATTATCATCCTTATGCAGAAGAGGTGAGTTAAAGGTCTCCTGGAGTAAGTAAGTAATCACTGTCTTATATTCCTAGTGAGGAAATTCCTACAAGTATAGCAACAGTTACACAAATTAGATGCATTTAATAAGGAGAAATAACATCAAAGGATCAGGATTTCCCCAGCACTTGGCTCGCTCATGTCTAATAAGAGAAAGGAATATGAGGTCATGCTTCCTTCAGCATATGTTGGAGAGGTTTGTAAGGGACAGGAAGGGTGAGTTGCCCATTGCGGGAGGCCTTCAAGAAGGCATTGCAGCCATTAGGGAGTAACATGACCAAAAGCAGAAAGGCAGGAAATCTGGCTGACTAGAGAAATGGCCTGAACATTGGAGAGGCTTCTGTAAAGGCAAATTGGCTCCATTTTATGGAGAAGGGTAAACTTCTGACAAAGAAGTGTCAATTATTTTTAATAGGAAATAGGAAATCATGAGAAGATTATAAGGAAAAGAGTTTCTGCAGAAGACCTAAAAACATATTACCCCCTAAGAACAATTGTAAAGGAATTCACGATCAAATTTAAATTCACGTGCTTTTTTGGGGAGTTTATGAATGCTGAGGTATTTGGCAAGCAGACAGGTAATCACAGAGGGAGAAGGAGAAAGGAAAAAAAAAATTCCTGGACTTGGGAGTATTAGAGGTGCCTTTAGGAATGGAGAAAACAAGTTTGGGATAATAAAGGATAGTAAAGGAGGCAAGTCTCTCCTATAAAGTACCATCATAGATTGCAAACATTAAATTAGACTTGAATGGATAGGGTGAAAGACAATTCTTTTGGAATAAGAAATGTAAGAGGATAGATAGATAAAGATAGATTGAAGAAAGTTGCTTGATTGTCTCAAGAACTCTAAAAAATTCAAACTGGAAAGGCCTTTTGATGTCATCCATGTGTATAAAAGCCCTGATTTTAAAAGATAAAACTGCAGTCAGAGGCTAAGTAACTTCCCCAGGTCACACAACTGGCTGGGAGGGGAATCCTGGGCTCTTGACTCCTACTTAATCCCAGTGCTCTTTGCATTACACCACACTGAGCAGTCAGACAAAGGGAGATTTGGGGAGGCATGATGTTGCCCTTGGTATGTCATCTAATACCTTTCTCTTGAGGACTATACAAATACAAACAGAAGAACATTTCAGAAGAAATTTAAGCGAATATGGGAATATCTGACAAGGAAGAAGAAAGTGGAAGAAGAAAAAGTCACTGTGAGGAAAAGGAACAAGAAGTTCTATGAGGTCTATCAGAGGCTGAAGGAGATGGAGGCTGCACAGGAACATCAAATCATGAAAGAAAAGAAGGAGTGGGAGGCCATGATGTCCAGCCAAAGCAGATTCCTAACAGCCATAATCGCCGAGCTGAAAGAAAAGCTACAGAAGCCAGATGTAGAAATGCTGCAGGTAAGACTGCGGTAAAATCATCATCATCAGGGTCTGTTGTTTATGGTGATAAGAAATCTAGGACATCTTCTTTCACTGACCTTTCCTATATCACAAAAGATTTCTTTTGAGATCTGCCCTTGTTTCCTTTTGTATATACCTTGTGGTTTTTTTGGGGGAGGCGGTAAAGGAAAGGAGCCCCTCCTGAGAGATGAGATGTACTATAGATATTTTGACTTGAGAACAGCTTCGGAGGGCTTTATGTGCTGGTACTGGGACCAAGTGATTCAGGAATCTGAAGCCTAGGAATCCTTTCCTCTAGCATGGGTCTATCATTTATGTAGGCGGTAGCATCTGGAATGAGAGGCACTGGAAAATTCATGGTTTCCATGCTGCTGTGGAGATGGCTTCAGAAGATCCCCATTCATTTCTAGGAGGACTTTTATTATCAATACTTTTCCCCTGTTTTTCTCCACATTATTGAGAATGCCTGAATGGGCCTTATCACAAAATGAGATAAACATGTGGTCCCCCGGTGACCTCTTTCTTGACCACGTTTCTCCCAGCACAATACAATAAGTACTGAGCTCCTGAAACAGAAAGGGTTATATCCAGAATCCAACTTTTCCAAGTTCAGATTAAGTAAAATCAAGAAAACAAGAGAAAAGAGCAGTGAAGGTCCCTGCTCAGGACTGGAAGGCTGTGGGCTTTTAGAGGCTGGTGTCATGGGAAGGTTTTAGGAGAAACTTCATGAACTACATTGACCTTATTCTTTTTTCTTTCCAGGATGTGGCAGAAACCTTGGAAAGGTATGTTTCTTTCTACATGGTAGATAATTACAGAGCAAAAATTGGGGCTTGGTGGCAAGGGATTGGCAGAAAATGAGTCTGTGTATTTGCTCAAAAGAGGTACAGGAAATAGGGCATTTAGTAAATGAAAGGCACAGTCTGTCCAATATTAATGATTTCTTTTTTCTATAGGAGTAATGTTTGGCTGGATTTGGAACCTTATATGCCAAGTGTGGATAATTCTTATCTCACTGTGGTGACCAAGTTTTTGAAACTCTTTGAAAGTAAGTGTCAGCTCTTCAAGCAAGAATCTTTGGGCTTTCCTCACAAGAGTGCTAGGAGGCAAACAACCTACTCATTAGAAGTGTGGTGTTGAATATCTCTGCTATCCAAGCTCTCATGCTCTTGTGTCTTTAACTTGGGCCTTACTGCTAGTATAGTTAGGCCCATTTGCCCGGAATATGCCAAAAGATCAAATAGAGAGGATGACCCAGGGTAGAGGGTTGGGAACACAGCAGCAAGGAGAAGAACAAGTGAGGGGAAGAAATAACCCCAGGAGATTCACTGAGGGCTCTGTCCCTGTGGTGCTTCCTGGCAGCATCTGATTAGTTAGGTCTCTATTGGGACAATCATGGAGCTTCACTGGGGTGGTTGCCTGGAGGCAGGAGCAGGCTTGTAGGAGCACACAGAGGACTGTTGGGGTGAGTTGGAGTCATTAGGCCATCTGAGTAGGATGCTTGCCTTATAGTAAGGTGCTTATGGATTTTTTTCCCTCATTCATAAAGGGTAGAAAACAACAGGAAATGGGACTCAGAGGAGAGATTTCCTGGGGGCCTAAGCAGAGCACAATTTTAGTAAGGAGTCATTATGTGCCTCTTTCCTAAAATATATTAGATAAAACAGAACGACTAGGCCCTGGAGGACATAGTAGTCCAAGGGGAAAGCAGTTTCTGGATCAGAAATACAAACCATTTCACTATTCCTGACTCCTCCTGTGTGACTTTAGAAAGTTCATTTTCTAAGTCACCTCATTCCTGCCTGGTGTGGTGGGTGGGAGGTGTGTTGCACTAAATGACTTCTCTGAGATCCCTTCCAGACCTAGGATCTTATTATTTGGAAACGAAATCAAAATCAAGGAGTCTGAGGCTGGCAGAGCTGTGTAAATGGCTCTTCTCCTTTGAGAGGGCTGCTGGCTGTGCATTTTGGGGCCTGGTGGGAAGAGATGAGGCTTTGTCTGATACTCAGACCCTGACAGCCCTAAGAAATGAGCAGATTCCTGTGAAAGATCTGTGTTAAGAAATAAACCTTCAGATATTTGGGGGAACACTCATCTGCACCTTAAGAACTTATTGTTCCTGTCAATAGACACATGGAGACACAATTTCCTCCCAATCTTTCTTCCTTCTCTGCAGGATTAACTAAAGAGGGGGAAGGAATGTAGGGAGGTAAAGGCTGGAGACCTTGATGGTTCAATTCACTTTGAGAGATTTAGAACAATAGGGAACTGGCTAATTATACTGTTCCCTTAATTATCTAACAGTGTTTAGTCCAATGAAGACAGTTATGGGAAAGCAAGTTTTTTTTCTTTTTTTTAAAATGAATTTATTTTGAATTATCAACAATCACTTCCATAAGCTTTTGAGTTTTAAATTTTTCTTCCCCTCCCTCCCCACCTCTGTCCCCAAAACGGTGAGCCATCTGATATAGGCTATACATAACATTCCTATTAAACATATTTTCACAGTAGTGATGTTGTAAGTAAGAATTAGAACCAATAAGAGGAACCACCAGAACGAGGAAATAAAACACAACAGAAGGAAAAAAAATAGCAAATAGTATGCTTCTATCTGCATTCAAACTCCATAGCTCTTTCTTTGGATGTGGATAGCATTTTCCATCATGAGGCCTTTGGAGATGTCTTAGATCCTTGTATTGCTGAGAAGGGTTAAATCTATCAATATTAGTCATCTCACAAGGTGACTGTTACTGTGTACAACGTTCTCCTGGTTCTGCTCATTTCACTCAGCATCAGAGCATACAAATGGAAAGCAACTTTTAATTCTTTGCCCAGGCCATGAGAGCTGGAGAAATCTGGGCATTCCAAGCCCAGGAAGAAACTTATTTATAAAGGCAAGGGGTAATTTATCTGCAAGTAGTTATTCTTACAATTGGAATTATCCTGGTCTTTACTGCAAGGAGGAAGAGTTCACACTGCTTACTTGGCTATTTTACCTTACTTAAAACCACAAAGATTAAAATACTATCTTCACTTTTGCTTTGAAAGCTTTCTTATCCCATAAATGGATGCTCCAGAAATAGATATGGAGGCCTATTAGAGAAAAAGGAAATGCCAGATAAAGAGCGCTCTAGTTCTCAGCTAGGATTGCTGTCCCCTTTGTGAACCATAACATAGTTATTCACCAACTCTTCTTGCTCTGAAAATACCAGATTTTCTGGTTACCGAGGGAAAGAACTGCATTGGATGAAAATAAGGCCTCCTTACTAACAATATTGAAATCCTTTCTTTTGGACTGATATCTTTCCCCTTTCTTTTAGGACATAAACTGTCAGAGACATGCAATTTCTACAACTTGTCTGAGGGGAAAAAGAGGGCAATCAGAATTGTCCCTGACTTCTCAGGTAAGAAATACCCCATTTATATATTTGGGAGTATTCATGCTGAGGACATCATAGCTAGAAGATTCATTGTACAGACTTAGTTCTCAAAGAGGAAGGTTATGCAAGAACTATCACCACTTTCAGGAGTGCCATGAAGAGGGATAAATCATCTAGCAAGCCTCTTTACCGCCAACAGAAAGGAGTACTGGTGCTGGTGCTGGGAGTAAATGCCCGTGCCCAGAGGTTGAGGTGATTCTGGACAGTATTGAATCTATTTTATTTAATAAACTTACCATCTTGTCAAATACTCCTGCCTATTGCTTTCATATTTGGTCAGTCATAGTATTATAAATTTAGAGCAGCTGTTCTTAACCTGGCATAAATGCACCTGTTCACCCCCCCAAAAAAATAAATAAAGGTCACTGGATAGATATTAGGGGATCTGTGAATTCCTGATGTTCTACCAAGACCAGCTTCCCAAAATATTCCCATTAACAGTGGAAAGTTATTTTCAAATTACTAATGACCTGATTACAATCATTGTGTGAGAACTCAACTCATTGAGAAGTCAGTTTGATATATACAATTACTGAATATTCACTCCAGTTTTCATAATCCAGGATCTGCCTTTCCTTGGTGACAAGGTAGGCAGATGGTAGAAGCAGTAATAGTTAGACTACTAGGTGGTCCTGTGCATAGGGCTTTTGAACCAAAGTTCAAATCTTCCCTCAATCACTTATTAGCTGTGTGATTCTAGGCAAGCCATTTAACTTCTATCTGCCAAGGTGCCTTTACCTTTAGAATGGGGATAATAACATCTACCTTACAATGTTGTTTTGAAGCTCAGATGGGGTAAACTATATAAAATACTTTGTAAACCTTAAAACACTATATAATTGTTAGCTATTATTAGATAATATTGTTAGTAATCACTTCAGACCAGCATTTCCACTGACCCCCACTGGAAATATGGCAATGTGAATAGCAAATGGAAACCTTAATATGGAGCGAAGAGAGACCTGAATTTAACCTCCAATGGTCAAATTTGAGAAGATTTTGTAAACTAGGCTAAATCCTGGACCCTGATTAACTGCTTTTACACTTCCATGATGGCAGAGACTTTAATCTCCATCCCTTTCACTGCCTTGTGCATAGTCAGCAATGCATTTGATTTGAACCTACCCTTTGGTTTGAAAATGGAGGTGATATCATTGTCCTGGCTACTCAGAGGACTGTTGTGAGGAATCAACTTTATTGGATACATAGCCTATGACCTAATGTTTGGACCTGAAGTTTTAAAGTACTAGAAAAATGTGAAAATATTTCTCCTACCTTTATTCAATATATTAATTTTATGTCAGCTATATAAATTGATTATTAAATATTTCCTGCATGTGGTCTTTGTGTCATGCTTCGTTTTGTAACAACGCCTGTTCCCCTTCCTTATCCCTAGACTCTGATGCTCATATCTAGTTCAGGAGCACAACAACTCTCCCAAATGAATATCACAACAATCCTATATTAAATTTCAATAGGATATGGAGATGGAGAACTTTTGTCCTCAATTTGACTCGCTAACTGTCCCCACTGAGGAAACAGGATGGCTCAAATCCCTTGACCATACCCCAACCCTACAATGCCTTATCTGCTTCTTTATTCAAAGAAAAACAACTCAAATTGTTCTCCCTGCTTCCAGTCTGTTTTCTATCCCAAATCTTGGGCTTTTCTTTTGGTCCACAATGGAAGTTTTGATAGCTGCCAAAGTGAAGGATGCTATATTGTCCAAATTTGTATGGAAAAAAAAGCCTACCAATTTAATATACTTGCTGTTAGGGAATCAAGATTGAGTTTTATTTTGAAAGCTTTTCTACTTTTAAAGGCAGTTTTTTAGGTTTTTCATCACCCTCTAATTGAACCTCATGTCTGCACTGTGTCAGTGCCCATGTTTTCTGCTGACTCCAATTTTTTTTTTCTTACTCCCAAAATGTTATGACAACCTCAGTAAATCTGGAAATTTGGAGATGGCTGCAAGAAATGTTTTGGGTTTGCTTACCCAATCTTGTTTTAGGTGCAACCAAAATTTGTGTTCTGGGTTCTCTAATAACTTGGCTTTTGGCTTCACTCCAATTTTATTGAAGGCTTACACTTATCTACTGATATACATCTCAAGAAAACTTACCTGGAAACTGTCCTTTTTGGCAAACTACCTAACTGCCTACTTGATTGCCACCCAGTTACTTGTCCTTACACTCTAGTTCAAACTTTCTCTGAGGTGAGATTTGACAGAGATTCAAGAGGGGAGCCACTTTTCTTTCTGACTCTCTCTCCACTGCCAAACGATTTAATAAAATTATTTCTTCTTTCTTCTTTTCTTTCCACATTTTAAAGTTTGTTCTTGACTGAAACAGCCAGAGGGAGATTCCTGCCAACAGCTAGACTAACCTGAAGCAAATTCTTTCCTACGTGAATTTCCTACATGAATTCCTTGACCCTGGATGCTGGTAGTGTATGGCCAGGTTTCAGTTTACTGAGAGGTGAGAATGCTGTACAACCTTATGTCACATGGCCCACAGGAAGCTGGGCCTGGGGCTGCTTTGGGGCTGGTGTGGCCTTTGGTCAACTTCTCTAGATCCAGTTAACTTATACCAAAAGGTTTCTATTCCCACTCTAATTGTGTTTTAGTCAGCATCATACAGTATGAAAATTCAAGGAAAATTAATCTTACCACCCTAAATAACATTGGGAAAATGGGCCTCAGAAAACTGATGTGAGTAAGAAATCTGAGCTAGTATGTATTACCTCAGCAATCCCAGAGTGGAAAATCCCTTCTTCACTGCCAGGAGTCCAAATCAATCCTAGCAACAATGTCAAATTGTTGAGGAATTCCTCAACTCAGAACTCCTAAAATCTTGCTGTATAGCATTCCTCCTACCCTGGTTCATTTGACTGGATGTCTTATGAATCAGGTAGCAAGATTAGAACTAAAAAAATTACTCAGCCTCAAATGACAGGCAGTTGGCAGGTCCATATCACTGCCCAGAAGAAAGGGAAATACCAAAAACATCAAAGAAAACAGGAAAAGGAATCACCTATACAAATATGTTTGGAGCAATTTTTTTTATTTGGAGGCAAGAAGCTGGAAATCGAAGGAGTGTCTATCAGTTGGGGAATGGCTGTATACAATATGGTATACAGATATAATGGAAAACTATTATAACATAAATGATGAAAGAAATAATTTCAGAGAATTATGGGAAAAATTTTACATTTCGGGCTCTGCATAAGATATGTTTCTCTCTTCCCCAGGAGTTTACAGTACAGTGGAACAGGAAAGTATTGCTAACATGCATATGAATTTGACAGTAATATATTGCTGTTATTATATACTTCTCTGAAGTCTATGTTGGCTACAATTAAATTTTAAATGTTATCAAATATTCATCCACTATATTTTGCCAATGTCTTTTAAAAATAAATTTTATTGTTATATTCTATGATTTCATTTTCTTTTTTTTTACTTAGGCAATAAGGGTGACTTGCCCAGGGTCACACAGCTAGTAAGTGTCAAGTGTCTGAGGTCATATTTGAACTCAGGTCCTCCTGACTCTAAGGCCAGAGGTCTATCCATTGCGCCACCTAGCTACCCCTATGATTTGTTTTCTAAAAATGTTTTAATGACCACTTTGTTGCTATTTTTTTTTAATCTCCTCTACTCTCCTTCTTCCCTGACTCCTAGAAATCAGACTTTTATAAGACAAAATGTAAAGGCTGCAGGGTAGGTAGAAATGGAGTTCAGGGGTGTGGACAGTTCAGCAAAGTTAACCAATACACTGAAGTTAGATTGTGGTGAATAGAATTACAACAAGGTAGGTGTAGGGAACTTCAGTTGTGTTACTGAGGCCTCGTACCCAGAGCCAAGCATCCACAGGCCGCTTGGGAGCATTTTGGGGCTTCCTCTCCAGGCCACTTTTAGGGCATCTCCTGAGGTGGAAAATTTATTTGTTGGTCCACTATCCACCTGAGATGCATCCAGACTTATCTCCACACTTGCACACTAAGGAATGTAACATTTTAATTAACCTACTAAAAGAATGCCATTTTGGTCACTGTGATGATCTTGATCTTGAGATGTGGAAATGCCTGAAAAAGGAGTATGGAGAAAGGAGGGCCAAGAGCAGGAAATTTGGAGAAGCTAAGCGATGGAAATTTTCTAATATTTCAGAAGAATGTCACCATGTTTGAACTCAATAGTTCTTAAACAGTGAACCCTTTTATGAGCTGCAGAGAATTTGGAAACTGATGGTATAAGACTCTTCTACTTGTAAGACTACAAGACTGAACCTTCCTTGCCATTAACAAAATATCAACATTTGAATAATGGGTATCTGTTTACTGCCTCCCATTAGAAAATCATTATTTTTTTTATGCCTACTAACCTGGAGGCATTGGGAGGGATGAAGGAAGGATGTTGCTTTCAGTCTTGCCTTCATAGCATCATAAAAATATTAATACTTCATACCTGAAAGTTCCTGAAAGTGTCAGAGTTCCATTCACAAGACCTCAGTCATCTTCCACACCTTAGTAAACAGTCTTCACAAATTGTTGTGGCTGAAAAAAAAATGCTTTTAAAAAGGTAGTAGAATAAGTTGAAGCATGGAGAGTCCTGGGAATCTTTGGTCCAAGATAAAAATGTCCTGTCTTTTCATTCCTACATGGAGAGTGGTTTTTCTCAGTGATTAAAAATTTCTAATACAAAATAAAATTACGACAAAGGCACAGTTTTCTCCAGGACAAGATATTATTTTAATAAGAGCAATGTGTAAATTGTTAGTAAAATGGGTCACACAGGCAGCTCAGCAAAATCCAGGGACCTGAGTGTGATCAATTTATTGTTTAGGGTAGGAGTAAAGAAATATTAGGACTTTTGATGGGGTTGGGATCTGGACCCCAGAAAGGAAAAACCCAGGACTTTCCCACATGGCCAAATCTCTGGCATTCCCCTGAGGCTATGGTCCCATCAACTGGTCTTTCATTGTAGCTACACCCAATCTCCCCTCCACAGTGTTGCCTCCCTATGGCCCCAGGCCACTTCCCACCCTTGGTCCCACCTAGGCTCCATTTCCCACCCTTGGGAATTCTATTACCTCATGGACTACTTGGCCACTTTCCCACAAGGCCAGGTCTCTGGCATTCCCCTGAGGCTATGGTCCCATCAACTGGTCTTTCATTGTGGCTACACCCAATCTCCCCTCCATTGTTTTACCTCCCTTTGGCGCCTGGCTATTTCCTACCCTTCTCCATTCTCCCTTGGCCAGGAGGTCCAGGTCCCAGGAGTTCTGTTCACCCCAGCTTACTGGCCACTCCCATCCAGATCTCCTTAGACCCCTCCTCCAGTCACCCCAAACTACTTGGCCACTCCTAGATCCCTCCCACAGTCTTTCTGTATATAAGGTCCATCTTGTCTCCATTAGGATGCTTAGATTTTTATAATCTAGCCACTGCTTACCCATGTTCAGACTCCTTAAGAGTCTGCCCAATATGATGCATGTTCTAATAAACCTTGTGTTTGGCTAAAAGAAGGATTGGGTCAAATTCTTTTGGGCAGGACCCGTGTGTTGTGATTTTGGGGCCCCAGGACCCCTGAACCCCTAAACCGCATCACTTTGACCCCTCTCTCTCTCTCAATGACCAGAGATAATGACTGGAGATAGTGGGTAAATAGGCCTTCCGGTGTGGATAATCAAGCCCCTCTCCGGCAACTAAGGAATGTTCATTGCTTAATGGACTTCAACTGCCACTAGCAAGCATGGCTAGAAAACAAAACAAAACAAATACCCCCCCCATCAGAATCTCCCCCTGTTTGGCCTTTCCCTGGGAGATCGACACCCCCCCAACTTTGAAAAAGAGAAGCAAGGGAGGGCCTAGCCCAAGCTAGTTCTCTGTTTAAGGGGTAAACAAAAGTGAGGGTCCCACCTTAAACTGGTTAATGAGGAGAAGCCCTGATGACTGGGAATTGCAGAGGTCTCCTTTTAAATTTGGCTAAGAGACAGGGATTTGGGAAAATAGGGGAAAAGGAGGGATTACAGACTAACGTCAATTCTTAAATGATATAGCAAAATGTTAATCTTCCTCAGGATGTTATAGGTAGTATTCTACATCTCTATTTCTCCACCCTGGAAAAGAAGGGGAAGGAAGAAGTGTCTTCTTATATCTCTCCTTTGTAACTACCTTTGGTTATTACTAATCATACTCATATTTAAATACAAACTGTTTTGGTTAGCATTTAAAGCTTTTCACAACCTGGCCTCTTTCTGTCTTTTAAGTTGTAGGTGTGTTTTTTAAATCCATCATTCCCTTGCATGAACTTTACCTTCCCATGATCCTGTCCTGCTTGCTCTTTCCCATCAACAAATACACATTTTGCATCTTTGCACAGACTGGGCCCCTGCTGTGGGTGTTCCTCTAAACCTCCACCTTGTAGAATCCCTGGATTCCTGCAAGATGAAGCTTAAGCACCTGAAGCACAAGAGGGAAGAGTTCTTCCCTCCTCTCACCATTTGGTACCTTTGGTGGAGTAAGTGACTTGTTAGATGAAAGGAAGGTTAAGGGAGTACACAAGCAGGAAATGTCTGAGTTGTGGCATGAATCCAGGTCTTCCTGATGCAGAAGCTATCTCTCTTTATGTTCCATCACACTGTGTCTCTCCCTAGGTCTAATGAGAACTTTCTGAAAAGAGACATCTCCCATGAACACTCTCTCATAGGCAGGATGCTAAATGTTTTCCTTCTCCAGAGCTCCCTTCCTTATGAATTTCATATTCCAATAGGAGTAGTTGATAATGCTAGATTCCTGCAATGTGGCCTCCCAGATATTTGAGAAGACCCTCTTACAAGGCCCAAGCAAATGGTTTCTGAAAATAAAAGACCAAACCCTTTTCAATGTAGCACAAAACTCGCCTTATTCAGACCATCATTTTGGAACTTAGAATAATTTGCAATGTACAAAGTAAGCAGATCAGGAAACTGGAACCTCATTTTAACTGAAGTGTTCTTTAATTCATATTGACTATACAGATCCCCAAAAAGATGTAAGGCTAAATCTGAGACAATTAGTCAATCAGCGCAGCCTACAAATTGAGAAACCAAGGGGACTGGTGTCCTATGTAGTACATCATCTCTGCTGGATTAAAGTATAGTGCAGCATTTCATTGTAACTGTAGCCTTTCCCCTTTGGTGTTTGTCAAATGGAACCAACACTGAAATTCAGAAAAGGAAATAAGATTCCTAAGTGAGAAATCTATCTTGAATGTTTCAAACTAGGATGCTTCCTCTGAATCTCAGTCCCTCCCAACACAAGGTGGAAATTCATCTTGTCCAGCACAAGATATTAATTCAGCTGATTCTCAGGCCCCCAGTACCACTTCTCTGCCATGAGCTTTTGTTCTGGTACTGCCTGAAATTCACACCTTTGTTATTACATTAGCAATGAGCACCTATTCTCTGCAATGGCTCTTCCAAATCTTTTTATCCCTCCTCAAACCTCTCATGACTTCCCATTCCTGACCCTCTCAGTCGAGAATACTGTCTCCTATTTTACAAAATACATTGAGGCCATTCCTTATTAGTTCCTTCTTTCCTTTTTCTTACTTCATATCACTCAGATACTTTCTTCTGCCATTATCTTCCTTCACCTCTGTCTCACACAAGGAAATGGCCTTATTCCTTACCAAGACAAACTCATCTACCTGTGAAATCAATCCCATTCCACCTCATCTTCTCCAACAGATTGCCCCCTCTGTCATTTTCACTTTCTCATTTATCTTCCTATCTACTGGCTCCTTCTCTACTGCCTTATAAACATGTCCATGTCTCCCCATCTTCAGAAAAACCTTCACTTGATCTTTCCATCATTACTAATTATCATCTAATATCTCTTTTGCCATTTGTGTTTAAATACCTTGAAAAGACCATCTACAATAAATTTTTTTTTACTTCCTCTCCTCTCCTCTATTTTTCTTCTTAAAGGCCTATAGTCTGTCTTCTGACATCATCATTCAGCCAAAACTGTTCCATCCAAAGTTACCAATGATCTCCTAATTGCCCAAACCCAATTGGCTTCTCTCCATCTTCAATTTTCCTGATCTTCCTTCAGACTTAGAAATTGTTGATCATTCTCTTCTAGTTAATGCTTTTTTTCCTTTCTAGGTTTTCAGGATACCACTCTTTCTATTTATCAGACTATTTTTCAATCTCCTTTGCTGGATACACATACAGGCCATGCCCATTAAAAATAGGAGCCACATAGGTGCCTTGGCTCTCTTTTCTTCTCCTTTAGTGCCTCTTCACTTGATGCTTTCATCAGCTCCCCAATGGCTTGAATTATCATCTCTAAGTTTATGATTCTCAAATCTACTTATCCTACCCTAACCTCTCTGATGGTTTCCAGTCTCACATTTCCAATTGTGTATTGGACATCTTAAACAAGATTCACTGTAGAAATCTTAAACTCAACATGTTCAAAATTGATCAATTATATTTCCCCCTAAACTCTCCCCACATCCTACTTTCCCTTTTACTATAGAGGGCAACTCATCCTCACAGTCCCTCCTGCTTACAAACTGTCATTCTTGACTTCTCACTATCTCTCATCTCCTATATCCAACCTGCTGCCAAGACCTGTTGATTTCACCTTTGCTATACTTCTCACACATTCTCTTCTCTCCTCTGACACCGCTACCACTCTGGGGCAGGATTTCATCACCACATACCTACTCTGCTATAAGAGCCTACTGGTAAGTCTGCCTGCCTCAAGTCTCTCATCATTCCAATCCATCCTCCATTCAGTCACCAAAGTGATTTTCCTAAAACACAAGTCTGAACTCATCACCTCCCTACTCAATAAACTCCATCCAATAAACTTCTATCTCTTCCAGGATCAAATTGTCATTCAAAGTCATTCATAACCTAGCATCCTCCAGTCTTTGCAATTTTCTTATACCTCCTTCCTTGCCACCTACTCTTTGATCCAAATATACTGACCTTCTTGGTGTTCCGTGAACAAGGCATTCCCTTTCTAGGCTCCTAGTGTTTTCACTAACTTTCCCTAATGCCTAGCATGGAATCTCACCTCATCTCCAGCTATTGGTTTCCCTGGATTCTTTTATGTCCAAAGTAGAATTGCTTCTTCTACAGGAAGCTTTTCACATTCCCCTCAATTCAGTGCCTTCCTTCTATTATTTCCTATTTATCTTGTTTATAGCTTGTTTGTACATATTTGTTTGCTTGAGGTCTCCCTTATTAGATTGTCAGCTTCTTGAGGGTAGAGGTTGTATTTTGCTTCTTTTTGTATTCCTAGTGCTTAACACAGGTATTCCACCTAGTTGGTATTTAATGTTTATTGACTCACTGACTAAACAAGTGGTTGTTTAGATTTTCATGAGATGAAGAAGTATTGGACTAGAGGTTGCCCTGGCACTGCCAAACAAGAAGCAGAGGTCATTGATGATTAAACATACAAGAGGCCAGATTGAAATTGAGCTTGGTGACATATTTTCTCTCCTCTCCCCCATCACTTTACTACAAGTGGGGGGGGGGGAGGAGACTTAAAATGTGCTTCCCTACAAAGATCTAAAAGTGAAATAGTCCTCCTCTTCTCTGAAAGACAAAAAAATGTGTGGTGCAGAATCAGGTGTGAAGAAAATAAAAATTCAAAATTTACTTCAATTTGGCTGAGGCTATACCAGCCATTCAGATGTTAACATGATTATGCTTCATGTTGGTTTTCACTGGTAGCAAAAAGACTTTTACAGGCAGCTAGGTGGTCCAATGGATAGAGTGCCAGCCTTGAGTTAGGAAGATCTGAGTTCAAATCTGACTCAGACACTTATAATTTGTGTGACCCTGGACAAGTCACTTAACCCCTATTTTCCTTAGTTCTTCATTTTTAGAAATGGGGACACACTGGAGAAAGAAATGGCAAACCACTTCAGTACATTTGCCAAGAAAACCCTGTGGACAAAGTTCATGTAGAGTCATATGTGACTGAACTACAACAAAAATGATTTTTCATCCAAAGGCCAATTAATTGAAATCTTTGGAGATTTCTTTCTTCCTCTGTGTGCTACTGTGTGTGTGTACTGACTGTTTTCTTGAGTGCCTCCCTTCCCCTAATTTATTTAGAACTACAAAAGAAAGCTCACAGGATTTTCAATAGTTCTAGGAATCTATCCCTTTCCCTTTACCCTACCCACTAGAGCATGTAGTACGGCCTTGACAAATGTTGATTAACTAAATGTCAAAGCAGCTATTTCTTCCTTTGGTCTGGTGCAAATGGCTATGCTAAAGAACAGTCCTTTTTTTGTAATAATTTTGACATCTTTTTTTAAACATACATTTTCAGGCCTACATGTCCTATCTGATCTTGCTACCCAAAATCTCTGGGTCACATAACTCTGGGTCACACATACACACACATCCCACAGATATAGTCATCAGCAGAACTGTGACACACACAAGTCCATCACTTGCTGATAGTTGATGTCCCACTTAAATTGATCAATAAATTGCAATTTCCCTATCTGCCCATATCCTGTGCTGGCTTTTTCATGTAAGGACTGGCAAGGACCCTAAAAATTCCTTGCAACACTGACTACAGAGAAAAGTATTTTCCCAAACCAAGATCCCACCTGATGTTTAATTACTCCTGTAATTCCTAGACTTACTTTCACATTCTATCTCATCCATTTCCTTTTGGCCAGAGAGAGCCAATGACTGACTGTATGCTATAAGTGAACCTAAATAGCTATAATCTGAACCTTAAGACACTGACGCTGCTACCAGCCCTAATCATCTTTCTTATCTTCATAATAAAGCTTTTCTTTTCAGTTTGGCTACTCACTTCCTGACCTCCAAATTTATGGATCTCATAGTAGTCAGTGAGATTGTCCCTGGGCTCTCATACAACCCAGAGAAGCCAAAGAATTCCTGCAACCAACCCTTTCCTAAATCCCCACAGCTGCTGGTGCTCTCCACCCCCGTTACCTTGTACCAATTTTGTCTATAATTTGTCTATTTTTATACAAGTTGTTTCCCCTAACAGAATATGTGAGCCTAGAACTCAGAGACTGTTTCCATTTGATTTATGTACTGTCAACTTCTTGAAGAAGTACATGGCACATAAGTACATGGCACATTTATTTTATAAATTTCCTTTGATTTCTTTCATAGCTCAACACAACTACCACCTCCTATGTGAGACCTTTCCCAGGCACCCCAGCTACCTACTAGTGCCACTATACACCTCCATTAAACCATTTGGCTTTTACCTTGTATATATTTTTTATGTGCTGGTATATTTCATTTTTCCTCCTGACAGAAGAGGAGGTTCAGTAGGGCAAGAACAGTATCAATTTTGTCTTTGTATCCCTAGGGCTTTAACCCATAACAGATTCTTAGTAACCCCTTGTTGATTGATTGATTCCCTTTAAAGCTGAATTACCAACAACTATCCTAAATTAGTTAAGATATTTAGTCAAATCAAGTTATCAAGCATTTATTAAACATTTTCTACAAGCCACGAATTGTGCTAAATGTACATAACAGAGAACATAAACAGAGGCAGAAGACAATCCCTGACCTCAAAGAGCTTACATTCTAATTGGGTGACCCACACCCAAAAAGGAGATGAAAATGGGGAGTGGTTAAGGTACCTACATTAGGAGTATTGTAGACTAAGTTCAGCCAGTCCAAAGAGGAAGCCGATGAGAGCCAACTACTTCCAATGAGAGAAGTAGTCCAGGGATGGAGTGAGCTTCTAGGTTGAAGAGCATAGTAGAGAAGGTTGGGGAAGATGGGTCAACAGTGCAGTGGGAAGGTGTTTACCATAAGATAAACATATGTTTTATATTTTCCTCTGTATGTATGTTTTTCTTCAATAGTGTAATACAGAATCATCTAGGTAGTACAGTTTGGAGCACAGGGCCTGGAAATTAGAAAGACAGTTCAAGTTTGGCCTCAGACACTTGGGAAAAATGGTTATTTTGTTATTATATTAACAACCAATTATTAAATTAGGATCAAGTCTTTTTCTCCTTTATTTTCCCATTTTGGGTCCAGCCCCTGTAGAGGGTCAGTCAGTCTCTGAAGGATATGGCTGATTGATGAGATGTCCCTAACCTTCAGGGAACATGCTTCTCAATCTTGGGCCAGGTCCCATCCAACCAGGATAGGGGGGAGTGTAAACAGAATCCAGTCAGGGAGAGTTCTTGCCCCAAGGAGAACAGCCCTGTCCTTGTAACACTCCGTTAGAATTTATGGAGAACCAGCTCATCAAAGAGAAAAGCAATCTGAGTGATCTGGATGGAAATGGATTCCTCTGTCCAGATTGCTGAAGGCAGCTGAGTCTCAAGATCAAGTTATGTTCTCAGCAGGAGGAACTGAAGACTTCTAGCCCACCTCCTCATTAAATGTCTACCAATCACAGTTGATTTTCACTTGCCAGAAACTATACAAAACTATTTAAAACATTCAGTGAGTCCTTGGTTTTCCAAGGGTAACCCCAATCATCAATTTTTTGGATATTAACTAGCCTAATTAATAAATTGATAATTTGTTGCCCAGAAACGCTGTCTCTTGGTTTTTTCTTTCATCGCACACTTAATAGCTGCATGACGTTGGGAAGGTCACCTAATCTCTGACTGCTTCAATTTTCCAAACTATAAAATAGGGATAATAATAGCTCCAACCTCAAGGGGTTTTATGAAGATCAAATAAGGTAATACTTGTAAAAGTACTTAGCATATTGCCTGGTACATAGTAGCCACTTAACAAAAATGTTTATTCCACCATTCCCTCATGATATAATTCTATTATTACAACCCATGGATCAGAAGTGGGATTTACATTAAAAAGCCTAGGAACTTGGAGAGGGATTCTCCTTCATATCAATTTTTCATTGTGGTTGACTTTGCAGGACTTTGGAAAAGAGAAAAATATAAATATAAGGATATATATATATATATATATATATATGAAATGTAGACTAGCTGAGGCTAGTTGAAAGATGGGGTCTTCCATTTCTAGCTCCCTTTTACATATTTTGTCCTCATTAGAATGTAACCTCCTGGAGTTCAGCAGCAAACAGAATAGCCCCATACACATGAACAGATTTATGGAAGCCCTTTTAGTGTTATTGGATAAATGATGTGAGAAAAGGAGAAGAGGAGAGGAGAAGGAGCTTATAATGAATGGCCTCAATATTTTCAGTGAAGTATGAGGCAAGGTACTTAGTTGAGAGCATGGGGGAGAGAATTCCATGAGAGGTTTGAGGAAGAATCAACAGGTTTAGAATGGGCACTATGGTAAGTAACATAGTTAATTGATTAGGGAGCTTATTTGGTGATGATGTTCTTGAGTGTCTCAGTTTAAGTTTGCTGGTCTTCAGAAAGTAGTCTTAGAGACTATTGCCAGAACCTTATTCAAACTCTGCTGAATGGCAGAACTTGCCAGAGGTCTGCTCCACTAGAATAGCTTTGAAGATGCCAATGTCACTTTCAGGCCATAATGAAGCACTGAACTAATCAGGTAAAAAACTCTTCAGAAATCACTGCCACATGCAACAATAAGAATTCCAAAATGATAAAAACCCTAATATGTGGGACACATGTATAACAACTCTTCCATCTGAGATAATGATCTTTTAACAAGAAAAGTGTATTTTTCATTTTTTTGACAAAGTGCTCTCTGTGCATGCCTTAGGGCGTATATTGTTTTCTTGGTTCTCCTTGCCTCATTCCCCATCAGTTCATATAGATTTTCCCATGCTTCTCTGTATTCATTATATACAGTATGTCATACAGCACAGTTATACCCCATCATATTCATCTACCACAATTTGTTTAGCCATTCCCCAACTGTTGGACATCTACTTTGTTTCTGATCTTAGTTATTAGAAAAAAATGCTGATGTAAATATTCTGGACAATATGAGGACTTATTTTTTTTTTTATTAGTGGCTTCCTTGGGTATAAACCCAGTAATGAACTCTTGAGATATTTTAATCACTTTATTTGTATAATTCCAAATTGCTTTCTAAAATGGTTGTACCATTTCACATTTTGACCAACAATGTATTAGTGTGCCTACCATTCCAAAATTCCTCCAACATTGATTGTTACCATTTTTTGTTATTTTTGTCAGTTTGCAGGGTAAAAGATGAAACTTCAGGGTTGTTTTGATTTACATTTCTCTTATTAGTGATTGGGAGCATTTTTTTCAGGTGATTGTGAACACTCTTTAGTTCTTATCCTTTGACCATTTATCTATTGGAGAATGGTTATTAGTTATATCTATTAATTATGTATAGATGTATATATACTAGATACAAAATCTTTATTAGAAAAATTTGATATGAAGATTTTTTTTTCCATTTAGCCACTTTTCTTCTTATCCTACATGTACTAATATTGTCTGTGTAGAAGCTTTTTGGTTTAAAGTAGTCAAAATGATCTATTATATCATTTGTATTTGACTCTATCTCTTGTTAAGAATATATCTTCTCAGGGCAGCTATGTGGCACAGTGGATAGAGCCCTGTCCTTGGAATCAGGAGGACCTGAGTTCAAATTTGACCTCAGACACTTACTAGTTGTGTGACCCTGGGCAAGTCACTTAACCCCATTGCCTAGCCAATATTATATATATATGTATCTTCCCCCCATAGCTGTGAAAGGTATATGATCTGTTTCTTTTCTAAATTTTTAATACTATGATTTTTTTTTTTAAGGCAATTGGGGTTAAGTGACTTGCCCAGGATCACACAGCTAGTAAGTGTCAAGTGTTTGGTCTGAGACCTGAATTGAACTTAGGTCCTCCTGACTCCAGGGCTGGTGCTCTATCCACTGTGCCACCTAGCTGCCCCTGTAAGCTTCAATATTAAGGTCTTACATCCATTTGGAATGTATTGATATGTTGTGTAAGGTGTTGGTCTAAGCATAATTTCTGCCAAACAGCTTTCCAGTTTTCCCAGCAATTATTATCAAATAGGGAGTTTTCCCTAGGTAATTTACGTTTTCCATCTTTATCAAACACTAGGTTATTGAGTTCTACTGTTTCTAAAATCTCCCTTGTCTATACTGTTCCTTTAATCTATCTCTCTATTCTTTGGCCAATACTAGATGGTTTTGATGACTACTGCTTTATAATATAATTTGAGTTCTGGGAAACTATTCTTTCATTCTTACTTACTTTCATGATTTCCCTTGATTTTATAGATCTTTCGTTTTTCCAAATGATTGTTTTTATTGTTTTGTCGAGCTCTGCAAAGTATCTCCTTAGTAATATGATTGGTACAGTATATCATTAAAGGTTAAAATTAATTTTGGTGGTATTAGCATTTTTCTTATATTGGCATGATCTAGTCACGAGCACTAAATTTTTCTCCAGCTATTTAAGTTGTTCTTTATTTCTTTAAGGCACACTTTGAAATTGAATGTACAAGTTTTTTGTGTGCTTTGGGAGGTTGATCCCCAGATATATTATGCATTTTTCTTGTTATTTGTAATGGGATTGCCCTTTCTATTCTTATTTCTTGTATTTTGTTATTATTATATAGAAATGCTGTTGATTTTTGAGGATTTATTTTGTAGCTTGCCACTTTGCTGAAGATATTGTCCCAATTAGTATCTTTGCTGATTACCTAGGACTTTCCAAGTAAACCACCCTATCATCAGCAAAAAGGGAAAGTTTTATCTCCTCTTAACCTATCTTTATTCCTTGAATTCCTTTCTTGTGTTTATTGCTATTACTGGCATTTCCAGAACTATTTCAAATAATAGGGAAAGTGAGCATCTTTGCTTCACTCCCATATTTATTGGGAATGGTTCTAGTGTATTCCCATTGCATATTATTTTTGCTTTTTTGTTTTTTGTTTTTTGTTTTTTTTTTCCTTAGTGTCCTCCTAAGATAAATATGATAGGGCTACAGAGATCCAGTTACATATGGACCCAATGTAACCTATCCTCTGCTATCTCAATAATAACAACCAGGGATCCACCTTGACTCAGACCAATATTTTCTAGGAAAATATCAGATCTAGTGGTGAAATTAAAAAAGTATTTCATTAGATGTAACTCCTCTCCCCTGATTCAAAAGAATAAAGGGGCAGGGGAGATGGTTCCCTGAAGGAAAGAAGAGTGGTTCCCTGAAGGAAAACCCTGTGATGCTACAGAATGCCTTTGGGAAATATGATACATGATTGGTTATGAAAGACTTTAAAGAGGAAAAGCTGGAGCACCAGACATGTGAGGGGGCATTGTGGCATAGTGGACAAATTGCTGGATGTGAAGTAAGGATGACCTGGATTCAAATCCTACCTTGGATATATACTAGGAGTGTGATGCTGGGAAATCACTTAATGTCCCTGAACTCAGTTCCCCAACTACAAAATCAGCTGACAATAATACCACCTACATTACAAGTTTGTTTGTTTGTTTTTTTGTGATCAAATAAAATACTTCATAAACTTAAAAAAAAGTATAAATGTGAATTGTTATGATTGTTAATCGAAAAGTATAGATTGTTTCATTCTTAGTATTTGTATTCCCAGTACCTAATACATTGCTTGGCAACAACTCTGCTGATTGGTTGATATAGAAAAATAGGATGACCAGAAAGGCACACTTATAAATGAGAGGAAAATGAAATGTTTTAGCATTTATTGAATCTTTGCTACCTTTCAATGATTGAAAACTCTGTCCTGGGCATACCTTAAGGGAAAGAAATTGACCTCCAAAGCAGGTATTAGGCACATAACAACACCTGTGCCAGTGGATACTCAAATCATTATTGATCAGATTCCTCCTTGTATTCTGTTTGCCCCACCAAGCTGTTTACAAATGTGGACACAGATAGAAGTAACAGTCTTCTCTATATAGTGCTCCTTATTAGTCCAATTCTTAGGGTATGCCCAGCAGGCCTTCCAGTCAAGCCCATGAACAGGATTCCCTTTTCCCATCACCTTCTATCTCCCCCTCCATGTTCTGACTCCTGGTTGATCCCTGTCATGATGACTATAGTTTTTTACTCTAGGATGAAGAGAAGCCTCATTATCTGCTCACAAAGAATTCTGTGCACAGTTAAAAGACAACTTGCCACAAAACTTCCTTCCGTCTTGGAAGCACTTGAGGACACTTCTGAACTTGTATCTGGGAAAGTCATGGTGTGTGTGTGTGAGTGTGTATGTGTTGTGTGTGTGTCTTTGTGTCTGTGTCTGTGTCTGTGTGTGAAGTTGAGGGGAATAGGGGAAGACCTATATAGTCCTAAACAGGTTCTATCTAGTCAAGACTAATTTTCAGGATCTCACGAGGCCCCGGTAAACAAAAGAAAACTTAAAAGAGTGCTGTTTAGGCTGGTGCATCCCAAGGAGAGGTTTTAAGGGGGCGCTACGTAGATCGGTTCTGGCAAAGACTTTCGAAAGGATGAGATACCTGTGAATCAAGGGCAGAGAGATGGACATTGTTGAGGGCGAGACGTTTGCCCTAAGAAAAGGGATTCGAAGCTCCGGATTTACCAAGACATTCATTCACTCACTCCCTTTGGGTGCACAGAGGGGCACACGCCACCACAATTCTAACTGCTCCTTTCTCTCGACCTCATTCCTCAGTCAAGCTCCTATCAAGTGGGTTTATAGCCCAGCTCTCATAGCCAGCTCTA
Source organism: Vombatus ursinus (assembly GCF_900497805.2). Taxonomy (NCBI): domain Eukaryota; kingdom Metazoa; phylum Chordata; class Mammalia; order Diprotodontia; family Vombatidae; genus Vombatus; species Vombatus ursinus. The sequence continues at coordinate 4,391,888 of NW_020945437.1, read as the reverse complement.
TTATAAGACAAAAACCAAAAAACCCTGAGATTTGGAGGCCACGGGGATCTGGGGTCCCCAGCTCGGGGCTGGGTGGATCCCCTGAGGGGCCCCAGGAGAGAGCCACATAGACCATGTCGGGGGCGCGGAAGTCCTGGTCGGCACAAGATAAGTCTGGCAGTCTCGGGAGTGGACGCGCTTGAGCAGCGCCGGCTCTAGGGGTTCCAGGCTGGGGAGTTCGGGAGAACTCTAACTCAATCAATCTGAACGCACCCGGGTTCCCAATTGGTCTCCTTACCAAGTCTTGACAGGTCACACTCTCAATCAACTGGCACTACCCAGGGTTACTCCCCCAGCGGGTAGACTTCACGGTGGTTTGACAAAGCCCCAATCTGAAAGTCCGCCTTCGACTCCAAATGCGCTACTCTCACAGGTAGCACAAGCTGCTGATTTCCAGGACACTTTTTAGGGGGTGTTCCAGGTTTCTCTGGAGAGGAGGGAAAGGTTATGCTTTCCTAAAGATGGGGGGAACGAAGAAAGAACCTAGGTGGCTCCACGCTGCCCCAAGCTAGGGTTCCTCCAGTTAGACGCTTTCTAGGGAGGAGGGAAGCCAGGTTTATCTTTGGCCAGCTCACGCCCTCATCTCCGCTCCACGTTCTGAACTGGGTTTCCATCCCACCAGTAAGCACCTATCAGCTCCAGGGAAAACAATTTCCCAAAGAATGTCAAGACCAAAGGAGGAGAAGCAAAAGCCTACGCCCCAGAAATCCCCAGACGCTTGTTCAAGGCAGTACTCTGGCGATTGTGCGAGGTTTCTCAAGTTAGATAAGAGCGTAGGTCTTCAGACTGGTAAGGCTCGAGACAGGCAGCGCCAGTGGACAAAACCCCTAATCTTGGCCTGCCTTTAAACCTAACCGGGCTTGCTGTGTCCCAGGACTCTGCGTTCCAGAGAGGCACTCAGCGCTCAACGTTCGCAAGGGAAAGCCTTCGTTGGCTCTCGCAGAAAGGATTGAAAGCGAGATTCACTGGTGACTCCGTTGAACACTCCATCTTCCATTTGCCTCTCTGCTTGTTTAGACGCCGCAAACATCATACCTCTCCCAGGATAAGCAGATCACCGGAAATCTCTTCACCAGGTAGGCTGATTTAGATTTTGATGCTCAACATTTCCTCAGCTCCCTCAGTTACCTCTCCCCTCTGATTGTAGGACTGGAGGAAAGAGCAATGAAACTCGAACTCAGAACTTGACTGTAATTCTCTACTTTACATCCGCGCTAAGTACCCTCTCCCATCCTCTTCCCTGTGCTTTTGTATATTGTTTTCCTTCTGCAGTCCTTGAGGGCAAGGATTTTTTTGTGTGTTTTTTGTTTTTTTCCCTTTTTCTTTTATATCCCCAGGGCTTAATGCTGTGCCCTGCACTTAGTAGACGCCTAGGACATGTTTATGGAATTTAATTTATCCTGCCCATATTTACACACACACACACACACACACACACACACACACACACACACTCCTCAATTTCAGCCCTCAACCCCAGGGGACAGGCGTCTACAAGCTGGATCTAGCTGGCGCCTTCAGGGGAGTCAACATGGCCACGGTAAAGAGCATTTGTTGTCTATCCCTTGGCCCTCAAGATTCGTCCTGCTTACTGGCTCCAGCTAGAGAGAATGTCACCAAGAGACCGGGAGTGTGCAAAACCCCGAAAGTAAGCAGAGATGGCATTTTGGACCCTTTCGTGAAAGGCCACCTGGGAACCCCAGCAGCAGAGGTGCGTTCAGAATGGCAGTCTCAGAGATGTCCCTACCACTACCCCTTCCAGGCGCGGGCTGCCCCAGGACTTGCGGATCTTGGCTAGGCTTTTTTTTCCCCCTAGGCCAATTTATCTGAGGGAGCGAGGTAGGAAGGGAATTAATCCACAACCAACAGAATTTATTAAGCATTTACTAGGGGCCAGACACTTTGAGAAGCTCAGGGAATAAAAAAAAAAAGTTAAAAAAATATTGTCTCTGCCCTCGGAGTGCTCACTTTCCAAAATGGGAGAAAACATGCAATAAACTGGAGGTATAAAAACACATACAGGAAGGTGGCAGCTAGGTGGCGCAGCGGATAGAACACCGGCCCAGGAGTCAGGAGGACCTGAGTTCAAATGAGGCCTCACACTAGCTGTGTGACTCTGGGTAAGTCACTTAACCCCAACTGCCGCATCACCAAAAAAAAAAAAAATCCACAACCGCATATAGTGTAAAAAGAAGATATTCTCAGAGCAAAGGCATTTGGAGAGACATTGGATATGGAGGTTGTTGGACCTGGGTGGACTCCTGAGGGAGCTCAAAGCCAACATAAGCAGGCACTTCTAGGCTAAGCAGGTACAAGCAGCGGCTGGTGACTCTTAGAAGGAGCAGGGCTGGGTGCACAAGTCGAGTTCTGAAGGCTTTGGTGTACAACAGTGGATCGCGTACGTCTCCTTCCTCAACCACTGTAGAAGACCCTACCACTGGGGCTCCTGGGCCATTCTGAAAGGACCCTAGCTTCAGGGGTCCGCAGGCTCTGGATCAACTGGAGGGCTCGAATTGGAGGCTGGGACAACTTTGAAGCCTCGCCCTGGGCTGCGCCCCCTGCCACCGAGGGTGGAGCATACTCCAAATGCATTAACCAGTGGGGCTCTCTCAAGATTTCCTGGGGAGAGGAAGGAAAAAGGGGGCCAGGCCGTCAGGCCAAGGAAGAATCGGGTTCCATGCTCCGAGGAGCCAAGAAGGAAAGCAATTTTTGCAAACGCGGAGCGTGGGCGTGCCTAGAACAGCAAGTCCCAAAGCCAGGTTGCATCCCTCCAACTAGGTGGGCTGGAGAGGAGAGGCAGGGGCAAAGCTGCAAAAACTGCAAAGTAAGTTTTTTGTTCTTTAACATACACTTTGATCAAGATGTCTCTATAGTAGATTTAAATATCATCAATTTAGAACCTCAGCCATTAATGTTTAAAATGTAGGTTACTAATATGAAACCTGTTCCTATAAGAAATAATGGTAAGAATAGAAAAACACAACTGTCTTGATTTAGAACAGTATGTTAGCTCTCTCCAGATTCTGAAAAGTGATTAAGTAAGAGGTAAAGAAAAGAGTGTAAGTATGATTTAATTTGAAAAAATGCTTTGAGTTGATCTTTGTAGATAACATAACAAACCTTGATAATTAATTGGGCAGTCAAGTCTTCTGCAAGCTACTAGCTAGGGCTGAGAGGGCTGAGAATTCCACTCCTATGTCTCAACAGGAGCAGAAGCCACTGCAGGAATCCTAAAAGTTTTGTACTTACTAACAACATCTTAATGGATTGGGGGGGAGGAGATTTGTCCCACAAACTTTTTTATGTATTGGGAGCCAGAATAGGCAATGCAAGTTTCTATCTCCTTTTGGGAGGATGAGGGAGATAGAGAATACCTGTATTGTAACTAATCAAGCAACAGTATAATTTTAATAGGTAAATTAGTGAAGAAAATCAACCTGGGTTGAAATTAAATATATACATGGGGAAGGTAATGTTTTAGTAAGTCATTGGGTTTGTTTAGCAACAATATGTGCTGAAATTATAAAGGAAATATACATTGGAGTGAATATAGTCGGAAGTTTTATGATTTCATAGAAAGAAAAAAGGATATAGAAAACTTTATGTGGTTATTCTTTATGATATGCAGCAGGAGGTTCCCAAGCCCCAGAGCAGGGGAGGGGACAGGAGGCTGCCAAGAAGGTGGGGGCAAGAATTTGATCAGGCTCTTTTGAGTAGTTCAAAGGTAAATAGGGAAAAATTATAGGGATCTAGGAGTGTCACCATGCCTCTTTTAAGGCATGGTGAGTGATAACAATGAGTTTCCAATCTTGAACTCTGACAGAAATTTTTGAGATTTTACATGGTGACACTAGTAATTATAAAGTCCATTTTTGATCTGGTAGAAATATGTCCTGAATCAAAATGAGAATGTGGTCTTAAGGGTCCCCATGCCCCAATTAGGAAACCCTCCCTTTGTGATGATACCATTTGGGAATTCAGATGTAGGTGTGATTGAATTAATTCTGGTTTCATTTTAAGCTCGACAATCTTAATTTTATTTGGCTCTTTGGCATTAAGGCAACGTGTTGGGAAAGTAGGTGAATCAAGAAATTTGTTAACTGTGTGGTCTTGAGCCAAGTTACCTCAGCTTAACAATTTTTTTAGCTTTATGAAAATAATGCCTAACATAAATGTGATAATTCACCATATTAGAAATGTTGATCTAAAAAGTGAACTCTTTATGGCAGAAACTAGGCATAAACCAAAATCTTACACCATGTACCAAAATAAAGTCAAAATGGGTTCATGATTTAGATATAAAGGCTGATACTATAAGCAAACTGGGAGAGCAAGGACTAGTTCACCTGTCAGATTTATGGAGAACAGAAGAATTTATGACCAAACAAGAGATAAAGAACATTATGAAATGCAAAATGGATAATTTTGATTATATTAAATTGAAAAGTTTTTACACAAATAAAGCCAATGCAACCAAGATTAAGAGGGAAGCAGAAAACCGGGAAAGAATTTTTACAACCAGTATCTCTGATAAGGGCCTCATTTCTAAAATATATACAGAACTAAGTCAAATTTATAGGAATACAAGTCATTCCCCAACTGATAAATGGTCAAAGGATATGAACAGGCAGTTTTCAGATGAAGAAATTAAAGCCATTTATAGCCATAATGAAAAAAGTGCTCTAAATCACTATTGATTAGAGAAATGCCTTGACAATGGGTGGGGGAGGGGTAGAAGGAAGAAAGAATTCAGATCTCAAATTAAAATAAAAAGAATGTTCTAAATAAATAACTATTTTTTAGAAAGGATGTTTTCACAGTTCTGGTATTCCTAAGAACAGAGAAGAATAGTAGAAAAGTATAATGGAGAGATATTTGATAACATTTAAATTTTATCATTACAGCCAGTGTAATCTCATTAGAAGTATTTAATAACCTCAATTTATTTTATATTATTGTGTTCAACTACATCATTGCAATACATTTCTATCCTACCAAACCGTGTGATCTCCTTAAGGACAGAGAGATCATTTCATATGTAAAGTCTATATCATCTGCAAAGTTCAAGATAAACAATCCTTTCCAAGTTTCTCTGAAAATATACCTTTCATCATTTCTTATGATGTAACAATTATGATGCAATAGTCTTTGATTATATCCTTATACTATAGTGTGTACAACCAATTGATACAACCACCTTGATTTCTAGTTCTATGTAACCACATACAGATATGATCCAAACATGTTTGTACAGATGAATCCTTTTCATTTTTCTCTGATATTTTTTGGTGGGGGCAGGGCTGATATATGCCTAGTAGTGGTACCACTTGGTCCACAGATTTGCACAGATTAATTTTAGGAACTCTGGAAGTATAGGTTGAAATTGGAGGGAAGGGGTGGAACCTTTAATAGCCAAAGTAAATCACATAAATTCTGCCTTTAGGAAACTTACAGTCTATCTAGAGAGAGACATATATGACAGAAATGAATTGTAGTAATCATGAGAGAGAGATCACAGGGTTATTGATAGGATTGAAAGGAACCTTAGAGATCACCTAGTCAGGTCTTGTTATTTCCTAGATGCAGAAACTGAAACCCAAACAGGTTAAGTCTCTTCACCAAAGTTACAACAGGTAACAAGTTTTGAAGCTGCTGTATTTAAACCTATATATTCTGATTCCAAGTCCAGTGGTATTTTCATTGCTCAATTAACTTGAAAATAAGGTGGTCTAAATTTTATGTCCTTTTGGAATTAAAAGAAAGACATCTTTCATTTATTAGAGGTGACATTTCCCCAAATATATTTCATATAAAATCCAAGTGAGATAGAAACCCTTCTGCACGCCTCTTCCTCCTGACGTCAGGCTATCAGACCCAACATTACAGAAGGTCCATTAGTCCATAAAGTGGTTCTATCAGAGAAGCTAAAGAACTACTCAGAGCTTCCATGTGCTAGCTCTGCTCAGGATTGCTGAGGACTCCAAAAAAAGTAGTCTTTCTGCCAAAGTTCTCTACACAAGTCAACATAGGAACCACTCATTCTGTGGCAACCCAAAAATGTTGAACCGGAAGGCTGAGACTCTAACAGTGACAACCCCTTTGAGCTTGCCGAATGAATGATTTCTTCATCTGGATTATCCTGGTTTCTCTGCTGGGAGGCTAATCCTGATGCCAGCAGGGGTAGCTTTTGTCTGACTCAGATCTAGAAATCTCAAGCCTCCCCAAACCCTGCTGCTTTCTCAAGCCTTTCCTGACCAAGATCAGCACCGTGGAGAGTTCCTTTCAGTTCAGCCTATACCTTTCAGCAGAAGAGCTACACAAACTGGAAGAGAAGATGCCCTTGGAAACACAGGTACAAATCACATTCCAGAACCAATGGATGAAGCAAAAACAAACAAACAAAACAGTAGCAGCAGCAGCCCTCTAGATCAGATCTTCCTTTTCCTCTGCACCTTTACAACCTTCTGGTTGTGCATTCTCCCAGTCCCTCATCCTTCTCCCCACAGACCTGCTAGGTCAGCTACCGCGAAGTATTTTGGACATAGAGGACAGACCAACCATGAACTACCACAGCCCCTCATCAGAACTTCTTCCAGAAGCCCTTCACAGACTGTCTGACCCTCCTGCTCAATGGCTGCACCTACCTAGCTTCATTCTTTCTTTGCAAAATAAAATTTTAATGGAAATACTCCATTAAAAATCACCAGTACCTTTATTATACTCACTATGATCTGGGAGGCAAACTGACCAAGCAGCTTGAGTCTGGATTTGCTGTGGGGAATGAAAAAATGGAGGAACAAAGGGAAGGCAGAAGTTAGAAATTTAGGTACTGTGTGAAATGAGGCTGAGGAGAGGAGGATTCAAATGGACCCTTTGACCCACTCAGCACTGTGTATGTGGGCAGTATATTTTTAGAACATAAGTATGCTTGGGTATATATTAATATTGAAATATTTACATTTTAGTAGGTCTGAGTATATTCAAGTTTATGTGTTATTTGTAGAATATACCAGTCAGAGAAGATTCATTTTCCTCTTCTGTCTACTATTTTTTTTCTTTTTGCCTGCTTAATGTAAAAGTCTGCACCTCTGTGTTTTTTTATTTGTTCTCTCTCAACAATTTTTTCTTGGCAATTTCATCTAACAACAAAATGCCCATTTGTTAAGGATTTATTGTTTAGAGCATCATGGTAGGGACCAGAGAAATGCAAAATTCAGTTAAGGTATTGTAGCTATCCATAGAGAGTTTACAGCCAGAGGGTGAGATAAGGGGTCCAGCATATGAAAATTAAACTTCCGGTTTCCTTGGGGTAGGGGACTCCTAGATGGGGAAATACACTAATGAGAAAACAAAGATAAGAGTCAAAGGAGATCCAGAAATAGGAACGTAATCTACATTTTTGAAGGGATTAGAGTTAGGATTATACAATAGCAATGAAAAGGCAAAGTGACTTTCTACTATCACTATTAAATCACATCTTTTTTTTCTATTTAGTTCATCATTCTAGTCTGTTGAAACCTTTTATTGAAGATATCAGTAGACTCTATCAGCCAAAATTATAGCAAACTATGGCTAAAGTAGTTTTGCTATCAACAAATTTGATATCCCTAGAGAGGTCATTGATAAAATGTGGCAAAACAGAATGAAGAGGAAACTCTGTGGCATTTCACTTCTAAATGGAAACATATGCTTTCATGCTAACTTTTTAGTCTAATCATTCAATCATTTCTCAGTGTTACAAACTATTCTATCATCTAGTTTATATATCTTCATAATATTCACTAAGAAAACACAAAAGATATTCACCTTAATGAAATCCGGGAATATTCTGTCCATGTCAATTTCTTTTGGCAACAAATCCAGTAAGCCAGTCAAAATTGAGTTCAAATTCATCTTGCAAGGCTTGTTAATGAATGAATTTATGTCTTCTATAATTATGTGCCTGTCTCTTTCCTGGGCAATGCAGAAAAAAAAAGTAACAGAGCATCTATACACATGTGCCTTTGAAGATGAAGATCTAGAATAGTAATCAGAGCACAACATCAACATAAGCCACCAGGTGGCACTAGAAATTCCAGCATCCATCCTAGTCTCCCTCCCTGTGAAGCCCAAATATAACTTGTGTAGATGATCTCCAGTGATCAGCAGGAAGAATTCTGAAAGTCCTAGTGCCTGCCTATGTTCCACTGGCTTGAATCTAGGTTTTTAAAAATTCTTCACATTTCTTGCCTTTACAATGGGTGGGGGAGGGGGAAGGAGGAAGAGAATTCAGAACTCAAAAATAATTTTAAATGAACTTTAAAAAGAAATAAACAATGAATAAATAATTTTTAAAATGGAATGAAACAGGTTGTACCTTCAAGGACCTTACATTCTACTAGGAGGAGAGAACATGGATCTCTACACAAATGCAAAGCATTTACAAAGTAAATACCAAATTAATTCCGGAGGAAGAGAGCATTTAAGAAGAGATGTGATCTGAAAATTTTCCTGAAAGAGGTGATACCTGAGATAAGCCTTGACAAGAAGAAAGCTTTGGAAGAGTTGGAGGTTAAAAGAAAGGAGATTTCAGGCCTGGAAGACCAAAGGCAATGAAGCAAGGGAAGGTTTATATTGTTTGCAGAATGGCTTGTAGGACAATCGGACTGGAACAGAGAGGTTAGAATAGGAAAAAATAAACATAAATTAAAATATTATATATATGTATACATACATATATAATAGGATTATAAAAGTAGGAAGCAGATTATTGGGGAGGGAGCAGACTTAAATGCCACTTGAATGTTTTATGTTGAATAGTAAGTAGGTTCCTAATTATGTTTCATTGTATTTTGAACTAAAAGATTGCTTTTCCTTAAAGTGAAATCATCTATATATACTATGGAGCAGGATGAAAATGAGTCCTGTAAGTATGGGGAAACACCTTCTTCCCAGAAAAAGTAACCTTATAGGGAAAAGAAACAGAGGTACATGATTGTGTAGACAGAGAAACCCACAATCTGGCAAGGGCAGGATGAGTCTGACTGATTCTCTCTTGAAGGAATTCTCTGCTGTCTTACACATGTGTGATCATTGTAATTGTTTATGTTGTCCAATGCTATAGTTATGATGATAAGACTCCAATGAAATAAATCACTTCGGCAAAGTGTTCCTATTGTCCATAAAGCACAAGGGCCATAAACAGATAGGCTTGTGCTATTCCACTGTTCTGATGTATACTAAAAACTGTGTCAAGTGCTTAATACTCACAATTTCTAAATAGATCAAACTACTGGCCAACTGACATGGCCTGTGAACTACTCTTCTGCTGCCTCAGATAGTTAACTCCAACCTTCTCCGAATTTTGGGTCTTGATAAAGAATCTGGTCTACCTAAGTCTCCCTTGAGCCTGTTCCACTATATCAAGGTCTAATTAGGAATGCTCCCTCCCACATCTGTCACTGATTGGTTTTTTATCACCAAGCCAATTTTTAGGGTATAAAACCTCTCCACTTGAACCTCAGCATTAAATGTATGCTCTCCCTGACATGACTCCCTCCCCGTCCTGTCAGGTGAGTTTTTTGTATTCCTAGGGACAAACCACTATCTATATAACCATATAATATGGGTATCCTCCCTTCTTATCTACCTTCCTTCCTATCTTGCCTTCCTTCCTTCCCTCTTTCCTTCCTTCCTTTCTCTTTTTCTTTCTTTCCTTCTTTCTTTGCTTGCTGTACAGCACAATAATAGAGCTCTTGTCTGTACTATCTTCCTGAGTAACAATTTCCTGAATACCCCCCAAAATCAGTTTTTGCTTTAACCTGGGCTATGAAGCCAAATAAAGCAATATTTCCTGGCCAAAAAAAAATATTCTGATAAGATTAACCATAGACAATACATTATCCCATAGGAAAAAATATGACCTCTGAGAACTCTTGAGATACCAAGGTTAATACATTTTCTCTATTTCCTTTCTCTTTTGAAGTGCTGAGATTGACTGGGGACTTAATTCATCTTTGCTATACTATGAAAACCCCAAATTACTCTGTTAAATGGAACTCTCCTTGTAGACTTCCCTTATACCAATAAATTCTTTTCTTGTTAGCTGCTTCCTTGTTTCTGTAATGTCCAATCTGACCCACAGTACTATCATTAATATTTATTCACATATTCTTTTCCCCTTTAGGGTGGTTATGAAAAACGTTTTTTTTCCTGTTTGCAAATTAAAGGAATATCTGTATTACACTTAATTTAAGCTCCTGTGGCTGAGGCACAACCATGCTATAAAGTAGCTTCGTGTTTCCAGAGCCCATTTTTAATATTGCTCGGCCCATCTATACTACAAATGAATGTATACATACAAGGTATATACAGGATAAATAAGAAGTAATTTTAAAAGAGAAGGCACTAGAATAAAGAAGTCCTGGGAAAGGCTTCCTGTAGAAGATATGATTTTACTTCAAACTTCATAAAATCCAGAGAAGCCAGAAGGTGGGGAGATAAGATATGATTATATTCCAGCCAGTAGGAGAAGAGAGAAAATGCCAGATGACTAGAAATGGAGCATCTTGTCCATGGAACAGAAAGAAGGTCAGGGTCATTGGATCAAAGAGGAGGTGGCAAGGAGTAAGATGTAAAAAGATTGGAAGGGAAATAGGTTGTGAAGGACTTTTAATAACAAAGAAGAGATGGTGTATTTAATCCTGGGAGCCCAAGGAGTTTAGAAGTTCAAGTTGGTACTTGATCATCAGGTAGGTGATAGTCAGGCTTGTGTTTGAGGAATATCGCTTCACTGACTAAGGAAAGGATAGATTGAAATGAGACTTGAGGCCAGCAGACCCACCACCTGATTGTTATAATAGTCCAAGCATGAGATGAGGGCCTGTACCAGGTGAGGCAGTATCAGAGGAGAGAACAGGATATTTTAGAGATGTTAGGTGGTGAAATGAATAGAGTACAGGACTTGGATTCAGGAAGACTCATCTTCATGAGTTTATTTAATAGTATTTTATTTTTTCCCAAAAATGTAAAAACAATTTTCAACATTTATTTTTTGGAAGATTTTGAATTCTGAATTTTTCTCCCTCCCTTCCCATTCCCCTCCCCAAGATAGCAAGCAATCTAATATAAGTTATACTTGTGTAATCAAGTAAAACATTTCCATGTTAGTCACATTGTGAAAGAAAAAAGCAGAACAAAAAGGGGGGGAACCACACGACCCCACCCCCCCCAAAAAAAGTGAAAATAGTATGCTTCATTTGTATTCAGGCTCCATCAGTTCTTTCTCTGTGAATAGCATTTTCTATCTCGAGTCTTTTAGAATTATCTTGGATCATTGTATTGCTGAGAAGAGCTGAGTCAATCAGAGTTGATCATCACACAGTGTTACCTTTACTGTGTAAAATGTTCCCCTGGTTCTGCTCACTTCACTCAATATCAGTTCATGTAAGTCTTTCCAGGTTTTTCTGGAATCTGCATGCTCATTATTTCTTATAGCAACAGTATTTCATTCATGTACCATATTACATTCACATACCACAACTTGTTCAGCCATTCTCCAGTTAATGGGTATCCCCTCAATTTACAATTCTTTGCCACCACAAAAAGAGTTGCTATTAATATTTTGTGTATGTAAGTCCTTTTTCCCTTTTTTTTATGATCTTTTTCAGGATACAGACCTAGTAGTGGTATTACTGGATCAAAAGGTATGCACAGTTTGATTGCACTTTGGGCATAGTTCCAACTTGTTCTCCAGAATGGTTGGAACAGTTCACAACTCCATTAACAGTGTATCAATGTCCCAATTTCTCCACATCTTCTCCAACATTTATCATTTTCCTTTTCTGTCATTATAGCCAATCTGATAGGTGGCACCACTCTATTTCTTAGCCAGTACCAAATAGTTTTGGTGATGATTGTGAGGATAGTGTTGCCCTCTACAGTAATAAGGATAGTAGAAGGTGGGGATGGTTTGAAGAGAAATATAACAAGTTCAGTTCAAGATTTTAAGATTTCTACTGTGAATCTCATTTAAGATGTCTGATTCACAATTAGACATGTGACACTGTAGGTCAGCAGACAGGTTAGGGTAGAGTAGGCAGTTTTAAGAATCATCAGCATAGAGATGATAATTAAATCCATGGGAGCTGGTGACATTGCCAAGTAACATGAGACTGAGGAAGAAGAAAAGAGGGTCCAGGACAGAGCCCTGTGTGTCATCTATGGTTAGTGGACATGACCTGAAGGAAGATGCAGCAAAGGAGACTGAGGAGTAATCTGATAGGTATAAATAGAAGGGGAATCAGAAGAGACCATCAAAGAAAAAGATGATCAACAGTTTCAAAGTCACTAGGAAAAAAAAAACAAAGTCATTAAGAGGGTCAAGAAAAATGATGATTGAAAAACGGCCTTTGGATTTGGCAATTAGGAAATCATTGGTAAATTTGGAGAGAGTAATTTCTTTGGAATGGTAAAGAAGGAAGCTGAATTGTTGGGGTTTGTCATGAGACCAGAATAGAGATACAAGTCACAAGAATAGAATTGCAACCCAAGTGACCTGAGGTTACCTGAGTAAACTTCCAAGAAAAAGAATAGTAAGGAGGAATATTAAATCTGGCATGCATGGTTAACTCTTAACAAAAGAATTAAAAATCAATTTTCAGTTTCCCAGGCTTAGGAAGAAAGTGAGAAGAGAAGTGGAAACAACTATTATGGATGTATTCCTCAAGGTGTTTAACCACAAAGAGCAGAAGATATATTAGATGATAGTGGGGATGGAAGCATCACAAAAGGGGGTTTTTTGAGGAGGGGGGAGTCATGGACATGTTTATAAGCAGTAGAGAATAAGCTATTAGATAGTGAGAGATTGAAGATAAGTGAGAAAGTGGGGATGACAGAGGAGACAATCCATTGAAAGAGATGGGATGGAATGGGATCACTTATGTAGGTAGAAATATTTGCCTTGTGAAAGAGTAAAGTCATCTATTAGTGAGAGACAGGTGAAGGAGGAGATAGTAGAAGGAGGTATCTGAGTGAAATTAGATGAAGAATAGGGGGAAACCAACTCATAGTGAATGTCCTTGATTTATTTTGTAAAATATGAGACAATAATTTCAATTTATAGGATTCGGCAAGAGAAATATTGGGGAGTTTGAGGAGGAATAAAAAGGTTTGGAAGAGCCATTGTGGACAGTGGCATAGTAAATGAATAAGAGAGGTTTAGAAAGATTGCCTACTAGCTATGAGGACCCAGTTGAAGTTGTATAACATAAATTTAGGGTGGACATATTCCAAACCATTGTGTCATTTTCTCCACCTCTATGCAAAGGCACAGATTGTGGGAATCATTCAAGGCTGAAGATTGGCTGGGCACAATTAGTGATATGATGAAGAGAAGAACTAAAGAGAAAGGGACAGGATATAGAATTGAACTGTTTCACCAACGGGTGAAAATAGGAAAGAGATGAGAGTAAATAATTCAGGGTAATATCCTGGGACAGAGCTGAGGAGTTGAGGGATTGGAAGTCACAGTGTCTTTGAATATTGGGGTTTTGTAAAAGAAGGCAGAGGGAAAGGTAAAAAGCAAATAAATTAAGGTCAGATAAAAGGATTTCAGATTTTATGCAGATGGAGGTTATACATGTGTGGGTGATGGCATGAACAAGGCTCATGAGGTGGGGTGGAAGAGTAGGTCATAGGAAGCAAGTAAATTAAGCAACAGTTAGAGTCTTTGAGGAAGAGTCAATGTGAATATTGAAGACTCCTAGTAGGAGATCAAGAGCTGAATAGAAGAGAAAAATTGTGTGACATGCACTGAACGCATTAAGGAAAGGAAGTGACCTGGAGGTTTGTAGACAACAGCCACCTGGATTTTGATATGGGTATGTTGGAAAATAATATTGCATTGTTTGAACCAAGCCTGAGTGACTGAAAGAAGCCACACTTATTGTTTAGAGACCATATTTAATGCATAACTCAGGATATCCAGGTCATAGTGATTCACAAAACCTTCCAGGGGATCTGAAAATTGATGCAACCAATTGCAAATTTCCTAAGATGTACATTTTAATCAATCTATGTGCCCTTATATGGAAACTCTTTGTGTGTCAACCAATCAGACAATTGTTTTCTTGCTCCTTTGTTTGAATACTATATAACGTGTAACTCAGAGGTTTAGGAAAGCATATCATACATTTGAGCTCTCCGCTCTGCCAGATGACTTAATAAATTTCTTTCTAAACCTTTTTCAGTTCTAGATGCTTTTCATGAAAAAGATAAGGATTATGTGGAACTAAAAGGAGATGAGGTTACTAAGTGATGGAGGTAGAGGAGAACCTGGAAATGGCAGTGGGGAGCAAGGAGTATTCCAACTTTCCTGTCTCAACCAGAGAGCCAAAGGGAATGAGTGAAGGTGAATTCAGGACTGGAAGGGATTATACAACCTTATAATTGGAGGTGGGATACTAAGTTTCAGTAACAGCTAGCAGATGGAAGGAGTTGGAGAAGAAAATATTTAAGATAAGTAAGTTTGTTGCCCATGGAACAAGCATTCCACAGGGCACAATGGAAGAACTGGGTCATGTTTGGTTGAAAACTTGAGGTGGGAAAGTTGAGGGATATAAGAATAAGGATTTGGATGGTGGGGGATTAGAAAGGGGGGGTTGGATGATGACTTAAAGGGGTTCAGAATCACTGAGATGTGTAGGCTAAGCCTGGATGGGAATTAATTGTTAATTGTTGAGTGGGGGGTAAGAGACAGTTCTCTTCCCAGATGAGATTGGAGATCATGTGGGAGACATACAGCATGAGACAGAAGGCACAAGCTGAGATGGGAAGCACCATTTCAGTTTTCTTCCCTACAAAGGCCTGAGATCAGGCAAGAGACCTTGCAGCAGGAGATCGAGTTAGCATTGACAATGTAGCATTCTTGTTCTTGGCTCTGTGTCTGCACTCACCTTTCCAGATGGAATTGATAATGAAGTTTCCCAAAGAACTGACTTAGATCATAGTTTATAGGATCATCCTTTGGTGTGTGTGTGTGTGTGTGTGTGTTTTACTATTATTTTCCTCTTGCAAATTACCTGATTTGTGGTATTCTTAGCTTATTTCTCCTATTTCTTGATCCTCTGCTTCTGTTACCACTTTTTTTCCTTCTTTTTGAGATTGTTCTATGGGTGGGGGGAGGGTTTGTGTTTTATTTATGTCAAGAACCCCTTTAGTTGACTCCTATGTATACCTTCTCAGAATAAGTTTTAAATACACAAAATAAAATACATAGAATCATAAAGTATACCAATTACAATGAAATGCAGTTATCAAGGTAGTTTTTAATGTTAACATTAAAGAATTGTGGGCTATGGCAAAGAATTTTTGTCTATTGATTAAATCATCTGTTTTATTTTGTTTTTCATATTTGTAAAGACTATTATTTATTTTACTTTTGAGCTATTGTTGAATAACCTGTGCATCCCTTTATTACATTTAGCTTTGTCTTAGTGAATAATTTAGAGTCATATTTTGAATGTATTCTGGTAGTTTCTTGGGAAATGTTTTAATCAACACTTTCAGCTTTCACTAATAATGTTGGTCTATTATTTTCTTTCTATGTTTTGGCTTTTCCTTTCAGTACTATCAGAGTATAAAATACATTTCATCGGAAGAGTATGAAAAAGTATCTTCTATCTCTATTTTGTAAAAATATACAATGTGGTAATTAATTGTACTTTGAGTATTTGATACAATTCACTTACTAGTCCTTCTGGACCTGAGGAACATTTTCCCATCTGGGTAATTCACTAGAAATCTGTTGAATTTCCTTTTCAGATATTGGTTAAATTGCATTTTCTATGTTTTAATTAAATTGAGTGTTTTATTTTTAAATATTTTTCTATTTCACAGTTTTTTTTTAGCTTTATTAGCATAAAATTAGACTACATAAGGTTTATCCTTCTATCTTGATATCATTTATATCCTCTTCATCTCTAATGATTTCAGTCTTTTCATTTTGTTGTAATAACATGATTTTACTCTTCTTTTAAACATCAAATTAGCAATTGACATGTTTATTTTATTAGTCTTAAAACACTTTCAGCTTTTTTGAGATACATGATTGCCTGATTGCCACCTCAACTTAAAAAAAAAATCAGCTGAAGCATGATAGACACTACTTCTGCTTTTTATTTAATCTTCATGTGTGAAACTTGATATTTTAGGGGTATTTTCTGAAAATCATATACATAATATATATAGGTCTTTACATTTTGATCTGCCACCATACTTCATTTAGTAACTGAATTCTTGACATTTGCTTTCCAGATTATGACTGTTAGGTTTAGTTTTTCATTTCATTATCTGCTACTATGAAATTTTCAGTATGGTTCCCAAGGTCAATCTCACTTTAAAAGGAAAATGAATTAGAGAAAAAAAAAGAGAATGAAATCTGAACTGGTTACACCTAGTTGGGACCATCTGACTTCAATTCTCTAATATCACCCTGCTCATCCAGACTGGACCAAGATGAATAAGTGGGATTCTTTCACTGTCTCCTCTTAAGCTGCTTTCATAATTAACTCTCTGGAGTTCAAAGGAGCCAAGAACTGATATTTCCTGACTTGCAAATGTAGCACTCTTGTTCTATGCTCTCTGTCACCAATCACATTTCTGAGTGGAACTGGGGATGGGGAGGATGAGATTTCCCTAAGTACTGGCTAGATCCAGAGCTTATAACATCATAATTTCTTGTTGTTATTGTTGTCACCATGTGTGTTATGATTATTTTCCCCTTGGGGATTACATTACTTGTGGTATTTTTTAGTTTATTTCCTCTGTTTCTTGATTGTCTGCTTCTCTTATCACATTTTTCTTTTTGTTCTGAGATTTTTCTAAAGGGATTCTTTATTTTTTGTGTCAAGAAACCTTTGGCAATTTGGTGATTCTTATTGATCCCCTTTCTGAATATTTTTAATGCATAAAATAAAAAAAATCATAGAATAATAAAAGATACAGATTACAATGAAATAGTTATCAAGATAATTTTTTAAAGTACATGGATCCCCAGTAATGAGCTCTTGCCCAAGCTGCATTTAACTAGAATCTTTCGTGTTGAGATCTATGCTGAAAGTCCCAGTGCCAGGCACCTGTAGGAAATCTGCAGTGCCCCCAGCTATTAAAATCACTTGGAGTGAAAAAGTCCTCATACAGGCATTTTCCTTTCAGGCTGCAGGCAAGCACATGCTTATTTCTAGTATGTCTTCTTACTACAAGGCACAAACAGGTGCTCTAGGTGAAATGCTGCCCCTGCCCCATGATCTCCTTCATCAGCTCTCCAAAATCAAAATACAAAAGAAATTAGATTAATGGGACTGAAAATGACACAAAGAGCACCTTATTGCTATTTTTATTGCTTGGTGCAGAGGGTATGGCCTTGAAACAAGATCAGATCCTACTGAGTTCCAGTCAGTCAACTATCTTGGCAGCAGCCCCAGTAACTGAAGTGTAGCCAGAAGTTGTCTAGGTATCCTAAACAACTGAGAAAAGTTCATAATGTGTATAGGAAAGTGTACCCCTGACACCAAAGGAAGTCTCATAGCCTTAAATACTCTACAAATGAGGGAACCTACCCACCCCAATAGGAAACAGAAATAAATATTCTGAGAATTTTTACCCATCTGACCCCTGGGTGGTCACATTTGACAAAGTGATATTTCATTAATGTCTCCATAGTATCACAGTAAAAACAAAGGACTGAATTTCCGAGCGCCCAGGGTTCCTAGTCCTAGTTCTGCTGGCAGTGTGGGGTTGTAGAAAGCTTGCTTGATTTGCAAACAGGGAACTAGTTTTAAACTCTAGCTCAGCCACTCCCTCTCTACCTAAGAGAACTTGGTCAAGTTACCTAACCTCTCTGAGACTCAGTTTCCTCCTATTTTATGTGAGGGAGCTAGACTAGATGAACTCTAAGTTCCCTACCAACTTAACATCATTCTTATGACGATCCTATGAATAGTTGAATACATTCAATTCAATTCAAACAGCATTATTAAGAACTTTTTATTAATCAGTTTGCTAGGAACTACAATACAAATAATACAAAATACAAAATATACAAATACAAAAAATAAAAAAAGGAAATAGTCTCTACTGTCATGTAACATATATTATCCTAAGGTCAGAGGAAAAACATGTACAAAGATAAGTATATACAAACTACACACAATGGACATATGATGTAATTGGTTTGGGAGTGGGAGGTAGGTCTAAGAATCCTATTTATGGTAGGCAAGTCATTTTACCTCCCCAGAGTTCTGTTGTTATGTGTGAAATTAGAGGGTGACGATTTGTACCCTCCAATGGCCCTTTTAGTTGTAAAATTTTATGACACACAGGAATTATGGAATAGAGTGCCTGAAATTTATTTGAAGGATAAATACATATGTTTCTGATCTCTCTCAATTAGGGACAGATCATGAGAGAGCAATCATTTGTCAGGACTTTCTTAGAAAGACAGAAGAAAGGCTGGAAGGGTCCTGAGAAGAAAGTGTTTTCAAAAGCAAAAATAAGAGATCTTTCTTTAATATTATAAAATGACACCTCTCCTTTTTCATAGTCAAGGAAAATGCCCACCATTAGGTTGGGCACACAGTTCTGGCAGTATTTCACATGAGGCACAGAAGAAAGGTGCTGCTTGCCTATGGCATAAAGATGACCACCACTATGACTCTGTATAGCCATAAGCACAAAGAAGACTTCAGGTGTAGGTGATACATCAGAGATGCCAACACACCATCCAGTGTTGTCTGGTACCTCCACTGCCCAGTAGTGTCTACTTGAAATGAAGGACTGAGTACCAAGAACTTGGGCAAAATCACTGAATCTCCCAGTGTTGTTGGGCACTTCTGCCTGTGTACCTCTGTATCTCATAATCTTCAAGTCTTCAGAGATGATGAGACCTGGATCAGCTGTGTCACGATCCAGAGTGATGTCCACTGTGGAGAGAAGAAGTTGAGGTTCAATGAATGGCATTGTCAGAGATTTGTTTTGTTTCATAGGGGATTGGGTCAGGTGTGTACACTATGAAATGGCCATCAAGGGATCACAGTAATACATGACTGTAAAGTGACTGGAGAGAGGCAAGACAGTTCCATGGTGTGAGGAGCAGAATTTTCTTGGGTTGTCAGGTAGATGTGACAGTGTGTTAGCAGCTGTTTTGGAAAATCTGGTTCTTTCTGCCCTTTTCTTGTTGAGTCTCACCCCAAAAAAATGGTTAACCAATGCCAGGATTTAATATTTTAGTATTTTCGAGAAGAGATAACTTGAGGGTCACATGGCAGCTGTCTTCAAGTACTTGAATGGTTTTGATGTGAAAGAAACCTTAAATTTCTCTGCTGGACCTCTCATGCTAGGTCAAGGAGAATTGGTTAGATATTGTAAAAAGTCATATGTAACCTTGATGTGAGAAAACCTTCTTGGTAATGAGACCAATTAAAAAAAAAAACAACAGAGGGGCAGCTAGGTGGTGCAGTAGATAAGAGCAACAGCCATGGAGTCAGGAGGTCCTGAGTTCAAATCAGGACTCAGATGCTTGACACTTAACACTTACTAGCTGTGTGACCCTGGGCAAGTCACTTAACCCCATTGCATAGCCAAAAAAAAAACCCAAAAAACAAAAACAAAAAAGAACAGAAAAGTATGTGTTTGGAATTATCAGGCTCCTCTTCAGCAGATGATTTTAAGCAAAGTCTGGATGACTACTTATCAAATATTTTGCAGAGAGAATCACTGTTCATGCAAAAGTAAACTAGATGGCCAGAGAAGTAGGCTCTTTCCAGCTGCAAGATTCTGAGTTTCTGTGAAAGTCAAATGGGTTCTAGCCCAAAGGATAATTGGTCAAGGCTTGGAAATCTGTTGTCTCTTTATTACAGATCTTTTCACTCACCTTTAAATTTTAAAATCATTTCTAGAATTCCAGGGATGGGACGAACAATTGTGTTTACATGGAATATATCTACTTCCTTGTGGATCACAGATTCATTCCTATAGAAAACAAACACCAAGTTTAGGTCTCCAGTAATCATAAAAATCTTGGCACAGTCTTCATCCCTTTAGTCAGTCAAGGCCCATTAACTCAGATTTGCTTAGAACTTTCCAAATGAAATAAGGATAGGAACCTACCTCTTTAACACCCTTTTCATATCCTGAGGAAGGAAAAAAAATGATAATGGTTAGGACAATGCTGTATTTGGGGTAGGAAAATTAGACTTTGGAATGGATCACCGTTTCATTGCCGCAGGGAAATCCACAGAGTAGGGAAGAATCTTGGAGCTTCTTGGTCTGCAACATGTCTCACATATATTCCCTCTTCTGTCCTCTCACACAGCCCCCACTTTAGCTCAGGCCCTATTCACCACTTGCCTAGACTATTGCCATGACCTTCCCATTTGTCATAATTCCTATAGTCTCTCCCCACTCCAGTGAATGGTCTCCACAGCTACAGAAGTAATTTACTTGGAATGAACCACAAAGGAGGAGAGGTTATTGAACTACATGAAAAGGGGAATATTGGTGCAGTGGCAATGGAGAGAAAGAAATATTTTGCCTCATTTATAATGAACTTGTGAGGGGAGGGACAAGGGTGACAGTACATGTGAAAGTATCACCAGGATTGGACAGGACAGTAAGGGACTCAATGTCAGCTGGAGGGATCCAGGTCACAGAAAGCACATGAAAATAAAGAGCAATGAAAGGAAAGGTTTCAAAATATTCAGAAAATCTTATGTCCTTCATATATTTGCACATAATTCATGCATGTATGATCCATTTTCAAGGAAGGTGATCTGTATATTTGAAATCTGGCATTGTAATCAGTATACAACTATTTGTTAGAATTCTACGTGTGTGCAACAGAAAAAAATACACTTTATATATAAAATAAATGCAAAGGAATCTATTCAATTGGATCATTTAAAAAACTGTGTGTGCTTTCTGAACTTGTGGAATAGTTCCTTACGAGTTTGGGGATCAGAGTTGGAGATGGAAGAGATCAGTAGCATATTAAAGCACTCTTCATTTATACTCCACTTCATGGTTTTTTGAGAAGTGGATGGCATTGGTAAGTTCTTGGTTTTATCTTTTATGTTTCTTATGCATATTTCCCACCCCTTACCTGGAGCAAATTCACTTCTGGTTTCCTGCACAGTTCCTTTGACTCTCTGATCCTCTTCCTTAATTCTTGATTTTGAAGGGATAATCCCCTTATTCTCTTCTTCAGGCCTTTCACATTGGCCCTTCCCTGCCTCTCCACAATTGATAGATATTCATTTTTCTCCTCATCCAGGAAACGTTGTAATTTCTGGAATTCAGAAGAAATAGTTTCCTTTTGAGTTGTTATCTCCTTCTGTAATGAAATAGATGATAGTGATGAAATATAGGAAATGACATAACATTAAGCGGCAATGGTTGAGTGACGAGCTTTTTAGCTCACAATTGGACTTTGATTTTGTTCATTTCTGTGGCCAAAGTTGGCCATGCATAGTGAGAGCATTTTCTGCGATGTTCCCATTGCACTGTGCTTTTTGCTCCAAGCACAATCCTCCCTTCTCCTGCTTGAAAACACCACATCCCTTCCTATGGTGCCCTCAGCCAACTAGGCCTGGTTATAACTGTCCCTTGTTCCACTTGTCATCTATGAGTCCTTGGGCAAAAGAGCTAGCCACTCTGACCCTCAGTGTCCTCAACTGTAACATTCAGTGGAGGCCAGTGTCTCCTACTTCTCTGGGAGGGATACTTGTAGGGAGCACAGCAGACAATATGTGTTGATTGCTGAGAGATGAAGAAATAAATACTTGCCTCCAGTAGTACCAATTTCACCTTCTCACTAGCTATCTGTTGCTCAACATCCTTTGTTTTTCTCCACAAATCTGTTACAGTTTCCTGGAGTTTCTCCTATAAAATATTTTTTTAAATACATGAATTATTTTATCCATGAGGCATTTCAGTTCCACCTATTCAAAACTATTCATGTGTGAATGGCTGAGAGACCAATTAATAATGAAAGTATAGTGCCCTTACTTTTAAAACTACAAGTAAAGATGAAACTGGGAGCTTCAGGCCTATGTGGCCCATGGTGTGATATCTAAGTTATTCAGAAAGCATGGTTCTGAGATTGATGGCCCAAGGGGGGAATCGGATAACTCATTCCCAGTGAGAAGGACTCCTTTAAATGTCAAACACTTCATTATCTATCCATACCAACTCTGAACAACAGCTTTCTCATCACCACATTATTTACCCCTTTGGATCATAAGAACAGAGAAGGAGAGATAGAAGGGTCCTTAGAGGCCATCTCATTGAACCCCCTAATTTTACAAATGAAGAACAGACATCCCATTCCACTGGAATATGCTTCCACACTCCACTTATCCTGTTCATGTCTTGAATTTCAAGTCTCAGAGGAAAACCTGATTCCTATAGACACCATCATACATAACCTCAGCCCACAAGCAACTCTCTTGTAAAAAGACAGATATGGCCTGGGAGTAAGATATTCTAATGTCCCCTTTATCTCATCTAGATGTGTGACTCTGGATGCAACTTAACTTGGCTATGCCTCAGTTTCCTCAAAAAAGTAAAGAGGCAACTAGACTAGAGCATCTCCCAGGTCTTTTCGAGATGGAAGTCAGATAGTTCTCGGAGCTCCTAAGTTCCTTAATGCACAGTTCAGTATTATGCCATTTTCTCCTTAGTTTAACTTTAATTTTCTGGGCTCCCTATGATGCTGTCAGTATTCTTTTCTCAATGTCTTTGGTAATTCAGTGTGTACAGGTTGGTTGCATGCATGAAAAGAATCAAGCCTAGGAGCAAAGTAGAGGACCAAGAAGCCCCTCACCTACCTGCCTCACATTCAAGCCTCAGGAGAGTGAAGCAGGACTTAACATGAAGAAGGAAAGAGAGCAAGTGTAGATCTAGGCCTAAACAAGTCTGACAAGATAATCTCTCCTTCGTCCTGTATACCTCCACCAGGAGGTAACTTTTGAGTGTCAAATACAAAGGACAAATATGGTTCAATTGTCTTGTCCCTCTTCTCTAGTTGATGAAGAATGAAGGTGATACCAATTATCCTACCAGATGAAGATGGCCCTAACAATCTCAGATTACCTGACTCCATTTACTAAAAAGACTCAAGGGTACCACATTATACCTATTAAATTGACCAACATGACAAAACAGGAAAATGATAAATATGGGAGAAGATGTGGGAAAATTGGAACACTAATGCATTTTTGGTGGAGTTGTGAACTGATCCAACCATTTTAGAGAGCAATTTGGAACTATGCCCAAAGGGCTATAAAAGTGTGCATACACTTTGACCCAGCAATAGCATTTCTAAGGCTGTATCCCAAGGAGATCATACAAATGGGAAAAGGACTCAGATATACAAAAATATTAATAGCAGCTCTTTCTGTGGTGGCAAAGAATTGGTAATTGAGGGGATGCCCATCAATTGGGGAATGGCTGAAGAAGTTGTGGTATGTGAATGTAATGGAATACTATTGTGCTATAAGAAATGATGAACAGGCAGACTTCAGAAAAACCTGGAAAGACTTGTATGGACTGATGCTGAGTGAAATGAGCAGAACCAGGAAAAGATTGTACACAGTAACAGAAACGTTGTGCTATAACTAACTTTGATAGACTTAGTTCTTTTCAGCAATGCAAGGATCTAAGACATCTCCAAAAGTCTCATGATGGAAAATGCTACCCACATCCAGAGAAAGAACTATGGAATTTGAACACAGATTGAAGCATACTATTTGCTCTTTTTTTTCTTCTGTTTTGTTTTGTTTCCTCTTTCTTGTGGTTCTTTCTATTGGTTCTAATTCTTCCTTACAACATGACTAATGTGAAAATATGTTCAATAGGAATGGATATGTAGAGCCTATATCAGATTGCATGCTGTCTTGGGGAGGGAGGTGGAAAAGAGGGGGAGAAAAATTTAAAGCTCAAAAGCTTATAGAAGTGATTATTGATAAATCAAAATAAATTAATAAAAAAAATTTTAAATTAAAAAAAAGAGTCAAAGCTCTTCCTGAACACAAGAGGGGTAGACATTTCAAACCAAGTTAGAAGAAGTACTTGAACATCAAGGGAAAGTTTCTATTGATCTCAAACCATTAGCAAAAGCTCAGGCTGAGGCCAGAGCACACAGCACAATGCATTTCAGCAACAGCCTTGTGAGCACTTAGAGCACAGTGGTTGGCACATGAAAATACCACATCTCTTCCTAGGATGATCTTTGCAGACTGGAGTGCAAATTTAAAATGCATTTGTGGATGGAGTGATGAATCCATTACTTACCCTGAAGTCCTCAGCAGCCTCATCTATGCAACGGAGTGTATGAGCTTTATGCTCTTTGGACTCAGAACACGACATACAGACTGGGCTCTGGTCATCCTCACAGAACAGTTTCTGCACTTTCTGGTGTGTCTCACACTTTCTATGGCCTTCAGGATATTGCAAACAATGGGGTCTTAGTGTTTTGGCAATGGCTGCCAGTTTCCCAAGACGCACATTGGCTTTGAAAGTCCTAACCTGGGAGACACTCCTGCACTCTGGGCAGGAGAAAGAGAGAGAAGCTTGCTGCCAGCTCCTGAGGAGGCAACTATGGCAAAAACTGTGACCACACTCAATGGACATTGGGTTTTCCAAGTAATCCCTGCAGATGGAGCAAATGAGCTCTTCCTGGAAGTTTTCAATCAGCTCTGGGAAAGAGGCCATGTTTCTGAGGAAAGAGAATGGAAAAGGTCAGTGAGTGGGTCTGGGGACAGAAATGCCCTTAGTACTTGTGCACCTGAAATGGATCACCTTTCTCATCTCATTTTTTTTTCAGAGTACCCTCTATAGAAAAGGAAAAGATCAATATTTTACATTATGCAGTTGGGGAAAGTGAGGTGAGAAAAGGTGGTGCTTTTGGATCCTCTGATCTCTTAATCCTCTCCAGATCAGTAATACACCTCCAGCTGAAACACTATTTAATAGATTGATGTTATTTTGATCAAATTTCCTTCCTTTCCCAGCCCACATGTTCAACACTTCAATTATATCTTTTAAAGAACTCTGCGTGTGTGTGTGAGTGTGTGTGTGTGTGTGTGTGTGTGTGTCTTTGTTTGTCTTAAATTTTATTGTTCCTTTTCCCTTTCAAATCTCAGTCATTTGAGGAAAGGCTCCTCCCCTCCACATCAAGTTTTCTCTTTGAACAACAACTGAACAGGCAAACAACAACAGTTCTCCAAGAACCAAAGAAAACATTAACTATGGCTGACTACTTCCAATCATCCATACCCACAATACCTCACTTATCTGCAAAGATGTGAAAGAGTTAAGTTTTCTTAACTCTAATTTGGGGTCCAGCATAGAAATAATTACAATTTTGTCCTGTCCTTCTTTCATGTAAATGGCTGTAGTCCCTATGAATACTGGTTTTCCTGATGGTGCAAATTTCAGTCGGCATCATATATTATATCTTCCCCCTTTATTGGATGTCACAATAATGTTCCAACATGTTCATTTACAATGGTTGGTCTAGCCACTCTCTGATTTATAATACCCACTGTGTTTCTAATTTTTTTTTGCTACTAGGAAAAAATGATGCTTTGAATATTTGGCTAAAATTGGCAATATTCTTTCTTCTTTTGACCTCTTTGACCTATGACCAAAAGTGGCGTCTCTGTGTCAAAGTGTGTAGATCCTGGATACTTCAGATCCATTTCTGAGGAAAATGACAAATGTCCTTCCCACATGGATGGCCTAACTAATAGCTCCACCAGTAGTGCCTTCATTTACCTGTCTTCTTGCAGACCTTTCAGCATTGCTCTTTGCCAGTTGAGTGTGTATGATGTTCACCCTTTGAATTTATTTGATCATTACTGACTTGGAGAATTCTTTCATATGGGAGTTGGTATCTTTAGGTATATTTGCAAAATTTGTAAAGTGAGAAATTCAGAATAACTAGATGGACAAGGCAAGATATTTATCCTTCCAGGCTCCTACCACTACTTTTGGAGAAATGTCTCTCAACCTCAATGCCTGCCATATCATAGGGCACAATTCTTAAATCCCTGATTTACAAATAAAATTTCTCATGGGGAAACTTACCTTCCTTTTTTCTTCTGGGATTTTTCCTTCAGCCTCACCTCTCTGCCTTTAGCTCTGCATTCAGCATAAGGAATCTCTGTGTCTTTCCCATCCCAAGCCTTTTATATACCACTAGCATACTGAAGCCCCTCCTTCCTTCAACCTGTGAATTCTCCTGATCTTCCCTTGACCCTGAGGCTTGTTCATACTTAAGGAATGCTCAGAGATAAGAGGTTCAAACCAAGGCACTTAGCCCATGTACTAAGGAGAAACAGTTCACAATGCTTACTTAGCCATTTTACTTCAGTCAAAATGAGAAAGATAAAAATACAATCTTTAGCTCTGCTTGGAAAACTTTCTTGTATCATAAATAGGTTCTCCACAAATAGAATTCAGAATAATGATTAAAATAAGCATATTTGGTAAGAGGAAAATGGGAAGAGGGTGTGATGAAAAGGAGTTAAGGTTTTCCCTGAGATTCTCTTTCAAATACTTTTTACACCAGGATTCTTTTTGAAGAATAACATTTATTAATATTCTTTATTTTTTCATCTTTTTCAGTTCTGAGTATATTCCATACTTTCCTTTATTCAGTAAGCCATTCTAATCAGTAAAGGAAAAAAAAAACACAGAAGAGACAAAAAAGTAATTTTGCAAAGCTAATTTACATACACACCAAATACATTCAGTATTTCATGCCAATCATCTCTTCCTCTCCAAAGGAGGGAAGAAAGGATCATTTTCTCATATCTTCTTTGGGGTTAAGTTTAATCATTATAATTCTACTATCTTAATTTTATCTTGTTGAAAGTCTTTCTAATAATATGTTTGCATTTACTCTATATATTGTTCTCCTGGCTTTAACTGCATCATTTGTGTGTGTGTGTGTGTGTGTGTGTATTTTTTTTTTTTGCTTTTCTGAATTTCCACAATCCAGCTTGAGTATAGTGTCTCGGACTAGCAAATTATATTTTAGAATCCTTTCTTTCTCAGTTACTTGTGATGTGACACCCTTGATTCCCATGGTCTTTGGGAAAGCAGGATACAAAAAATGCAGACCTGTGCCATTACTGTAGAACCCCCAAGTATCACAAGGAATACTTACTAAGAACACACATAATCTGTACCACTAGCATGGACAAGGGGAGGGAATGTTTAAAGTTAAGGTAATGGAATAGAGCAGGATCAGAAGGAAGTGAAAAAAAAGATAGTTGAGGGGTTCTTGAATGCTCACACAGAGGTTGTGAGGCCTGTTAGAGGTGCATCTAGAAGGGTGATGGGGCAGCCATTGTATGGACATGTACTCCCTACTTCTAGTCTCAGATCTGTTCCCATCACTGGCTGCCCTGACAGGTCCACCTTCTTGCATGGTATCTGACTGTCACCTGGAGGGAGGTAGTGGCAGGGGCTCATATTTTTAATCACTCCCATCCCACCATTTCTTCAGTGTAACACTTGACTTACAGATATGAGTCACACAGCATAAGATCAGCTGGTGGAATCAATGACCTGATTATCTTCAGCAGCCACTCTCCTCTACCACTTTCCTAAAACATTCAACTATAGTTTTGCCTTAATCAATACCATCTTTTTCCCTCCTTTTCCGTGACATCAAGTTGGTCCCAGCCATGCTTCATCTCCCACATTGGTCATCTTTTCTTCATCTACTCCACTTGTTACTGCATGGTCTGGCATCCTGAGCCTTCCTCTGTGTTCTGACACTAACAACCCCAAAGGACTTGAGAAAATGGTGAGATAGTGTGTGTTTTGGGCAAGTGAAGTGTGATTTCAGAGGATGTGAGATGAGGAGAAGCAGAGAAGAAGCATCTCTCAGCAGATGGCCTAAAAGTGTTGGAGAAGTATGAGATGAGGCCTTTTGTGGATTGATTGATGGTTGGGTGCTGTGGAAGTTGTGGGGAAAAATTAGGGCATTGGTGGAACCTTGGCATGTGTAGCTGAGAAAACAGATCTGATGCTTAGAGACCAAATTTATTCATGCTTATCGCGAGTCCTAGTTTACAATGATCAGAAACCCAATCAAATCTGAAGACTAAAACCAAAAACTTAAGGAATTTTCTCCCATTATATATCTCAAACAACCCATGTGTCTTATCTGGACACACTGCTGGCCAATCATTCTTCTTTTGTTTGAATCCTGTATAATGTGTAGCTAGCTCACAGGTCCTCAGTGGGAATGGGCCACCAGTTTTGTGGCTCTCCCCTCTGCTGCATGACTTAACAAACTTCTCTGTAAATTATTTTTGTTCTGGATTTTGTTCCCAGCTCACAGAGGCAGGAGAACAGAAGATAGGTCTGGAATTGCTACCTGATAAGTGAAATAGATAATCAGTTGGGAGTGGCAGAATGACTAAGATCACTACCTGAGCACTCAGATGAAATTAGATGAAACCAATCAATAGTCCACTCATTCAGTACACTTTTCTAACTTAAATGCTTTTGCTGATTTTTTTTTTAAGAATGTGATGAGTGAAATCTGAAATAACTGAGGAAACAAAGGTTTGAGCTTCTGAGCCTCCTCAGCTTTACACCCCACTACAGACAGAAGACAGCTTTTTTATGCATTAAAAGAAAGCTATTAACAGGATATGAACCAGGATGAGTGAAATTCCAGCTTGGGAAGGGGAGAGCAAACAGGTGTAATTCTCTAATTCAGTACATTGTACAGCTTCCCAACCATGCAGGGTTAGAATCAAATAATGCAATGAAGTTTTCTCCCAATTCCCAAAATTCAATAAACTTGTCTACAAGACAAAATTTGTACTATAACCATAATTGATTAAAGAGAAATAAGCCAGATCCAAAATTAAGTCACAAGACGGAGTCAGTGTGGTTCACTCAATTCTGACAATTCTCTCAAGAAATGAAGAAAAGTAAGACTCATTTAACAAAACTCATTGGCTCTGCTATAGAAGTCATTCTCAGGTACAGTTTGGACTAGTTGATATCTGAGGGGAGGGCCTCCAACTCTGCCATTCTGTGTTTGTAATGGTCTGAAAAGTCCAAAGGCAAGGACAGACTCAGGTGTGGCACTCACTTTGGCAGAGGTGTGAACTCCATAGTACTGGCTGCTAATTCAATTAAGAGTATGAATTTCTGCTATGGCAGAGGGGTGGTACCAAGGGCTAAGAATCAATGAATGTAATTCACATCTTGTTCTGGACAAGGTGAATTTCCACCTTGTGTTGGGAGGAGCTGAGATTCAGAGGAGGCATCCTAGTTGAATCAAGATAGGTCCCTCACTTCGGAATCTTATTTCCTTTTCTGAATTTCAGAGTTGGTTCCATTTGCCAGAGATCAAAGAGGAAAGGTTACAGTTATAATAAAATGCTATACCATGCTTTAATCCAACAGAAATGTTGAATCAGATAGGACACCAGCCCCCTTCAGTTCTCACTTTGTAGGCTGTGCTCATTGACTAAGTTGGCTAAGATGTCCCAGCTTTAGCCTTAGGTCTACTTCAGGCATTTAGATATTCAGTATGAATTAAAGAGCACTTCAGCTAGAATGAGGTTCTAGTTTTCAGATGTGCTTGCTTCCCACATTGCCAATTATTCTAAGCTCCAAAATTACTGTCTGGAGGTGAGCTTTGTGTTATATTGAAAAGGGTCTGGTCATTTATACTCAGAAAGCTTTTGTTTGGGGCTATGCAGGAGGGTGAGAAGGATCAGCTGATAGAACTGAAGAGAGTGTCAGGGTCTTCTCAAATATGGGGGAGGGGACATTGCAAGAATCTAGCATCATCAACTACTCCTATTAGGAGATGAAATTCAGACGGAAAGGAGGTCTGGAGAAGGAAAACATTTAGCATCCTGCCTATGAGGGAGTATTACGGGAGAGTTCTCTTTATAGAAAGTTCTCATTAGATTTAGGGAGAGACACAGTGTGATGGAACATAAAGAGATAGCTTCTGCACAGGAAGACCTGGATTCATGCCACAACTCAGACATTTCCTGCTTGTGTACTCCCTTAACCTTCCTTTCATCTAACAAGTCACTTACTCCACCAAAGGTACCAAACGAGAGGAGGGAAAAACTCTTCCCTCTTGTGCTTCAGGTGCTTAAGCTTCATCTTGCAGGAATCCAAGGATTCTACAAGGTGGAGGTTTAGAGGAACACCCACAGCAGGGGCCCAGTCTGTGCAAAGATGCAAAATGTGTATTTGTTGATGGGAAAGAGCAAGCAGGACAGGATCATTGGAAGGTAAAGTTCATGCAAGGGAATGATGGATTTAAAAAACACACCTACAACTTAAAAGACAGAAAGAGGCCAGGTTGTGAAAAGCTTTAAATGCTAACCAAAACAGTTTGTAGTTAAATATGAGTATGATTAGTAATAACCAAAGGTAGTTACAAAGAAGAGATAGAAGATGACACTTCTTCCTTCCCCTTCTTTTTCAGGGTGGAGAAATGTGAATGTGAAATACTGTCTTTAACATCTTGAGGAAAATTAAATTATGCTGTATCATTTGATAACTAACATTACTGTGTAATCCATTTGTCAGAATCCCATCTCTTAGCCCAGGGGTGGGGAACCTGCAGCCCCAAGGCCACATGTGGCCTTCTAGGTCCTTGGATGCAGCCTTTTGACTGAGTACAAGTTCTGTACAACAAATACTTTTATTAAGGGGATTTGTTCTGTGAAGTTTCATTTCAGTCAAAGGGCTGAATTTGAGGACCTAGAGGGCTATGTGTAGGCTTGAGGCCAGAATTAGGCCAACTCAAAAGGAAACCTCTGCAACTCTTATTCCCCAGAGCATCTCTTTATTAACCAATTTAAAGTGGGACCCCATTTTGTTTACACCTTAAAATAGAGAGCTAAAATGTACAGCCTATATCAGATTATGTGCCGTCTTGGGGAGGGTGGTGAGGAGGAAGGGGGAGAAAAATTTTAGACTCAAAAGCATATGGAAGTGATTATTGATAAATCAAAATAAATTAATAAAAAAAAATAGAGAACTAGCTTGGGCTAGGCCCTCCTGGGGGCAGAGGGGGGGGAACAACTCTACTGTTCTTTCTTTTCCTTTTCAAAGTTAGGGGTGACTTGAACTTCAAGAGAAAGGTCAAACGGGGGAGATCCTCATTAGAGTGATTTTGTTTTCTAGCCAAGATTACTAGAGGCTGTTGAAGCCCATCAAGCAATTAACATCTCTTAATTGCTAGAAAAGGGTATAATCAGCTACACCTGAAGGTCAAACCACCTGCCAATCAGTATTGCCTTACCCTTACCAGGGAAGTACAAGTGATTACCGTCTGACCAATCAGAAGGGAGTCATTCCTAGGTTTAAAAGATCTTGTTGGCCCTCACTCAGGGTCTCTGTTCCTTCATAGAGCGAGGTGAAAGTCCCAATGCCTTGGTTACTACTAGCCTAACTACAAAATTGATCATGCTCAGGTCCTTGGCTTTTTTGAGGTGGCAGTGTGACCCATTTTCCTAATAGTTTATGCATTGTTGTTAGTAAAAAATATCTTGCCCTGGAGAAAATTATACCATTGTAATTTTATTCACCACAATGTGACTTCCATATATTGGTTAACTTTGCAGAACTGTCCATACCCCTGCATCTGACTTATACTTACCCTGCACCCTCTACATTCTGTTTTATAAAGGACTGATCTCTAGCAGTTGGAGAAGGAAGGAAAAGTACAGGAGATTAAAAAACAAAGTGATCAATAAAATTAATTTGTTTAAGCAATCATAGAACATAACAATAGTATATTTTTAAAAAAGATTTTGGTGAATTTTTTGTTTTTAAGAGCAGAGAAAAATGTGAGTAAATATAGTGGAAGAATATGTGATAACATTTAAAATGTATTATAGCCAACATAGATTTTGGAGAAGTGTTTAATAACAGCAATATATTTTATATTGTCAAATTCATATGCGTGGCAGCAATACTTTTCTGTTCTACTGTACTATAAACTCCTTGGGAGAGAGAGAGATTAAATCCTATCTGTAGTTTATATCTTATGCAGAGCCCAAAATGTTAAATTCCTCCTATGATTCTCTGAAACTACTTCTTTCATCATTTCTTGTATTGCAATAGTATTCCATTACAATTTTATACCAAAATGTGTACAGTCATTCCCCAACTGGTAGATACCCCTTTGATATCCAGCTTCTTGCCTTCCAATAAAAAATTGCTCCAAACATATTTGTATAGGTGATTCCATTTCCTCTTTCTTTGATGTTTTAGGCATAAATGGCAAATGGTGGTACAACTGGGTTATCAGGTATAAACAGATTAAGAACTTAAGGAGCATAGGCTAAAATTGTGAAAGGAGAAGGAACAGGCAAAGGAAGTCCTGACAAATGAACACTCTCTCTCTCTCTCTCTCTCTCTCTCTCTCCCTCTCTCTCTCTTTCTCTCTGTTTCTCTCTCTTTCTGTCTCTCTTTCTCGATCCACTTCTAATTGAGAGATTGAGGAATACTTATTTATTTATCAACTTGACTCCAGGAATTCTATTCCATAATTCCTCTGTGTCATAAAGGAAGAGTCCTCATTGGGTACATAATATCACAATCTAATTTTATTTTTTTTCCTAAGAATTCTTTTTTTAATTAATAATTTTTTTTATTTTTAGTTTTCAACATTTACTTCCACAAGATTTTGAGTTCAAAATTTTCACCCCATCTTGCCCCTCCCCCCACCCCAAGATGGCATGCATTCTAAATATCCCTTCCCTTAATCTGCCTTCCCTTCTACCTCTCCCCCCCTTTCTCTTATTCCCTTCCCCTTCTATTTTCCTGTAGGGCAGGATAGATTTCTGCACTCCATTTCTTGTATTTCTTATTTCCCAGTTGCATGTGAAAACATTTTTTTAAAACATGTGTTTTTAAAATTTTGGGTTCCAAATTTTCTCCCTTCCTCCCTCCCCACTCCCCTTCATTGAAAAGGCAAGCAACTTGATATAGGTTATACATTTGCAGTTATGCAAAACACTTCCATGGTAGACTTGCTGTGAAAAACTAATTCTATTTCCCTTAATCCTATCTTGCCCCCCCATTTATTCTATTCTTTCTTTTGACCCTGTCCCTCCTCAGAAGTATATGCTTCTGATTACCCCCTTTCCCAATCTGCCCTCCTCTTTATTATCCCCCTACTCTCTTGTCCCCTACCCCCCTATTTTCCTGTAGAGTAAGACAGATTTCCATACCCAATTGAGTGTGTATGTTATTCCCTCCTTAAGTCAAATTCTATGAGAATAAGATTCACTCATTCCCTTTCACCTTCCCCCATTTCCCCTCCACTGTAAGAGCCTTTTCTTTTCTGGTTTTTTTTTTTGTGAGATAATTTGCCCTATTCTACCTCTCCCTTTCTCCTTGTCCTAGTATAATTCTCTCTCAACCCTTAATTTATTCTCCAGATATGATCCTTTCATCTTCAACTCACCTTGGGCCCTCTATCTATCTATCTATCTATCTATACATATAATTTTTTCCCTCCAACTACCCTAATACTGACAAAGGTCTCATGAGTTACAAATGTCATCTTTCCATGCAGACATGTAAACAGTTCAACCTTAATAAGTCTCTTATGATTTCTCTTTCCTGTTTACCTCTTCATGTTCCACTGGAGTCTTGTATTTGAAAGTCAGATTTTCTATTCAACTCTGGTCTTTTCATCAAGAATGCTTGAAAGTCCTCTATTTCACTGAATGACCATTTTTTCCCCTGAAGGATTATACTCAGTTTTGCTGGGTAGGTGATTCTTGGTTTTAATCCTAGCTCCTTTCACCTCCAGAATATATTCTAAGCCCTCTGACCCCTTAATCTAGAAGTTGTTAATTCTTGTGTTATCCTGATTGTGTTTCCATAATACTTGAATTGTTTCTTTCTGGCTGCTTGCAATATTTTCTCCTTCACCTGAGAACTCTGGAATTTGGCTACAATATTCCTAGGAGTTTTCCTTTGGGGATCTCTTTCAGGAGGTGATCAGTGGATTCTTTCAATTTCTATTTTGCCCTCTGGTTCTAAAAATATCAGGGCAATTTTCCTTGATCATTTCTTGAAAGATGATGTCTAGGCTCTTTTTTTGATCATGGCTTTCAGATAGTCCAATAATTTTCAGATTCTCTCTCCTGGATTTATTTTCCAAGTCAGTTGTTTTTCCATTGAGATATTTCACATTGTTTTCTAATTTTTCATTCTTTTGGATTTGTTTTACAGTGTCTTGATTTCTCATAAAGTCACGAGCTTCCAGTTGCTCTATTCTAATTTTTAAGGAAGTATTTTCTTCAGTAATCTTTTGGACTTCCTTTTCCATTTGGCCAATTTTACTTTTTAGGGCATTCTTCTCCTCATTGGCTTTTTGGACCTCTTTTGCCATTTGGGTTAGGCTATTTTTTAAGGTGTTATTTTCTTCAGTATTTTTTTGGGTCTCCTTTAGCAAGCTGTTAACTTGTTTTTCATGATCTTCTTGCATCACTCTCATTTCTCTTCCCAGTTTTTGTACTTCTCTTACTTGCTTCTCAAAATCCCTTTTGAGCTCTTCCAAGGCCTGGGACTAATTCATATTTTTCTTGGAGACTTTGGATGTAGGAGCTTCAACTTTGTCATCTTCTTCTGGTTGTATGTTTTGATCTTCTTTGTCACCAAAGTAAGATAATATAGTCTGATTCTTTTTGTGCTGCTTGCTCATGATCCTGGCCAATTCCTTGAGTTTTAAACTCTTTGTTAAGGTAAGAGTCTGCTTCCAATGTGGAGAATGTACTGTCCCAAGCTTTGGGGGTTTGTACAGCTATTTTCAGAGATACTTCTAGGGACCTGTAAATTTTCAGTTCTTCCAAGGTGGTATAATAAGGGGCTAGGTGTTTCCTCTCCACTGCCACTACAAGCTCCAACACGCCAGCACTCTTCCTTGCCGCAGAACCGCCCCTCAGAACTATGACCCAGATCCAAGTAAGGGCAAAGCAAGAGCTTCCTGCCTAAGCACTGGCAAAGAGATCCCTGCAATTCCCCTTGATTCCCCTTCAGTCTGTGGGCTGGAAGCTTCGGAGGCAGCCACCACCCCAGGGAATGGGGCTGAAACCCCACTGGGCTTTCCTCTCTCAACGCAGTCACAGACTTTTCCCACTGACCTTCTAAGTTGTCTTTGGCATTCTTGAGTTGGGAAGTCTGGAAACCACCACAGCTGCCTGAGATTCAGCCCTCTGAGGTCTGCTTCAGGATCACTGCCCCACACTAAACTGTGCTCCTCTCCCGGCATGATATACCTTTCAGATCAACCATCCAGGTTGTCTTGTGCTGGAAATTTATTTCACTCTGTCTTTTTGTGGGTTCTGCTGCTTTAGAATTTGTTTAGAGCCATTTTTTTTTACAGGCATTTGGAGGGGTTTGGGGGAGAGTTCAAGCAAGTCACTGCTTTTACTCTGCCATCTTGGCCCACAATCTAATTTTAAACATAATTTAACAACAGAATTCTAGAAAGGTACAATAATATGCCTTATCCTTATTATGACTTTTGGACCCATGTCTCACTCCCACCCAAATTACATCCTTCCACTTCAAGTAAGCTATGTGATGATAAGGACTGTTTTCTTTTTTTTTCTCCCTGTATTCCATTTCAGTTGTGTCCAAATCTCTGCCACCCCATTTGGCATTATCTTGGCAAAGATACTGAAGTGATTTGCCATTTCTTCTCCAGCTCATTTTACAAATGAGGAACTGAGGCAAACAGGGTTAAGTGACTTGCTCAGGGTTACCCACCTAGTATCTGTAGCTACACCTTCAGGTGTAGCTGATTATACTTCTTTTTAGCAATTAAGGAATGTTAATTGCTTGATGGTCTTCAACAGCCTCTAGTAATCTTGGCTACAAAACAAAACCACTCTAGTGAGGATCTCCCAGTTTGGCCTTTCTCTTGAAGATCAAGTCACTCCTAACTTTGAAAAGGGAAAACAAGAACAATAGAGTTGCCCCCCTCCAAGAGGACCTAGCCCAAGTGTCTGAGGCCAGGTTTGAACTCATGAAGATGAGTCTTCCTCATTTCAAGCCCAGTAGTATATCCACTGCACCACCTAGTTGCTCCTTCTAGAACATTGCTGTTGCTTAATAAATGCTGGTTGCATTGAATTGAGTATAGTCAGTTATTCATAGGATGATGTAATGACAGATATTAAGTTGGAAGGGATGTTTGACGTTATGTAGTCCAACTACCTCACATTATACCTGAGCAAACTGGGATTCAGTGAGATTAAGTGAATTGACCAAGGTCTCCTAGGTAGAAAGTAAGAGAGCTAGGGTTTTATCCTGATTCTTTGCCTGAAAATCCAACTCTCTTTGCACAAACCCAAACCACCAACAGAGCTAGGACAAGAAACTCTGCTTTTCAGAAAACCAATCCAATGCTCTTTCTGTGATACTATGGATACCCTGATGGCACTTCAGTTAAAGAATGTGAAAACAGAGCAATCCAATCATGAAACTCCTCAGTATATTGATTACAACTCTAATTATTGGGTGACGAAGTAGGGAGTAGGTTTTAAAACTCTGAGCTTCCCCTGGTGTCAGGGGTCCACTTTCTTATAAAGACTGTACATATTTCTCGGTTTTTTAGAGGATTCAGATAACTTTTGTTTAAATTTACCAATGGTGACTGCAGCCAAGAAAGTTCACTGCCTAGAACTCCAGAGGGTGGAATCTTGACTCAGAATGAGCCCTTGTCAGTCATGGAATGAAGAATGACAATGGGCCATGCTTGTACCTTTGTCAGGCCAATTTTTGCCTTTTTCCTTGAACCTTGTTTCTGGATTGCTAATGGAGGATAATGCAGAGAAGACATTCCCATTTTCACCCTCTAGGAGCAGCTGGTGGTGGCTTGTAATAGGAGCCTATACCAGAAGTAAACAAAACCTTGCCTGCAGTCTGAGAGGAGAATACCTGAATAAAGATTTTCTTCACCTTCAACCTCTACTAAATCTCTAAAAAAAACTGCTCAGTAGGGATCTCCCTCTTTTCTCTATCTCTGATGACAAAAGTTTGCTGAGCAATCATTTTACTGACGGTGGCAACTAGGTTGATGCTTTTTGCCTCTTGATAGATAATAAGCAAAAATCTCACAGAGGAGATATAAATACAAATACAAAACCTAAAGAGAGATAGTCCAGCGAAGGAGACTTGTCCTTTGCAAACTCAACTATATATGCAAACCAACACAGGACATCTTCTGCTCACAAGAAGCTGGAGATTCCACTCATCATTTGTTTAAAAGATTTGATGATTACAGAAATTTCTTTGGGTGGATTAAAGGCAATGGAGCCTTCTTGAGCCAATATCTCTGCTGCTTTTGTGCTAGTGAGACCATTCCATACTTCTAATTCCTAAGTGCTAAGTTTGTGGTCATCCTACAATTCAAAAGAAAAGAGAATACCAAGTGAAGCATATAGAACTGAAATAAAGTGGGTGTATTTCTGACCAATTACTGGAAGGTGGAGACAGAAGTGAGTTCAGCCCAAAGAATCCCAAGTTTGAGAGTCATCTGAATGAATCTCCTGGTCTTAATAAATTACATTTCGCCTCCTCAGCTTCCAGTCCCTTCCCTCAACTTTCCAGTCTTCTTTTGCTTTACTCTCCTACATAGATTCTCTGTTTCAGATACAATTGACCATTCTCCGTTCCACAAAAACAACACACCATCTTGCAACTCTGTGTCATTGTACTGTAGGTTCCCCAGACCTGAAATGTTCTGCCCCTCACCTCTGCCTCTTAGCTTCCCTGGCCTCCTTCAAAATTCAACTCATATTATACCTGATGCAGGAGGACTTTCCCAGGCCCCTCAAGTTCCAGTGTTCTCACCTTACTCTCTGAAGTTCCCCTGCTCTGTACCTATCTGCATTTGTACTTCCCTAAGTGTATTTCAATGTTTACATGTTATCTTTCTTATTAGAATGTAAGCTTTTTGAGGACAGGGATTGTTTTTGTCTTTCTTTGTATCCTCAGAGTTGAACATAGTGCCTGGCACACAGTAAATTCTTAATAAGAGTTTGTGGACTACCTGGTTCTGATTATAGTTAACTATGGTACACCTCATTACCTTTGCTTTCTTTTGTAAAAGGGGTAGGGTGGGGGACAAGAAGGGAAACTTAAATGGGATATGATGGATATGATGAAAGGAGAAACATAACAATCAAAAGTGAAAGTGTAAATGAGATAGACTCATAAAATGGAAGAGTGCAGCTGAATGGATCAGCAGAATTCAATGGGTTTTTTTTTTTGTTAGCTTTTGTTGGGAAATGGGGGTTAAATGACTTGCCCAGGGTCACACAGCTAGTAAGTATTATGTGTCGGAGGACAGATTTGAACTCAGGTCCTCCTGAATCCAAGGCTAGTGCTCTATCCACTGCACCACCTAGCTGCCCCAATCAATGGTTTGTTGCTTATAAGATGTCACAGATAAAGTTATCAGACTCCTTGAGGAAGGAAGGGGAATGCCTTTCAGTCTGTAGACAACAGCTTCCAGAATTTTTTGTTGGATGATAGATATGAATAGCTTGAATGTCTAAGAAAGAGGTTACTGAGTGAAGGAGGAAGGGGGAGAACCTAGAAGTGGAGTATTTCAAGAAGTATTCCAACCCCCCTGCCTTGACTAGTGAGCCAGGGAGAATAAGTGAAGATGCAGCCAATACTGGAAAGGGTGGCCAGGAAGGCTCTGCAATCAGGAGAAAGCCATGTCTTAGTAAGAGCTAGTGGACTGAAGGAGTGGGAGAGGAAGAACTTTAAGATGAAGGAGAGTTTGTTGCCTATG
This sequence comes from Vombatus ursinus, assembly GCF_900497805.2. Taxonomy (NCBI): domain Eukaryota; kingdom Metazoa; phylum Chordata; class Mammalia; order Diprotodontia; family Vombatidae; genus Vombatus; species Vombatus ursinus. The sequence goes on along the minus strand of NW_020945437.1, from coordinate 4,352,983 downwards.
GAAGAGGCATTCCAGAAGGCCCAATGGAAGAGCTTGGTGGAGTTAGGATGATATTTTGTGAAACCATTGATGTATGTGAATGAGAGATAAGGTTGCACAGGGTATGGATTGGGGTTTGGACAGTGTTCTGCAGGGGTTCAGAATCACTGAGGTATGAAGGTTGTAACCAGGTATGAGAATTTTCATCATTGACTGGAGGGCACAACTCCTCTACCCTTAAAGGACTGATGCAGAAGGTGATGGGAGGATTTTCTGCAAAGGGAGGGTTACTATTCTTTGCACTGGATGTTCTGCACAGCCCATTTGGGAGATTGGGCTGGCAGCAGTAGGTAGAAGATGCTTTGTGCCTAGTACAGATAGAAGTGGTTGATTTGGGGCAAATGGAAGCTAACCCTTTCTTCAGGAAAGATGCTATGCTGAGCAAGAGAAGGCTTGGGGTGTTAGCACACTCCTGGTATGAGGTCTTCTCACCTGAAGAGGCTGGTTATGACACAGCAGCAGAAAGTAGTAGACTCACTATGAGAGTGGAAAACGCCTGGCCTGGCTCCTAGCAGCCACAATTATTACAAAACAGCAGCAGAGAACCTGGAATACAGTATTCCAGAAGAAAAAGGATATGGGCATCAAGGTGGGTGGAGCACCCGCCCTGTATTCAAGAGGACCTGAGTTCAAATGCGACCTCAAACACATAACACTCACTAGCTTTATGACTCTGGGCGAGTCACTTAACCCCAATTGCCTCAGCAAAAAAAAAAAAAAAAAAAAAAAAAAGGATGTGGGCTTTCAGCTAAGAATAACGTACACAGTGAAATTATATAATGTTACAGGAGGGAAATTGGACCTTTAATGTAATAGAAGGTTTCTGGGCATTTACAATGAAATGACTAGAACTGAGGAGGAATTTTGAAATTCAATCACAGGGGGTAAGAAATACATAAAGTCATAAATATGAGCAATGATAATTGACTAAATAAGGATTGACTTCTAACATCCTAATAGAGGGAGATGCCACATACATACATACTCTCTGAGCCTTATTTCTCTTAGGGGTCATAGAGAGAGTCGAAATAGACAAGACATGGAAGTGTTTCTGTTATGTTTTGATGACCTTAAGGGAAGAATGGAAAGAGAGGGGAAGAGAAATTTGTTGGTGTGGGAGGATAAGAGAAAGTTAAAGAAAAATTATCTCACATAATTAATGTACAACTAGACATCTGTACAAACAAGGAGGAGGAGGTGAGAAGAGCAGCTGACATTTCTATCTCTCATCTGATCTGTTTAGTGGTAGGTAGAATATACATACATATACACCGATTTGAGTAGAGAAATTCATTTCATTCAATGGGGAAATAAGAGGGAAATCGGACAAGGGGGAGAAGAAATTAGAGAAAAGAGAAATTAAGGGATGAATTATTGCTAAGTAGAACAGACTCTAAGGATGTACGAACATATTTGCAATCCTTTTAAAGTAGCAAAGAATGGAAGTCAGAGGGAATGATGATAAATTGGGGAATGGATGAATATATTATGGTGTATAAATGTGATGCAATACTACTGTGTTGTGAGAAATGAAGAAGGGGATGATTTCAAAGAAGGAATCATTTTGTGTGATTTGATGCTGAATGAAGTGAATAGAAGTTGATGACCAATTTATATAGTCACAACATGGTAAAACAAACAACTTTGAAAGATTCAGGAATCCTTTAACCATGTAATGACCAACTATGATTCCAAAAGACTAACGTTGCTATGTCGGCCCTCCCCCACCCCCAGTAGAAAGCAGACAGAGTCAGATTGCAAAATAAGACAAATATATGTATACATATATATTTTTTTTCAGACATAGCCAATATGGAGAGTTGTCTTCATTGACTATATAGGTTTGTAATGGAATTCAGCTGGGTCAGGATAAGATGTTGCTCAGGGGGTTAGTTCCTTTTAGGGGACCTATCAGGGAAGTGGGTCCCAGATATCATTGCTAGCCATTGTTTGCTTGCAAGCATAAAAGGGGTGGGGGTGCCAAGAATGTAGAGGAAGAAAATGCCAGCACATGCTTGAATCAGGGCCTTGGTGGTTGGGCATATAACGAAAGGGAAGAAGAGAAAAAAAAGCTAGGACAGTGTATTCAGCCTTCACCCAGAATCTTGGGACAGCTGTCTTATCTGGGCGGTGACTGCTTCTGGGTCCATGCTAGATGAACCTTGAGGTCCCTGGAAGGTTCAGCTGTTCACTCAGGACTAGGAGCTTTCTTCAGATGATCCAGGAGTCCACACCCACAAGTTTGGCAACTGTGGGGGTAGTCAAAAGGACCTGGTAGGGGCCCTTAGAAGGCATAGGTTGACAATTGTGAGAAGACTCCTTTTATCACTCTTCGGATCTGAGTTTCTGGTCAGCATAACATAGGTCCTTAGTTAAGAGTCTCTGAACAGCACATAGAGACAGTCCAGTTTCCCAGTCATGCAGGACTAGGTTCAAACAATGCAATAAAGTTTTCTCCCAATTCCCATAATTACACAATTACACTGTCAGGGACAGATCAAACTACTGTGAGGTCTCACAATGGACTACTTCTGAGAAGAGAGATTTACATGTCACTAAGGTAACCAAAAAAACTTAAACATAAACATCTTGAAACAAACAAACAAAAAAACCACAAAGCAATACAATAGTTATCACCAATATTAACTGATATCAAGTGTCCTTGTATCCTAGTAACCCATTCTAAAGATCCATTTCATCAGCACATTTTGAGTCCCAGATGTCTCAGGTACTTAGTGATCTGGTCCCTAAATAGCTTTGTTTGGACAATATGCTTATTCTTAGGACAGCTCTAAAAGGGACTCTCTTTCTTTGGTTCTAAATTTAGAAGTTCCCAAATAATTCTGCTAGTAAATCTGGTTCTTCAATTTTGAAACTTTTAGAGAATTTCAGTTTATATATACCATTTGCTGTTTCTATCCTTACCTAGATCTTGTACCTGAAAAGAATCTTTCAAAAATGTATGAGGGTCCAACTGTAAAATGAACTCTTCTGTCCTTTAAAATTATCAGATAGATACTTTAAAATAATTTCATTTTTTACCATTATCAATATAATTTATGTGTAAAATTTTCATTCAATTTTGAGAACTTATTACTAAAACCGTACTCAGAGCCTGAATTTCCATGACATAAATTTGGAAGCCAATCATATACATATGTATATAGTTCTTAGAGAAAACAGTCTAATCCTATTGCTTTCTCAAAATTTACTATTCCATTTATTTAGAAAACTTTACATTACATCTTTGTCTTATTATTTTGTCTAATCATTTCCCCTTTAGGAGGATATTATCCCTATGTATTAATTTGACCACAAATATAGGTTAAAATTGTAAGATATCCATACTTGCATCCTATTACAGTAACTCAGAGATGTTCCATTTTCAATCTAATATTTAATAGATTAAGTATTGTACTTACAAAACTTCCTGATTACAGAAATTTGTTGTAAAAAGGAAGAGAGGGACATAGTTATAACAATGTCATATACCATCACAGTACGAAAAATTCCCTTAGCTCTGTTTGATTCCAGGCATGAGTCATTTCTGACAGCCAATCATGTACCCACAGGATGTTAAAAGCAAGGCTCAGGATTAATTAACCAGGTGAGAATTTTCCTTTCTGGAAAGGAAATAGCACAATGGGGAAATAGAGTCAGGAAGATCCTACCTGGGCAGTGCCACAGTTGTCCCCAAAAGTTTTCCCAGGCACAGACATCCACCTTTAGCAGTTCCCAGACTGCAGCATGTGTCATTTTCTACTATTGGCTTCATGACAATTCGGACAACTATCCCTGTGATCAAAGCTCAAAACAATTGTAAATTACAGTCCCAGGAATTTTTACCTTATATAGCAAAATTTGACTCACCACATCTTAGGGCTGGAATATCTTTCCTGATGTTTTCCTAATATTTGACATTTCATTAATCCTTTACTTGTAAATTAAACTACCCATATTGTGGTAGGTATTGTACCCAAATGCTGGTCAGAAGTAATTACCAGTAACATCTAATAGCTAACACTTATAGAGTTTCTTCAAAAACAACCCTGTAAGGTAAGTGTTAGTATCCACCCTCTACAGGTGAGGAGACCATGGCAGACAGAAGCTAAATGATTTGCCTAGAATCACATAGCTAACAAGTGGCTGAGGGCAAATTAAAGCACTATTCACAGGGCCACCTAGTGGCCCCTTTTTGCTTCTATTACCTGACTACCCCGCAACCAAATAAAGGCAGGTCCCAGACCGTGAAAATTGGAGTCAATATTCAGTAATTGCATGTATCCAACTGGCTTCTCCATGACTTGAGTTCTCAAACAGTGATTGTAATCAGGTCATCAGTAATTTGAGAAGAATTATCCACTGCTAATGGGAATGTTTTGGGAAGCTGATTTTGATAGAAAATCAGGAATTCACAGATCCCCTGATATCCATCCAGTGACCTTTTGGGTGTGTGGGAATTGAGGGAGGGTTCCATTTATGCCAGGTTAAAAACCTTTGATTTAAGATTTATAATCCTATGACTGGTCAAAAATGAAAACAATAGATATGAGTACTTGAAAAGATGTCAAGTTTATTAAGTACAATAGATTTAACACCATCCAGAACCACCTGAACCTCTGTGCACAGGCATTTGCTCATGCTGCCATGCTGTTGGAGGTAAAGAAGCTTGCTAGATGATTTAGCCCTCTACATGTCATTCCTGAAAGTGGTGAAAGTTCTTGCATAGTCTTCATCTTCAACAATTTCATTCCCAGAGAAAGTCTGCGTGATGAACGTTCTTCCTCTGATATCCTCAGCTTCAACACTTCCAAATACATAAACAAGGTATGGTTTACCTGAGAAGTCAGAGACAATTCTGATTGCCCTCTTTTTCTCATCAGACAAGTTGTAGAAATAGCATCTCTCTGACAGTTCATGTCCTATCAAAAGAGAAAGATGTCAGTCCAAAAGAAAGGGATTTCAATATCCTGAGTGAGAGATAGGTCTTACTTGGACACTGTATAGTTCTTACCCTGGGTAACTAGATAATCCGATATTTTAAGAGCCAGAAAAGTTGGTAAATAATTATGCTATCCTTAGGAAAGAGGACAACAATCCTAGGTGAGAACTTGAGGTCTCTTTATCTGGCATTTCCTCTTTCTCTAATAGGCCTCCATATCTATTTCTGGAACATCCATTTATGGGATAAGAAAGCTTTCAAAGCAGAGGTAAAGATAGTATCCTGCTATAAGAATAACTACTTGCAGATCAATTACCCCTTGCCTTTATAAAAAAACAAATTTCTTCCTGGGCTTAGAATGCCCAGATCTCTCCAGCTCTCATGGCCTGGGCAAAGAATTAAAAGTTGCTTTCCCATAACTGTCTTCATTGGACTAAACACTGTTAGATAATTAAGGGAACAGTATAATTAGCCAGTTCCCTATTGTTCTAAATCTCTCAAAGTGAATTGAACCATCAAGGTCTCCAGCCTTTACCTCCCCACATTCCTTCCCCCTCTTTAGTTAATCCTGCAGAGAAGGAAGGAGGATTCGGAGGAAGTTGTGTCTTCATGTGTCTATTGACTGGAGCAATAAGTTCTTAAGGTGCAGATGAGTGTTCCCCCAAATATCTGAAGGTTTATTTCTTAACACAGATCTTTCACAGGAATCTGCTCATTTCTTAGGGCTGTCAGGGTCTGAGTATCAGACAAAGCCTCATCTCTTCCCACCAGGCCCCAAAATGCACAGCCAGCAGCCCTCTCAAAGGAGAAGAGCCATTTACACAGCTCTGCCAGCCTCAGACTCCTTGATTTTGATTTCATTTCCAAATAATAAGATCCTAGGTCTGGAAGGGATCTCAGAGAAGTCATTTAGTGCAACACACCTCCCACCCACCACACCAGGCAGGAATGAGGTGACTTAGAAAATGAACTTTCTAAGGCCACACAGGAGGAGTCAGGAATAGTGAAATGGTTTGTATTTCTGATCCAGAAACTGCTTTCCCCTTGGACTACTATGTCCTCCAGGGCCTAGTCGTTCTGTTTTATTTTATGTATTTTAGGAAAGAGGCACGTAATGACTCCTTACTAAAATTGTGCTCTGCTTAGGCCCCCAAGAAATCTCTCCTCTGAGTCCCATTTCCTGTTGTTTTCTACCCTTTATGAATGAGGGGAAAAAATCCATAAGCACCTTACTATAAGGCAATCATCCAACTCAGATGGCCTAATGACTCCAACTCACCCCAGCAGTCCTCTGTGTGCTCCTACAAGCCTGCTCCTGCCTCCAGGCAACCACCCCAGTGAAGCTCCATGATTGTCCCAATAGAGACCTAACTAATCAGATGCTGCCAGGAAGCACCACAGGGACAGAGCCCTCAGTGAATCTCCTGGGGTTATTTCTTCCCCTCACTTGTTCTTCTCCTTGCTGCTGTTCCCAACCCTCCACCCTGGGTCAGCCCCTCTATTTGATCTTTTGGCATATTCCAGGCAAATGGGCCTAACTATACTAGCAGTAAGGCCCAAGTTAAAGACACAAGAGCATGAGAGCTTGGATAGCACAGATATTCAATACCACACTTCTAATGAGTAGGTTGTTTGCCTCCTAGCACTCTTGTGAGGAAAGCCCAAAGATTCTTGCTCACAGGGCTTGACACTTACTTTCAAAGAGTTTTAAAAATTCGGTCACCACAGCAACATAGGAAGCATCCACATTCAGTATGAAAGGTTCCAAATTCGGCCGAAAACTACTCCTATAGAAGAGAAAGCATTGATGTTGGACAGACTGTGCCTTTCATTTACTTAATGCCCATTTCCTGTATCTTTTGAGAAAATATAGTCTTTCTCCCCGAATCCCTTACCACCAAGCCTCAATTTAAGCTCTGTAATTGCCCCTTAACTAGAAAGAAACATACCTTTGCAAGGTCTCTGCCACATCCTAGAAAGAAAGAAGGTCAGTGTAGTTTGCAAATGATTTCTCCCAAAGCTTTGCCATAACACCAGCCTCTAAAAGCCCGTAGCCTTCCAGTCTTGAACAGAGACTTTCACAACTCCTTTTTCTTATTTTCTTGATTTCACTGAACTTCAACTTGGAAAAGTTGAATTCTGGATAAAAACTTTTTTCCCGTGCCAGGAGGTGCTTGGTAGTTCCTGTGTTGTGCTAGCAGAAATGTGGTCAAGAAAGAGGTCTCCCAAATTCAAATTAAAACAATTCTGAGTTACTACGTCATACCCATTAGATTGGTTAATAGGACAGCAAAGGTAAAATGACAAATGTTGGAGGGGATGAGGGAAAAATAAGACTTTAGGGTGTATCTAGGTGATGTAGTGGATAGCACACCAGCCATGGAGACAGGAGGACCTGAGTTCAAATCCAGCCTCAGATATTCGAGGCTTACTAGCTGTGTGACCCTGGACAAGTCCCTTAACCCCATTTCCTAGCCAAAAAAAAAAAAACTTTAATGCACTGCTGGTGGAGTTATAAACTGATTCAACCATTCAAAAAATAAGATCCCATCTTGGCCAACATTAAGGTGCTCAGATTCTTAAAATCTGGCTGATGGCTCAGATTCTTAAAATCTAGCCAATAGTGCACACTCACTAGGAATCTCACTCACCTCAATCAGTGTTTTAATAAACCTCCTCTTGGTTGAAAAAGTAAAAATAAAAAATAAAGCACAGGAAAAAAAAAAAATCTCCAGGAGACCACATGTTTCTCATTTTGAGGTAAGACCCATTCAGGCATTCTCTATCACATGGAGAAAAACAGGGGAAAAATAAATATAATAAAAGGCCTCCTAGAAATGAATGGGGATCTTCTGGAGCCATCTCCACAACATCAGGGAAAACCTTGAATGATTCCTGTGCCTCTCATTCCAGCTGTTGCTGACTACTCCTATGATAATAGAGCCAGGCTAGAGGAACAGGATTCCTAGGCTTCAGACCCTTGGATCACTTGACTCCAGCATGCTGATCTCAGGCCAAAATATCTGTAGTCAGACATCTCATCTCTCAGGAGTGATCCCCCTCCTTCCCCTCCTCCCCAGGAAACACAAGGCAAGCTGGCAAGAAACAAGGGCAGATCTCAAAAGAAATCTTTGGGGATCTGGAAAGGTCAGTGTTGAGTTTACTATAGTCTCACCTGTAGCATTTCTACATCTGGCTTCTCCATCTTGTCCTCCAGCTCGGTGATTATCTCTGCTATAAATCTGCTTTGGCTGGAGATCACGGCCTCCCACTCCTCCTTTTCCTCCAGGATTCTCTGTTCCTGTGTAACCTCCATCTCTTTCAGCCTCTGATAGAGCTCAATGAACTGGCAGTTCTCCTTCCACACGATGGGTTCCTCAACTTTTATTTTCTCATTCCTCATCAGACATTCCCATATTTGCTGAAATTCCTTGTGAAATATGTTTCTGTCCTTATTTTTATAGTCCTGGAGAGAAAGATATTAGATGACATTCTAAGGGCAACCCAATGGCCTCTTCAAATCTCCCCTTCTCTGCCTGCTCAGTGTGGTGTAATGCAAAGAGCTCTGGACTAAGGCCCTGCCAGCCAGCTATGTGACCTGGGGAAGTTACTTAGCCTCTGACTTCAGTTTTATCCTTTAAAATCAGAACTTTTATACGTATGGATGATGTCTAAGGGCTTGTCCAGTTTGAATTTTTTAGAGCTCTTAAGACATGCAAGCCCTTTGACCCAGCAATAGCACTTCTAGGGATATATCCCAAAGAGATCATACAAATATGAAAAGGACCCACATGTACAAAAATATTCATAGCAGCTCTTTTTGTGGTGGCAAAGAAATGGAAATTGAGAGGATGCCCATCAATTAGGGAATGGCTAAACAAGTTATGTTATATGAATGTAATGAAATACTAATGTGCAATAAAAAATGATGAGCGGGCATACTGCAGAAAAACCTGGAAAGACTTATATGAACGGATGCAACATGGAATGAACAGAAACAAGAGAACATTGTACATAGTAACAGCAACATTGTGTGATGATCAATTAATGACTTAGCTCTTCTCAGCAATACAATGATCCAAGACAATTCCAAAGGACTCAGGATGGAAAATGCTATTACCCTTTCAGAGAAGTAATTGATGGAATATGGGTGAAGATCAAAGCATACTATTTTAATTTCATTTTTGTTGTTTTTTTTCTTTTGATCTGTTTTTTCTTTCACAAGATGAGTAATATGGGAATATGCTTTACATACTGTACGTATAAAACCAATATCAACTTACTTAAAAGAGGGGAGGTCAGAGAGGAAGGGAGAAAAATTTGGAACTCAAAATTTAAAAAAAAATTAATTTTAAACCTGTCTTTACATATAATTGGAAAAAAAGTAATACTATTTAAAAAAACAAATATTTTTTCCTCATAATCCTGTCATAGTTCCCTATATCTATCTATCTATCTACCTATCCACATATATATATATATATATATATATATATATATATATATATATAT
>NW_020945437.1:4338834-4343480 GCF_900497805.2 Vombatus ursinus | reverse complement strand
ATATATATATATATATATATATATATATATATATATATATATATTCACTATACCTATATATTAGGTATAACTGATGCTTCTTTGCCAAACTTTACCCTTCTTCATAAACTGGAGCCAACCTACCTTTACAGAAGCCCTCCCATGTTCAGGCCATCCATGTAGTCAGCCAGATTTCCTGCCTTTGTCCCTTTGGTCATGTTACTCCCTACTGGCTGCAATGCCTTCTTGAAGGCCTCCCGCAATGGGCAACTCACCCTTCCTGTCCCTCACAAACCTCTCCAATATATGCTGAAGGAAGCATGACCTCATACTCCTTTCTCTTACTAGACCCAAGCCAGATAAGTTCTGGGGAACTCCTGATCCTTTGATGTTATTTCTCCTTATTAAAGGCATCTAATTTGTGTAACTGTTGCTATATTTGTAGGAATTTCCTCACTAGGAATATAAGACAGTGATTACTTACCTACTCTAGGAGACCTGTAACTCACCTCTTCTGCATAAGGATGATAATAAGAATATGCCTGCCTGACTGGTTTGCCCATGTAAACCTGAAGCATGCTGTGAAAATGGGCGCCTAAGCTTTCCAGTCTTCTTCAACATCATTGCCCTCCACGTACTCTAGCATCCAATCACAATGGCCTCCTTGCTGTTCCTCAAACAGGATCCTCCATCCACAGATTCCTTTATCACTGGAATTCCTCCAATGCTGGGAACTCTTTCTGTCCTCATCACTATCTGATGGGTTCCCAGCTTCCTTCCAGCCCTAGTTAAACTCCTGCATTCTACAAGAAGTGTTTTCCCATCTCTTTTCATGTTAGTCTCTTCCTTCCTTCTATTGATTATCTTCAATTTATTTTGTATATATCTTGATTGAACAAGCCTGTTTTCATGTTTTCTCTCTCATTAGTCTGAGTGTTCCTTGAGAGCAGGGACCATCTTTTGCCTTTTGATTTATCCCTACCATTTATCATAGTACTTAAAATACAGGAGAAACTTTATATGTGTTTACTGACTGACTGTTACTAAGGAAGATGATGGTGGAAGGGCAATCTGAATCTCTGTTTTCGAAATAATCTGTCAAGGTGAATTTGCAATCATATCACAGCACTGTATTAGCAAACTCTTCACTTCTCAAAGCTTATTTGTCAAATGACTCCTATCAGATTAATCACCCTCTCCCTTGAGCCCCCACTTTTTTGCTTTGATTGGTGAAGGGAGTCTAAGGCTGGGCATCAGAGATCAGAGAGCTGAAACAAGAAGGCAGAGACAGAGGCCAGCTTCAGCTAGAGACAACTTAACACCCAGCACTGGATTTCAGGTCAGGAGACATTGGTTTGATTCAAATTTCTGAACTCATTAGTGTCTTGTGATAAGTGACACACTGTCTATGAACCTCAATTTTCTCACTTGCCAAATATGGCTAATAATGATGGGAGGCTTTTTATAAAAGTCATTGGAGATTAGGCATACATAAGATATTATCTAAGGAGACAGGCGGATACTTACAATCCATACCACAGTCCACATGAAGGATTCTTCCTTTTCTTTTAGAAGTTCCTGAACTTTGTTTCCCATTCTACACAACATTTCCAGATTAATCTGGATCTTCTCCTGAAAGAGAAACAGGAATAAACATTGTTTGACCCCCCTCTGATAAATAGTTGAGTATCAGGGGTTAGATTCCAGTGATATACTAAAATAGGAATGACTAAATTGAGCATGGAGAAGTCACTACCATTGAACACCTTGAGAGTGACCTGGAAGAAAGACATTGATTTGTGCATGACTTACTCTGTAATGCACAGCAGCCATTGCAATGGGCCAATGTGTGTGGTTCTCATGATCCTTTGACTCAGAACAGTTCACACAGAGTAGAGTCTTGTTATTATCACAGAACAGCTTCTGGTCTTCCCAGTGTATCTCACACATGCTTTTTCCTTCCTGGTGCATGGCTATGTCAGCCTGAGGTATTCTCAGTTGGTAGACTTCCTGACATGCAGCACAGCACAAAGATGGAAAGGTTTCATTGCTGAGGGAAGACATGCAAATAGTATGTCCACATTTAGGGGTGATTGTCTTAATGACTTCACCCAAGCAAATAACACAGAGATGACCTTCTGCCTCTTCAACTTCATCAGCCATGACCCTGAAGAGGAAATGAGGCACAGTAAGGATGCTTCTCCAACTCCTCCATTTTTGAAGTTTCAAACAAACATATTTCATGAAATACAATAGAAAGCAAAGTAATAATTGATGATTTCCCTATAAACTTGGGGCAAAGTCTCCAACAAATATGGACATCATCAGTTGGAAGAGTGGGCACAATTATGGGACACATTGTAATAATATCTAGCTTTGACATAGAGCTTTAAGATGCTTTTCACATAGTATCCTCTTTGGTCCTCACAAAACTCTTATGAAGTACATGATATTGTCTGTATGTTTTATGAGGAAACTCAGGAGGCAAAGTTAAGTGGCTTGACCAGAATCAGACAACTAGTTAAAAACCTGAGGTAGGATTCAAATTCAGGCTCTCTTCTCTCCAAGGCTGGTACCAGTGTGGTGATAATTTTGATGCCCTACTCAAATTAATCAGTATTTATTCAGTTTATTGTGATTTGATGGTTATCAGTGATTGTTTTAGTGCATTTTGATCAAATTTGCTGCCCTTTCAAGCCCAAGCTGTGTTGATCATTTCAATTATTCAATCATATCTTTTATTTTATTATTTTTTTTTAGAGAGGCAATTGGGGTTAAGTGACTTGCCCAGGGTCACACAGCTAGGAAGTATTTTGTGTCTGAAGCCATATTTGAACTCAGGTCCTCCTGACTCCAGGGCTGGTGTTCTATCTACTGTGCCACCTAGCTGCCCTCTCAATCATATCTTTTAAAGAATTTTTTTTACTTTCCCTCTCACACTCTTTTAAATTTTATTGTTCTTTATCCCTTTCACATATCAATCATTTGAGGGAAAGCTCCTTCCCTTTGCATCAAGTCTTCTCTTAGAACAACTGAATACCCAAATAGCAACAGTTCTCCAAAAACCACATCTGCCAATACTTACAATTTTCTATACCCATAATACCCCTCACATCTGCAAAGATATGAACAAGATAAGTTTTCTTAACTCAAATTTGGGGGCCAGTATAGCTCTAAATGGAGTTTTGTCTTATCCTTCTCTCATGTAAATGCCTGTAGTTCTTCTGTATACTGGTTTTCCTGATGGTGCTAATTTCAGTCAGCATCATATATTATGTCTTTATCCTTTCTTGGATTCACAGTAATATTCCAACATATTCATTTACCATTAGCCAGGCCTGGATTTATGGTACCAACTGTGTTTCTAATTCTTTACTACCAGGAAAAAATATGTGATGAATATTTGGCACTCCTCTTTTTTTCTTTGTCCTGTTTAACCTAGGACTAAGAGTGGCACCTCTGGATCCATGTCTATGGATTCTGGATGCTTTACATCCATTTTGAGGATAAGTGCAAATATACTTCCAGCATGGGAAGCCTAACTCACAGCTACACCAGTAGTATCTTAGTTCATCTTTTTCTCCCAGACTTTTCAGCATTGTCTATTTTTTCTTTCTCTTGTCATCTTTTTCAGTTGATCAGATATGAGGCCCAACTTTTGAGTTTATTTGATCATTACTGACTTGGAGAATTCTTTCATATAGGAGTTGGTATCTTTAGGTATATTTGCAAAATTTGTAAAGGGAGAAATTCAGGATAACTAGATGGACAAGGGAAGATATTCATCCTTCCAGACCCCTACCACTACTTTTGATTTATCCAGATGAGTTTCTCCACTTGACCTGAGTTGTTACTGCCTAATCCATGAATATGGATTCTCCTTTTGCTGGTTTCAGAGGATTCATTCCCAAAGTTTTATATTTTATCATGGAGAAATATGTCCCTCAACCTCGATGTATGCACAATTCTTAAATCCCTGACACACAAGTGACATTTCTCTTGGGGAAACTTACCTTCCTTTTTTCTTCTAGGATCTTTCCTCAGTGTTACTGCTTTGCCTTTAGCTCTGCTTTTGGCATAAAGAATCCCTTTCTCCTCCCAGGCCTTTAATATACCCCTAGCACACTCAAGCTCTTCCTTCCTTCATGTTGTGAATTCTCCTGGTCTTGCTTGACCCTGAGGCTTGTCCACACTTAGGGACCACTCAGAAGTAAGAGGTTCAAACCAAGGCACTTAGCCCATTTACTAAGGAGGAAGAGTTCACAATGCTTACGTAGCCATTTTACCTTAGTCAAAATGACAAAGATAAAAATACTATCTTCACCTCTGCCTGGAAAACTTTGTTATCCTACAAATGGAGGCTCTGATAAATAGAATTATGAATAATGATTAAAATAATAAAATGTGCTAAGAAGAAGATGGGGAGCAGATGGGATTAAAAGGAGTTAAGTTTCCCCTAAGTATCTCTTTCAAACATTTTGTATCAGGAGTCTTTTTAAAGAATAACATTTATCAATAGACTTTATTTCATCATCTCCTTCAACTCTGAACATATTCCATGTTTTCCTTTATTCAGCAAGCCATTCTGATCAGCAAAGAATAAAAAAGACACAGAAAAAGAAAAAAAAACAGTTTTGCAAAATAAACTAATATATACACCAAAAACA
>NW_020945437.1:3979890-4338434 GCF_900497805.2 Vombatus ursinus | reverse complement strand
ATGACCCTCTCCCTTGAGCCCCCACTTTCTGCTTTGATTGGTGAAGGAGTCTAAGATTGGGCATCAGAGATCAGAGAGCTGAAACAAGAAGGCAGAGAAAGAGGCCAGCTTCAGCTAGAGACAACTTCTCAACACACAGCACTGGATTTCAGGTCAGGACACATTGGTTTGATTCAAATTTCTGAACTCATTTGTGATAAGTCTATGAAGCTCAGTTTCCTCACTTGCCAAATATGGCTAATAATGATGGGAGGCTTGTTATGAAAATCATCTGCGATTAGGGATATGCAAGAAATTACTGAGGAAGACAGCTAGATACTTACAGTCCATACCACAGCCCATACCAGAGGTCTCTCCTCCTTTAATAGAAATTCTTCAACTATTTGGAGCTTTCTGCACAAGGTTTCCATCTTTATCTGGATCTTCTTCTGTAAGAGAGACAGAAATAAACACTGTTAGGAAATGTCTTTTCTAGGTCTGAGTCCTGAGACATAGGAGGGGCTGAGAAACTCAAGAACCCTGCCAAGCTAGTACTGTTTCACTGATTTGTAGCAAAGAGTCACAGAAGGAAAGAGTGAGGCTGCTTGACCCTCTGTGATGGAGAGTTGAGGACTCAGGGGATAGATCCAAGTGAGAGACCAATGTAGGAACAACTAAATGGAACATGGAGAAGTCACTCAACATGAACACCTTAAGCCACCTAGAAGAATGACATTGATCTGTGCATGACTCACCCTGTAGCGCAGAGCAGCCACTGCAATGGGCCAATGGATGTGGTTGTCATGATACTCTGACTTGGAGCAAGTCACACAGAGTAGGGTCTTGCTATTATCACAGAACAGCTTCTGGTCTTCCCTGTGTATCTCACACATGCCTTCTCCTTCAGGGTATGTTACCATGTCATCTTGAAGAGTTCTCAGCTGGGAGAATTCCCAGCATGCAGCACAACATGAAGATGGAGAGGTTTTCTTTCTGAAGCAAGACATACAAATAGTATGTCCACATTCAGCTGTGATTAGCTTAAGGACTTCATTGAAGCAGATAACACAAAGACTCTCTTCCTCTTCAAACTCCATGACCCTGAAGAGAGAAAATGAGGCATAGTAAGGATGTTTCTCCCATTCCTCCACTTTTGAAGTTTTTTTTTTAAAAAAACCCATATTTCATGAAACACAATAGTTATAAGTACATAGTAATTATTACCAAAGTAATACTTGATGATTTCTCCAATGAACCTGGGGCAGAGTCTCCAACAAACGTAGACACCATCAGTTGGAAGGGTGGACACAATGATGGGATATCTTGTAATATCTAGCTTTGACTGAAGCTTTAAGATACTTTTCATACATTATCCTTTTTGGTTCACACAAAACCCTTATGAAGTACATGCTACTATCTGCATGGTTGATGGGGAACCTCAGGCTGAGAAGCTAAGTGGCTTGACCACAATCAGACAGCTGGTTAAAATCTGAGGTAGGATTCAAACTCAGGTACTCCTGTTGAGCTGGAAATTTATCTCTGTGAGAAATTTTTGAAATCCACTTTGCTTCAAACCTGCAAGTTTCTTGGACCCTAGGATAGTGTTGGTCAAACACTATGGGTATCATGAGTTGTGGAAAGCCCTGAGATGTTGTTGAAAGGGTTTTTCTTATGACCTTTGAAAAGCCCCTGCTCTGATTACATGGAGTTGATGACCTGTGGAAGGTCTCATGAGTTGTGAGAGATCTGCTGATTGATTATGATTGATGGACATTTCCCTTAGCCAAGCATAAGATTTCTACACTTCTGGAATTGACCAAGCAGTGAATTTTAATGCCTCCTATTTTGAGTGCTCTCATAAGCATATAAAAGTATTTAGCACCCAATGGGAAGTGTCTCTGATGGTGAGGAAGATCTTGGACCCAATTAATTTGGACTCCTGGACTCCCTAATAAATTCATTTAATCATGTTTGGAATTCTCCTTTTCTTTTGTTACAGATTGGAATTTTCTGGCCCATACCAGCTATTAATCAACATTT
Source organism: Vombatus ursinus (assembly GCF_900497805.2). Taxonomy (NCBI): domain Eukaryota; kingdom Metazoa; phylum Chordata; class Mammalia; order Diprotodontia; family Vombatidae; genus Vombatus; species Vombatus ursinus. The sequence continues at coordinate 4,336,415 of NW_020945437.1, read as the reverse complement.
ATTATGTCTACTATGTGCCAGGCACTATGCTAGAAACATTACAAATATCTCATTTAATCAACACAATGACCCTGAGACCTAGGAGTATTATTTCCCAGATTATACAGTTGAGGAAACTGAAGCAAACAGAGTTTAAGTGACTTGCCCAGAATCAAACAGCTAAGTAAGTGTCTGAGGCTAGATCGGAATCATGGATTCTGGATTCCAGGTCCAGTCCTCTACACATTGTGCCACCTAATTAATAAGTAATGATAGCAATAAATAATAGCAGAAAAAACATTCTGCTACAAAGGAAAAATGAGCAATTTGGAGTCAGGATCTATGCTCAAATTCTAGTTCTGCCACTTTTCGTCTTTCTGAAGTTGGCCAAGTCACCAAAAGAGGAAAAAAAAATCCTCCTGGCCACAGTTTCCCCCTCTGTAACATGAGATAATGAAACTAGATGACCTCAATGTTTCCAACCCTCACTAATTCCTAGGTCTTCAATAACAAAAGAACTTTCTTCAGAGAGACACCTACCTTGGATATCTTCCCCAGGCTCTAAGCCTAGGAAATCCAGCTGGTGGATCCATATCAGCCAAGAGCTGGACACAACACCAAAAAGAGTAGGCTGGGGCTTATATACGTTTTCCCCACATACTTCCCCACCCTAGTAATCTCCTAGGACTACTGGGATGAATCACTTGTAAAACACCAGGTACTTTGTCCTCTCAGAAAAAACCCTTTTTGTGATTTGTTACCTTCTTATTCCCATTGACCCTTGAGAGACACAGAATGAATCTAGGAATTCATTCCTCAATCAATCAATCAGTTACTTATTAAGTGATTACTAAGTGTTAGGGTTTGTACTAAGCCTGGAAGGGGAGGGGATAGAGGGCAAGACAAAAACATGTTCCCACCCTCCTAAGAGCTCCCTGTCAAATGGGAAAGAGAACTTGAAAACAAACTTGTACTTAACCAAGTTCCTTAGGGATGGCCCTAGAAATGAGGGTGGATTGGGACAGGAGCTGCCCAATGCTATAAGACAGAGGTTAGCATTTAAGCTGAAAACTTTGTTTTCAGGAAACAAAGAGTGGGGCAGCTAGGTGGTGCAATGGATAGAGTTCTGGCCTTGGAGTCAGAGGACCTGAGTTCAAATCCAGTCTCAGACACATAACACTTACTAGCTGTGTGACCCTGGGCAAGTCACTTAACCTTATTACCTCAAAAAATAAAAGAAATAAAATAAAGGAAACAAAGAGGAAATTGACTCACCTGACAAATTAATCCATCTATCTCCTTTTCACCTAAGAGTACTTAGAAAGTAATTACCAATTCTGGTCTTTTCAAATTAAGGAGATGTTTTTCTTTTTAATCAAGAGTGATCTCATTTGCATGCACGCATGACATCAGAAACCCACTGTTGGTGTAAACCAACTCAGGTACAAGTTTTGGGAAGAACAAGATACTCTGTAAATGGAAATGGAAGTCCATGGTGGCTCCAGTCTGCCCCCAAGAAAAGGATCTAAAGTTTTGGAATTACCAAGGCACTCTCTCACACAACGTGAAGGGGATTCTTTGTTGTTCTGTTATTTTCAGCTATGTCCAATTCTTTGTGACTCTATTTGGGTTTTTCTTGGCAAATATACTGGAGTGGTTTGTCATTTCCTTCTCTAGCTCATTTTACAGATGAAGAAACTAAGGGAAACAGTGTTTAAGTGACTTGCCCAGGGTTACAAGGCTAGTAAGTTTCTGAGGCCACATTTGAACTCAGAATGAGGAGTCTTCTTGACCCCAGCCCAGGCACTCTATCCACTGTGCCACCTAGCTCAGAGTCCCCTTTATCACTTCCTCACCAATCCCCACCTCTGACCAGCTCTACTACTCTGCTTCCTCAGCCTAGTTGGTTTCCCATATCCATGCAGAAATAAAGTGTTTGGAGACCTTTGAGGACCCTTGATGTCTGTAAAGCCTGTCAGGGGTGCCTATGGTTAGGCTGGCAAACTATGGGGCTAGCAGCCCCCAGAGAATGTGGAATGGGATAGGAGTTGGTCAAAATTTGGTCTCTTGCACCTTCAGTATGGGGGTGCAGCTGCCTCAAAGTAACTTTTCAGGCAAAAATGGGCATGAAAGAAGACCAAAATGGTGGGGACTTAATAGAAGTAAAAGATATTAAGAAGTAGTGGAAAGTATATAAAGAAGAACTATGAACTATATAAGAAAGATCTTACATCACTAATAATCATAATGGTGTCATTACTGACCTAGAGCCATACATCCTGGAGAGTGAAGTCAAATGGGCTTTAGAAAGCATTGATAACAATAAGGCTACGGAAAGTGATGGAATACCTGTTGAACTGTTTAAAATCCTAAAAGATGTTGCTGTTAAAGTGTTGCACTCAATATGCTAGCAACTTTGGAAAACTCAATAGTGGTCACTGGATTGAAAAAGGTCAGTTTACATTCCAATCCTAGAGAAGGGCAATGCCAAAGGATGTTCAATCTATCAAACAATTGTGTTCATTTCACATACCAACAAGTTTATGCTTAAAATTCTGCAAGCTAGGATTCAGCATTATGTGAATCAAGAATTACCAAAAGTGTAGGCTGGTTTTTGAAGAGGCAGAGGAACTGGAGACCAAATTGCCAACATTCATGGGATTATAGAGAAAAGGGAATGTCAGAAAAACATTTACTTCTGCTTAATTGACTACTCTAAAGCCTTTGATTATAACAAATTGTGGCAAGTCCTCAAAGAGAAGGGAGTAACAGGTCATCTTACTTTTCTCCTAGAAAACCTATATGCAGGTCAAGAAGCAACAGTCAGAACTGAACATGCAACAACTGATTGGTTCAAGATTGGAGAAGGAGTGCAAGAAAGCTGTGTGATGTCTTTCAATCATTTCAGTGATGTCCAACTCTTTGTTACCCCATTTGGGATATTCTTGGCAAAGATGCTAGAACGGTTTGCCATTTCTTTCTCCAGCTCATTTTGCAGATGAAGAAACTGAGGAAAACAGGGTTAACTGACTTGCCCAGGCTCACACAGCTAGTAAGTATCTTTGGCCAGATTTGAACCCAGAAAGATGAGCCTTCCTGACTTCAGGCCTGGCACTGCATTCATTCTTCCACCTAGTTGCCCTTGGCTGTATATTGTCACCTTATTTATTTAAGTGGTATGCAGAGTACATCATGTGAAATGCCAGGCTGGACAAATCAAAAGCCAAAACTAAGGTTGTTGGGAGAAATATCAGTAATCTCAGATATGCAGATGATACCACTCTGATGACAAAAAGTGAAGAAGAATTAAAAAGCCTCTTGTCAAGGGTGAAAGAGGAGAGTATAACAGCTGGCTTGAATCTTAACATTAAAAAAATTATGATGACATCTAGTACCATCACTTCCTGGCAAATAAACAGAGGGAGAAGAAATGGAAGCAATGCCAGATTTAATATACTTGGGCCCCAAAGTTCACTGTAGATGGTGACTGCAATCATGAAATTAAAAGACACTTGCCACTTGGAATGAAAGCTATGGCCAATCTGGGTAGCATACTAACAAGCAGAGATGTCATCTTGCCAACAAAGATCCATATAGTCAAAATTATGGTTTTTCCAGTAGCAATGTATGGCTGTGAGAATTGGAATCTAAGAAAAGCTAAGCACCACAAAATCAAAGCTTTCAAATTGTGGTGCTGGAGAAGACTTTTGAGAGTCTCTTGGACAGCAAAGAGATCAAATCATCAAGACTTAAAGAAATTAATTCAGACTACTTATTGGAAGAACAAATACTGAAGCTGAAGCTTAAATATTTTGGCCACATAATAAGAAGCCAGGACTCATTGGAAAAGACCCTGATGTTGGAAAAGATTGAAGACAATAGGAGAAGAGGATGGCAGAGGGTGAGATGGATAGATAGTATCATGGAAGCAACAAACAAGAACTTGGATAGACTTTGAGAGATAGTGGAGGACAGAAAGGCTTGGCATGCTGTGGTTCATGGGGTCACTGAACAGTTGGATATTGTTGCAGTCCGAGAGGTTGAGACCCCTCAACAAAGACCAGACTACATGATGGGGTCATCTGGAATGAATTCACAGAATCAAGCATTCTTTGAGTCAAGTTGGCAAAGATTTATTGTTACACTATATAGCGAGCAAGGATTCTTAAGGAACCTGTGACCTTAGACAGGTACAGTTAAAGTTTATATAGAATAAAATATAATAAAACATGTGCCAAATCTGCTTACTAGGTGATTCAGGGCAGGATTAGGGAGTGGTTAAGGAGTGGTCAGTTCTTAAAGGAACATGCATTTTTTGTATCTACTGTGCAGGCGGTTTATCCAGAGTTCACTAGGAAAGGCCCACCAGGGGGGCCACACAGAGGTGTGGTTTCACTTAGTGGTGTCACCAAGTTAACTAGAGGTTAACTTAAAGTTGTCCAGTCTGCCACCAGACAAAGACAAGGTGGGGCCTCAGGAGATCTGGATGGGAGTGGCGGGGGAAGCTGTGGTGAACAGAACTCCTGGGACCTGGACAATGGAGACTAGAGAGGTAAGACAATGGAGGGGAGATTGGGTATAGCCACAATGAAAGGCCAATTGGTGGGATTATAGCCTCAAGCAAATGCCAGAGATTTGGCCATGTGGGAAAGTCCAGGGTTTTTCCTTTCTGGGCCCAGATCCCAACTCCACCATCTATCATATAGGATTTTTTTTTCAGGCAATTGGGGTTAAGTGACTTGCCCAGGGTCACACAGCTAGTGTCAAGTGTTTTGTCTGAGGCCAGATTTGAACTCAGGTCCTCCTGACTTCAAGGCCAGTGCTCTATCCACTGTGCCACCTACCTGCCCCATTATCATATAGGATTTTGATAGGGACTAAAGTAGACATAATTGGGAAAGAGGAGGTAAAAAGTTGAAGTACACCTGCTTTAGCTGTTGCATCAGCCAAGGCATTGACCTGGCAGAGTACCTGAAGTATGAGACAGGTAGCACCTGATAAAATTGGAAGAAGTCCCTCTTGGAACAGATGGGTCACAGACAGTAGAGTAAATGGTGCCAGTATCAAGCAAACAATTACATAGCTTAAATCTTCTATGTGTCATTAGTGGAACAGAAAAAGGAGACAGAGGGATGGGAAGAGAAACAGCTCCAAAAAAAAAAAAAAAACCCAATCACCTAAAAATCCTATTTTGAAGCTCTGGAGAAATCAGATACAAGCTCAGTGGAAGCTTTTTTAGGAGGAGACTTTTCTATCTAAATTGACTGATTATTTAGAGAGGTTGATTTATTTTACAAGGTCCATATCTAGCTGTAAAGTTATCAGTGGGAAGAGATCTCATACTTTGTGTTCTTTTTGTGTCCCAGCATACTACTTGGCCACTCCTAAGATCTCTCCCAGAGTCTTTCTGTATATATATTTTCAACATTGTCCATAATCTGTTAAAAAAAATGAGAACTTTACTTTTCCAAACTTTTAAAAGATATCTCATATTCCATTGCTTACTGTTTCAGGAAGGGGTGAAGGGAGGGAGGGATAGAAGTTGGAACACGAAACTTAAAAAATCAACAAATGTTAAAAATTGTTCAAAAAAAGAGATATGGTTTCATCTTGCTGTTGCTAATTGTAATCAGGTTGGAAATGGAAAGGGGAGGGAGAGAGGGAGAGGGAGAAAGAGGTATTGAGGTAGGTAGATGGATTCTTTCTCCATTTGCATAAATGTATGTCATTGAAAACTAATCAGACTTAAATTTGACTAAAGTATAATATATTTAACGTGTATTTCCAAGTTATGATGGGAATGTGGTTTCAATAATTTATATATGCTGAAATAGCTTAGTGGGTTGGGGATAGGGGATGCCACTCCCTAGGTATATTCAAAGTAGAGATTTGGTGGAATTTGGATATAAGTAGCACTTGAATCTCACTATCACTTTTCCCTAAATGGCAAAAAACAAAATTATTGCTTTAATGTGAGGGAAGAGGGTGATTTCACAGACTAAAGAATGCTCAGTCCCAAATAGAACTCAAGTCAATCTAAAAGTTTTCTTTCCAGTGAGTCCAACAGTAAAGAAAAACAAAAAGGGCACGTAGTTTTTCAGTCTGAAATTTCAGAGCCTTGTTTGATACTTGAGAACTGCCTAAAGCACAGGTATTCATTCTTTTGTCCCCGTTGGAAAGAAAGACTTTTCTAAGGCAAATCATTTTGAAAAATTCAAAATATCATTTTAAGAATAGACCATTGAGATCTTCAGGGAATGATTTGGTAGCATTTAATTGCCAAACTAAATCAGAAATAAAGTGACCTAAAAGGGATTAAGATAGGCCATGCATTTGTGAGCTCTTAAGTAAGGAAACATTGGAAGTGGTTTACTTGACAAAATGAAAGGCTGTCTGTAAACTTTGAAGTTTCCATTTTTATCAGGGAAAAGTAAGTTTTGCAATGAATTTCAGTTGTATAAGAACACTTGTACTTATTTGCTTAAGAAAGATGCAATATATTATTTAGAAATGAAGAGGTGAGCGATTGAAAACGTAACATTGAAGGTGAAATTGAATCAATGTGTGGAGAGAGAGATATGTGAAAAATGATTATTAATAACTGATATCTTGGAGATTCAGAGCTTCCCCCCCCTTTCTTCCAAAGTCTTCACTTTAAATTCAGTTTTTCTTCAGAAGGACATTATTGATAATGAGATCACATTGACTCTCCTTATCCTGATCAGCCCCCACCCAAGTCTTGCTAGTAATTTAATCTAAAGTAGGGAAGCCCATTGTGTTCTACTCCAAACTTGGGTGGAGACAGATTCTTTCATCTAGTATCAGTGTCAGAACCTGCTGTCTTGAGGCCACTGGTGGCCCTTCAAGTGCAGCCCTTTGACAGAATACAAACTTCACTGAATAAATCCCCTTAATAGAAGGATTTGTTCTGTAAAACTTGGACTCAAAAGGCTGCACTTGAAGACCTACAGGGTGTGAAAAATTACTTTTCTTGGTAATTTTGTCTTGGAGACTCAGAGCTCCACCTTGCCAGCTTTCTGTTTCAAAGTTCTTCAGAAGGACATCACCGATGAGACTGCATTGTATCTTCTTATCCTGGTCAAACCCTCCCAAACCTGAATTGATTTTACTCTACTCAGGTTTTAGTGGAGCCAGATACTACTGCCTAGATAGATGGAAGATGGGAGTGATCTGGAATGATGGTGGGTTGATAGGAGCCCCTATTGAAAGGGTGTATAACTGTACCCCAAAATACCTTTCAAGCCAGTTCTAAACTGGCCCCCTTATGTTGAGGTTTAGGGGTGCTGGGACCCCAAAATCACAACACACGGGTCCTGCCCAAAATAATTCGCCCAAAGCCTTCTTTCAGCCAAAGAGGTTTATTAGAACATCTTTCACATTGGGCAGACTCATAAGGAATCTAAGCATTTGTACTCCTAATACAAGAGGGCCAGATCTTAAGAATCTAAGCACCTTAATGAAAACAAGAAGGACCTTATATACAGAAAGACTCTGGGAGAGATCTTAGGAGTGGCCAAGTAGTATGCTGGGACTGTGAGGTAATAGAATGCCAGGGACCTGGACCAGGTGTCCAAGGGAGAATGGAGTCCAGCTAGGATTAAGGGTTGGAAATGGCTGAGGGTCATAGGGAGCTAAGACATTGGAGGGCTAGGCTAGGTTAAGGGTAACAGAATTGGGAGATTGGGTGTAGCCTCAATGAAAGGCCAGTTGATGGGATTATAGCCTCAGGGGAAAAACCAGAGATTTGGCCTCCTGGGAAAGTCCAGGTTTTTTTCATTCTGGGATCCAGATCTCAACCCCATCACTTAGCCCAGTTTTGGACTGAACTGCCATGTAATATATGTCAAGCCAGCTTGAGAGAAATTAAACTGTGGACACATGCTCCCAAATTCATTTGTCTCTTTCCTAGATAATAAATTGGGGTTCACATGGGCCACATGTGGCCTGGAGGCCACAGGTTCCCTCAGTCTCGATAACCCAAATGGGGGGGGGGTTGATCGAAGAGGTGTCAAGAGGTAAAATGATGGAGTGAAATCAGCCCCTGTTGAAAGGGTATATAAACTCTTCACTCTAACCGCAAAGTGAGCTGGGTTCTAAACTGGCTCCCATGCATGGACACATACATGCCACCTTCTTTGAAAGAAATAAACACAGATACAACCTAACTCTGAAAGTTTGTCTTTCTTAGACCGAATTCTGAAAGTTGACAGGTGCCGTTTTGCGGTTTGCAGGGTTTGGAAGAGTCCCAGGAGATAAAATAAAAAGGAAGTTACTGCCCATTTGCACTTAGGCAGTGTGGACTTAAGGCTTGTTAACAGGACTTTTGGGTAGGTAGGTGGTGCAGTGGATAGAGCACCGGCCCTGGAGTCAGGAGGACCTGAGTTCAAATCTGGCCTCAGACACATGATACTCACTAGCTGTGTGACCCTAGCAAGTCACTTAACCCCCCCCAAAAAAACAGGACTTTTACTGAGTGAGTCTCTAACCTGATAATGCTCTGAGTCACACGAAGCAGGCCTAGAGATGGGAGTGCTAGAAATCAAGTAGTTTAATTAATCAATTTCAGAGTGAGGGATGTGTTCTCTTAGCTGAAGTAAAAGCACAGATTGTATACTTTATCACAAGTGGGGAAGGAAGTGGGAAAGGTGGATTACAATCATTTAGTGGTTTCCCAAGAGAAACCCCTAAGTCCCACAATACAACATTTCTGGAGTCAAGTCTTTGGGGGTTGTGACCACCTCCCCTAAAGTACCAAAGTTCTGTGACCCCCACAGGTTCTACAATCTTTGATTCCCTTCACTTAAGGTCCAATGATTGTGAGCATGGTTATGAGGTCTAGAGGTTTAGAGATGCTGGAACTCCAAAATCACAACACTCGGACCCTGCCTGAATGAATTCAACCCAAATCTTTTATTAGAGATAAACCATACCGGCCAGACTCTTAAGCAATCTGAACATTAGTGATGCCCTTAAAGACGAGTGGGCATGAAAAAGTCTCAGCCTTTAAATGGGGGCCAGAGGAGGGGCTGGGAAAAGGGTCTAGGTAATTTAGGGAGAATTCCGATTGGAAAGTCTGAGAGATCGAATAGACAATGGGAATAGACAATGAAGGGAACTGGAAGGAGAAAGTTTGAAAGGTATCAGAATAAGATCAAAAGGTGGGGCTAGGGCTTTCCAAGGGAGATAAGGAGAGTGGATAAGGAAAAGTCATTGAGTGGAATATAGCCTCAGGTAACCATCTGAGACCAAAGTGAGGTCAAAAAAAGTTTAAGGATTTTCTGGGGCCCAAAGACGAATGGGAGCCAAATTATTTTTGTGGCGAGGGGCAAAGGTCTAGGCTTCAGTTTTGATAAATCAGTTTAGGCTGCAGAGTGAGCTCTGACTCCCAAGCCAGAGTCAGCTCATTATTAGTATATTCATTACATATATATCAATTAATATGAAAACTATAAATTCCTTTCTCAGGCTCAATTAGTGTATTGAGAAATATGAAATATGAAATTCAATCTTGAATCCCTAACAGGAGTACATAGAACTAGTGATTTTTTTTTAACCTAAATTAGGTGACTTGTCACCCAGGACTTTGGGTGGATTCTCCAAAGCAGAGCCAGGAAACAGGGAGAACGAGTTGGTTCTGTGTGAATGGAGAAGAGACAGATATTGTTTCTTCTTTCACGGGGCTGCCAGAGGATGGAGGGGGCATTGATTCATCTGATTTCTTCTTAGGTGGATAAAATGGGTAAGAACACTTTCAAATCTCCAGAAACTAATGAAATTTAAGATTAGATTGATTGCTTTGTGTTGTGGCGGTCCTCCTTTCACCTAGAACCTGATGCTCATGTCTCGATGAAGACCCTACACCTCTCCTGACCAACACAAAGCATGGCACAAAGAACAAAGGTGTAGAGGAAGTATTTAATTAATGATCAAATGACAGAATTGACTGAATTTGTAATTTGAGCAAATGTAGAGGAATATTTTTCTTTCAAAAATTATCTAAAGAGGTAGCTAGGTAGTGCAGTGGATAGAGCACTGGCTCTGAAGTCAGGAGGACTCCAGTTCAAATGCAGCCTCAGCCCAAACACTTGACACTTACTAGCTGTGTGACCCTGGGCAAGTCACTTAACCCCAAATGCCTAAAAAAAAAATCTAGTAGTTTAACAGTTTAAATCCAAACATTAAGCTATCTTTGATATGTTCAATAAAGTCATTTCCTTCCAATCACCCTCTAAAGTAGGCAGTACGAAGATATAAGCAAAATAGAGGTTAAGTGACTTGCCCAGTACCTCACAGCTAATACTTGTTTGAGGCTAGATTTGAACTCAGGTCTTCCTGACTCCAAACTCAGTGGTACTCTCTATTGTGTCACCTAGCACCCTCCATTTTCAAATTGAGTTGAGTCAATATATTGCCTATTATGGGCATAGTAGTGAAAGGGATGGAGATTGCTGTTTCTGCCTTCACGGAACTAATTTAACAGCAGAAAATCAGGGCTCAGAGTTTAATCTGGATTACACAATTTATTCATTTTTGGCTTTGGGGGTTGAATTCAGGCCTCTCTTAGTTTCAAGTTCAGGCCTTTTGTTTGCTAAAGGCAAGGCTGCATCAAGCAAGTCAGTGTAAATTCTGATCTAGTTAATGATCACCAGCATTTATACAAGGGTTTAAGGCTTTCACAATCTTATTATCAAATATTGTTATCCCCATTTTCCAGATGATGAAACTGAAGCTGAGAGAAGTTGAATGACTTGCTCAGGGTCACACAGTCAATAGGTGTTTGAGGTCAAATTTGAACTCAGGTCTTCCTACATCCAAACCCAAAGCTTTTTTATCTACAGGATCACCCAGATTATTTTTCTTCCCCATTCTCCCTTCCCCTCCCCCTCCTCTATGACTATCCTGGGACTAATCACCTGAGGGTATTCTGCCCAAAGGAAGGTAAATTTTGATGACAGAAACCTACCTAAGTATCTTGGGGTGTACTGGCTAGATCTTTTTTATTTTACGCATTTATTTTATTTTCTAAAAATTTATTTTAAAAAATTTATTTTTAGCTTTCAACATTCACTTCCATAAGCTTTTGATTTTAAAATTCTCTCCCTCCCCAAAAGTCATGAAATCTGATATAGGCTCTATATACACATTCATATTAAACATGTTTTTACATTAGTCATGTTATAAAGAATTATAACCAATGGGAGGAACTACAAGAAAAAAGAAACAGAACAACAGCAACAACAAAAAGAGAGCAAATAGTATGCTTGGATCTGCATTCAGACTCTATAGTTCTTTCTCTGGATGTGGATAGCATTTTCCATCATGAGTCTTTTGGAGATGTCTTAGATCCTTGAATTGCTGGAGAAGGGCTAAGTCTATCAAAATTAGTCAACATACAACCTGGTGCAGCCCTCCCTCACTCAAATCCAATTCATTTGCAAGTCATGACATCATCTTCCTGATGTCATGGTCCTCTTCAGAGAACCAAGGACAAACCATATACCCACACACAAGGGACCAAATATAGGTAAATCCTGGATTGTGAAAATGAGTGAATATTTAGTAATTGTATGTATCAAGTTGGCTTCTCCATGAGTTAAGTTCTTAATTCCAGTAATCAGATTATGGTTTTTTTTTGGGAGGGGGAAACTTTCTACTGCTAATGGTAACAGTCTGGGAAGCTGATCTTTGTAGAATGAGAATTCTTCCCAGGTTGGACTAAGACAAAGTTTAATATCAAAAACATAAGGTAATTCAATATCTATTTAAAGAAGTGTTTTGGAGAAACAAAGCTGACATTGAATCAGCTCTCATATACATCTAAAAACTGATTTGTCTCCAAACCTTCCACGGGGTTCAAGGCTCTAGATCAGGAGTTAACTTTTTTATGTGTGTCATTGACCTGTCTTGACAGTTGGTTTAAAACTACTGGCATCCTTTCAGAATAATATGGTTAAATGCCTAGAATAAAATAGATGGAAAACCACTCCAATCTTTGCCAAGAACCCCTCCCCCCCCAAAAAAAGGGATCACAAGAGTCACATCGACTGAAAACGACCAAACAAAATGCTATTTTCTCATCCAAGATCAGACCCCTTCAAATCTATCTACTGATCTTTTGAAGGTCTATGTATATAGAACCCAAATTCTAGATTTAAAATCCTATGATTGATCAAATATGAGAGTGATATAAATGAGTGAACTTCACAAGAGAAGTTTATTAAGTACAACAGATTCAAAACCATACGTACAGAAATACCGCAACCTCAAATGTATGGCCATCTGCACACACTGTTTTTTGACTGGAGGTAGAGGCTTCGTTTAGTTATCTCTCAAATTGAAACCACTCAAAATGCTGATCATTCTTGTACATCCTTCGTTGTCCACAAGTCTACCCCAGGACCACAAATTTATGAATTCTTCTCTACGGATGACCTCAGCTTGAACATTGCCAGTTGTGTAAACAGTTGATGTGTTTCCTGAGGAATCCTGTGCTATAGTTAGGGAAGGGGACAGCATTCCTAGATAAGACCAAGGCCTCTTTTTCAAGCATTTCATTTTTACTGAAACTGACCTCCTCATCCTCTACCTGCTCCCAGGTAATGACCCCCTGTCTTTTTTTAGCCAAAAGTTACTTTCCCAGCCTCTGAGATGTCCAACTTTTTCCGGCTCTCCTGACTTGGGCAAAGAATGAAAAGCCACCTTGCCATTAACTAAGAGCCACCATAGGGCTAAACACTGTTAGTTAATTAAGGGACCAGTATAATTAGCAAGGGCTGCTGGTGGTATAGTGGATAATTCCTTAGTAAAGGGCCCTTTGGGGGCACTAAGAAATCTCTTCTATCTCAGTGTATTTCCAGTTTCCTTCTACCCTTCATGAATGAAAAAAGCCCTTATTATGCACTTACTATATGCCAAGCACCATACTCAGATCTCCTAATGCCTCCAACCCACAACAGGAGGGGACTTCTGTGTGTTCCTACAGGCTCTGCCTTTGAGCAAAACCGTACCCCAGGGTAGCTCCATGACTACCCCCAATAGAGGCCTAACTGATCAAATGAAAACAGGCGGCACTAGCAGGGCAGAGCTCTCAGTGACCCCCAGTAAGTTTGCTGTCTCTCCCCTCCCCCCCTTTCTGGTCTCAACACTCTACCCTGGACCAGGCACACTATTCTTTCTTATGCATATTCTAGGCAAATGTTTCTCTCTATACTAGGAGTCATTTCCAAGGTAAGTTCACAAAGGACATTATTGCCTAAATGGCAGAGCACTCAAATACCATTCTTCCAATAGGGCTCTTGTGAGAAAAGTCCAAATAAAGATTCCTGCCCAAAGGATAGATACTTACTGTGAAAGAATTTTAAAAAGTCAGCTGCCACAAAGATATAAGAAGAATCCAAAGTTGGAACAAAATGTCTCAAAAAACCAGGTGCTCTGAAATCCCTACAGAAAAGAGAAACCAATTACAAACAATACAGGTTGTGTTCTTCATTGTACCAAAGGCCAAACTTCCTATACTTATTTTGAGCAAATACATAAGCTCCTTCTCCCAAACCCCCTTCCCACCACTCCCTAATTTAAACTGTGTTATTATTTAATATCTAAATAGAAACATACCTTTCCATTGTTTCTGTCACAGCCTAGGGGGAAAAAAGAATGAAGTCAGTGTAGTTCATGAATGCTCTCTCCTAGGGCTTGGCTATGCCACCAACCTTTAAAAGCCATGGCATTCCAGCAGGATCTTTCCTCTTATTTTCCCTATTTCGACTTGGGAAAGCTGGATTCCGGACACAAAACTTCTTGCTCATGCTAGGAGGGGTTTGAGAATTTCCTATGTTGTGCAATCAGAAAGGTGGTGAAACAAGAGGTCTCCCCTTTTTACATGTTTTTCTCATGATATAATAATACCCATTCAGGTTTTCTCTAGCACAGTGAAAAATACAGAGGGAAAGAAGTATTGATGATCTTTAAAAGCCTCATAGGAATGACTGAGTTTATGATGGCACCATTTCCATAGGAAGCTGGAAACCATGAATGCTTGCAGTGCCTTTCACTCTAGTCACTGCTGCTTGTATGTGTGAGAGGGGAAGGGTACCTGAGCATCAGCTCTTTGTAACACTATTTAACCCATCTGAAGCCGTCTTCGTGTCTGACCTGATCAAAAGTGAGCTAGAACACTGTTAGTGTTAGGATCCCTCTTGTGTTCTCCTGCCCAACAAATGGTGTTACCTGTGTGTTAACTTGTGAAACAAGCACACAGAGCCATCCCTCCTTCTCTTAGGCCAAACTCTCCAGAGGCAGACATTTGCCTAGAATATGCCAGAGGATAGAATAGTGTGCTGGGATCAGAATCAAGGAGAAAAGTAATCAAGGTAGAAGTAAACCCAAGAAGAGTCACTGAAGTGGCAGCTAGGTGCAAAATCCAGCCTGCAAAAATTAAAAAATTTTTTTTAATTTTTTAAAAAAAATTTAATTGAGATCTGTCCCACTGATGTTGCCAGGGCTACGTTAGATCAGGGGTGACCCCTCTCCTGTTTTCCCTAGGAAGTACAAGGGTATACATAGTGGGGTAGATTATAAAAGAAATCCTGGGAAGGGTCATGAAAGATGTCATCAAGTTCTTGTCCCCATATAAAGCCGGCCCTGAGGAAGTGGCACTGGTCTCACCTGTAACATTTCCAGGTCTGGTTTCTGACTTTTTTCCTGCAGCTCAGTGATTAAGTCTATTAAGAATCTCCTTTGGTTGGACATCATGGCCTCCCACTCCTTCTTTTGTTTCAGGATTTTACATTCCTGGATGGCCTCTTTCTCCTTTAGCCTCTGATAAAGCTCGTTGAATTTCTTCTTTATCCTCTCTAGAACAAGTTCTTCCTTTTTTGATTTCTTCTCCTTAGCCTTCATGTGTTTAAGTACTACCTGAACTTGTTTCTCATATGTTTTTCTGGACTTATCTTTGTAGTCCTGCAGAGAAAGATGTTAAGTGATATATTATGGCCTCACCAAATCTCCCTTTCCCATCTGCTATTATTGAAGAAACTGAGGCAAACAGGGTTAAGTGACTTCCTTCTCCAGGGTCACACAGCTAGTAAGTGTCTGAAGCCAGATTTGAAATCAGGAAGATGTCTTCAATTTTGATGTGGAGATAGAGATAAATAGACAGATACAGAAATAGATATGGATATAAAGATTAAACAAATAAAATAAAAACAAAAACTGCAAATGGGGTCATGAAAGAGTGGGACGCAACCAAAAATTCAACAACAGAATAGTCATTAGTGGCATGAATAAGGGCAAATGACAAAATGTCTGTGAACCTTAATTTTTCTCACCTTCCAAACACAGCTAATAATGGTGGGAAGCTTGTTATGGAAAAAAAACCCACAAGAATTTACATATGTGACAGGTACTTACAGTGCATTTGATGATCCATGACAGTGGTCTTTCTTTCTCTTTAAGTACAAGTTCCTGAATTTTTTTTAACCTGTTGTCCAAGATTACCAGATATAACTTTATTTGTTTCTGTAGGAGGAATGAATAAACACAATCAGGAAATCTGTGTTCTAGGCCTGAAGCCCACAAAATGTGTGCAGCTTCAAAACCCAAAGGGCCCTGACAGGTCAGTACTGTTTGATTGACCTGCAGGGTAGAGTCACAGCAGGAAGAGGAGAAGATGCTTGACAGCGGGGGGGCCCTACCCAAGGGCCCCCCCTCCCTCCCCCCCCCATAGCTGAGTACTCAGGGGATATACCCAAGGCAAAGACTAATGTGGAAACTCAGTTGAGCATGGAGGAGTTCCTACTGCCAAGGAATACCTCAAGCCACCTGGCGGATTTCTCTTGAGCCTTATATGACTCACCCTGTAGCGAAGAGCAGCCACTGCAATGGGCCAGTGTATGTGATGTCTGTGCTTCTCTGATCTAGAGCAGGTCAGACAGAGTAGGGTCTTGTTTCTATGACAGAACTGTTTCTGTTCTTCCAGGTGAATCACACACATGCCTTCTCCTTCAGAGTACATGACAATGTCATCTTGAAGAGTTTTCAGCTGGGAGTATTCCCAGCATGATGTGCAGCATGAAGATGAAGAGGGTTTCTTCCAGAAGCAGGTCATGCAAATAGTATGTCCACAATCAAGGGTAATTGGCTTAGTGGTTTCATCCCAGCAGTTAACACAGCTAACAAACTCTTCAACATCACCACCCAGCATCCTGAAAAGAGACAATGAGGCAGGCCAAAGGTGTTTCTTTGGCTAGGTGGTGCACTGGATAGAGCACCAGTCCTGGACTCAAAAGGACCAGAGTTCAAATCTGACCTCAGACACTTGACAATAGCTGTATGACCCTGGGCAAGTCACTTAACCCCATTGACTAGTCCCCTTCCTCTCCCCACCCCCAAAAAAACAACAAAACATATTTTTTGAAACAACATAGCAAAGTAATCATTGGGTTCCCCACCATAACCATGGGCCAAACTCCCAAAAATGTACATACCATCATTAGGAAGAATGCAAACATGTAAGTACCAGACCCTTTGTAATATCTAGCACTGATTTATAAAACCTAAAAGGACTTTCGTACAATTAATGTTGCTTGATGCACACTAGGGAAACTCAGGATGAAAAATTAACTGGCTTACCTGGGGTCAGACAGCTGGTTAAATTATGATATAGAATTCAAACTCAGAATCTCCTGATTCCCAGGCTTACACTCTACATATACATTGTGACCATATATTGTGATTATACATAGTGACCACCTAGTACTTCCTATTTTTAAATGTGGAAGTCATCTAGGCTGGAAGTCTCTTCCTTAGCTAAATGCAAATACCTTCATTTCCCTACACCACAGGAAAGTCTCTACAACTATAGTTGGTAGAAACGTTTCCAGTCTGCATCAGTAAAGGATAGAGGTTATTCCCTTCATAGAAGAAATCATAGGTTCAAACCAAAAACAAAAACAATCAAAAAACGCTCAGTGCATTGAATTTTTTTAAAAAAATGAACCTGCTGACATGAACTTTTTGAAGTGTAATTATTGACCTAGCTGTGTTTACTAAGCCATCATCAACTCTTACACATTTAGAGTCCCAAGCTCCTGACGTAGGTTAACTTGTGGCAAAGCAGCTAGAGCTTTTAAAAAAAAAATGTATACCAGGGGTTGAACTACACAAACTAGGAGACAACCTTTCTCTTTTCTTCCTCTTCTGTATTTTGTTGCATTAATTCATCGACTAGCCACTGACAATAAGCCAGTACCAGCCAGACAGATTTTACTGCAGTTTTTCAGAGCATGACACACTCCACCAGCAGTTGATGGAAATGCTGTCACATTTCAGCTGGTGGTGTTTATATGTTACATGAAACAAAAAAAGATAGCAGCTTGGTAGAATTCAGCTGGCTTTGTAAAAAAAAAAAAAGTATTAACAAATATCATTAGTTACAGAAGACTGAGAAGTGATCTATTCTTTTTATGCTCACTAGTTGTACTAAATCATAACTTGCCTATGAGCACACAACTAGTGTTCACTACTGTCCCTGAATATTCTTGACTTTGATTAAAAAAAAACATGTTAGAAAGAATATGATACAGGATTTGGAGTCAATGTCTCAGCTCAAATTCTAGTTTTACCAGTTTCTAACCGTCTGACTTGGCCAAGTCTTAAGCTCTGTCTTGGCCTCACTTTCTCCATCTGTAAAATGAAATAGGAGGGCAGATAGGTGGCACAATGGCCAGAGTACCAGGCCCGATGTCAGGAAGATTCATTTTTCCAAGTTCAATTCTTGCCTCAGACACTTCCTAGTGTGAACTATTTTGTGAGAAAGGCCTAAAACCTAGATAGGCCAATCAGGAGAAAAACATTTTTGGGCCACTCTGAGCCTAACCTACCATAACGCCTTGGTGTGCCCTGGCATAACGGATATGCTTTGCTTTGCTCTCTGAGTGAACCCAACTTCCTTTGTCAGCAACTACAAGGTCGGATGAAGCTGTTTATGACTGTCCAGGGCAAGACACCTTGGGAACATCTTGAAAAATAGGAATTTTCTTATCTTAGTATTCTATGGACACATGTTATGCTAAATATATTGTCATATTAATGATAAAAGAAACACAAACATCCTGGATCGATAGTTTCAATTGACACTTTGACATTTGTAATCTTATTACGGTTAACACATAAGGAGACTGTAATTTTAGTTGACACAGGCATCCTGAGGTGGGACTGCTCTGAGTGTATAAAGGGTCTCCTTCAGCTTGTTTACACCTGAGTTCAGAATTATTTTCTGACTCTATGGATGCAGGATTCTCTGGTTTAATGAGAATAAATAAGCACATTATAGCAAATGCACAGCCTGATTCTGTTTGTTCCTTGATCAGACCTTTGGTAAGGTGAACCCCACTCTTGTTTGTTCTTTGGACAAACCTTCAGTTAAGGGGGAAACTGATTCTTGTTTTTCTGGACCAAACTTTTGGTAAATGGTTGACTCTATGTGACCCTGGGCAAGCCACTTAACCCTGTTTGCCTCAGTTTTCTCATCTGTAAAATGATCTGGAGAAGGAAATGGCAAACCACTCTAATATCTCTGCCAAGAAAATCCCAAATGGGGTCAGGGAAGAGTCAGACATGACTGAAAAAAATGACTGAATTGAAAATGACGTAATGGGACTAAATAATCTCCAAGGCTCCCAGCCAGCTCTAAATTCTTGATCTTTAATAACAAAACAACAACAAAAAACCCTTTCCTCAGAGAGAAACTTACCTTTGAAAGACCATCCTCCTCTGGGTTTCAGATAGAAGCATTTTGGCTCAGAGCAAGCACACAACAAACTGAGTTACGGCTGGTTTTCATATGCTTTTCCCAGAGACTTCCCACCCTGATAATTTGGATGGAACACCAGAATGAATCAGTAGTAAAACTGTTTAAAAAAAAAAGTAGTAAAAAAATAATAAAAAGTATTTCATACCTGCTAAGGAAATCCTTTTTTTGGTTTTGTCAGCCGCTCAGACCTCTTCTAACTTCTTATTCCCCCCATTTACCCCACAGCTGCTGAATGAAATAGAGTTCACTCCAATCAATCAATCAATCAGCATTTGTTTAGTGAGTACTCAGGGCTAGGCTTCCCAGCAAATCAAAAACAAGGAAGACAAAAATATTCACCTGCTCTATGAGCTCTCATTCTAAGTCGAGAGCTTGAAAACAACTAAGTATTCACAAAATATCCCTTGGGAGGCCCTAGCCCTAAGGATAGTGGAGAGGGTTGGGGTGGGGCGGGTATGGGAATGGGAAATGACTAGTACTACAGAAGATAGGATTTAAGCTTACAGTTTTGCTTCTAGGAAATTGACTCGAATAATAAATTAATCCGCAGGTAGATCCTTAGTACCTAGTAAAAGTAAGATCCTTTCACAGTACTGAGAAGCTTTGATCTTCTTAAAATAAAGAGATTTTTAGTTTTATGTTCTCATAACCCTTCAAGTGTGGCACTAAGACAACAATGCTTATATAAATAAACTGAGGAACAACCTTATGTTTTCCTTATTGTTGTTGTCAGCCTGGTATAGTGGAAAGTGTCCATAGAAAACAAACTCCAAAACCTAAAAAGGTTTTTTAGAAAGAATTTTATTGTAAGTTTGACAAGAGGGGAGAGAGCCAGAAAAGGTGTGGCCAACTCCCCCAGAATCTCTATCGTCTCACATTATATAAAGTTCAAACAAGGATACAAGCACAAAGACCACTACGTGTAGACAGTCTGGTGTATATGTGTAGGCTAAATAAACATCCAATATAATTTGGGCTAATAGGAACTGTTGGTCAAAAACAAGTGTTTTGGGTGGACTCAAGACCAGGATGGTGTTGAGGTTTAGAGTTGGGAGAGCTGGTTCAGGTGTGAAAGAATTCATAGACCTTCTCTGTAGCCATTGGGAGCTTTATTGACACAAAAGCAGCGGGCTAGCCCTGGAAAAAGGACTAGCAACTTACAGAGGGATAGGGGTCTGTTTTATCTTACAAGATTGGGGGGGGGGTACACGGACAGGACTGTCATGACACAGGATAAGGAAGATGGATGACAGGATAGGGGACCCAGGATAAGGAAAGCAGGGGAAATTTTATGATTCAAGATGAGGGAGACAAGGAATATTTATGGTTCAGGAGAAGGGGGAAGTTTTATGGTATCTCAAGATAAGGGAAAGGGATTCTAGGATGCCCTCACTTTCAGGAGGGACCTCACAAGGTACTGGAAAAACAACCCTTAATTAAAATTTGTTTCTTCAAAAAGCTTTCAGCTTTTAGGGCACCATTTGCTTTTACATCAACGTGGCTGCTAAGTGGTACAATGGATAGAGGGCCTAGTCTGGAGTCAGAAAGACCTGAGTTCAAAATAGCCTCAGACGCTTACTAGCTGTGTGACCCTGGGTTAGTCATTTAACCCCATTTTCCTCAGTTTCCTCACCTATAAAATGAGCTAGAGAAGAAAATGGCAAACCTACTCCAGTATCTTTGCCAAGAAAATCCGAAATGGTATGACAGGAGAGTCAATCTTACAAGACTGAAACGACCAAACAACAACAAAAGACCTGAATGAGTGGAGTGTTTTGTGTGGACCCTAAAACCTAGGTGGACCCAAAAGAAGACTAGGTGGGATCTAAGCCTTCCTTGGAGAGATAGCTGGCTCCCTTTTAGGGTCCCTGAGATCAATATCACCTAGAGTAAACTTTGAGTTACACAATTTCTAAGGAGGCTAGGTCCAAATAATATACTAATTAACAAGGTTTTGCAAACAATTTAATAAAGATTTTCCCACAAATTGCCCTCTCTGAGGTTTATTAAGTAGCCCAACATACTCAAACTAGCAGAAACTCAATTACCAAAACAGAGTGCTGGTAGGTGGGGTTAAGGTTTCAAAGGAAGTTCCTGAAAATAACCCTAAGCAATGAAGGCATCCTCTCTCCCCATTTTGTCTAAAGCTCAATAGAATTCTCTTATGGAGGAGAAGGGGCTAGGTTGATTACAAATTTCTCCCAAACTTGAATGGTTCTCAGAATCAATTTGAGTAAACCTGACCAGCTGTGAGTCAGAGAGCTTAGACTTCCTTCAGGAAACTAGAGTCCTATACAATACATAGAGATTTCCCAGGCACACCAGAGAAGAATGCATACGGCCAAAAAGTCACGAAAAAGGCAGATTCATAATCCCATGCTTCTTTCACTATCAAAAGTTGAACATTTAATTCAGCAAGGTCATAATCTCATCTTGCCCAAGGAGACAAACTTCATTAAACTTATACTATACTATTAAACTTATACTATACTATACTATTAAACTTAAACTATAGGTAAGTCAGATAACAAATTAAATTGCATTTAGAGAGTTCAAGATGAACTGATTGAGAGGAGAAATTTACATATCACCAAGATAAACAAGAAAACTATCAAATTCTTCCTTACAGAGTTAGCTAGGGGAGCTAAGAAATAACTAAATAACTTCAGGGAACTCAAACTCCCCTTTGGCTTCTACCTGAGGAATGTCAAACAATCTTCCCTTAACGTTATTATTCCATAATATACATTTGTTTTTTCTTATTTTTTGTTTTTGGTGAGGGGAGGGGTTGGGGGGGGTGGAGTGTTAGGTTAACGTTAACAGAAGACAGACTTTTAGGCAACCAAAGTTGCAGGAGAAATGGACCTGATCCCAGAACAATAAATAAAAGGAATTTGGTCATACCCCTCTTGCAGGCAAACATAAACAGCAAGAAACTTTAAAGCTAGGGTAGTATAATAATGATCATCAATTTTTAATAACTAAGTCTTATTATTCCTGGTCATTCATTCCCAAAGTCCATTTACATTTAGTCAGCATATTTCATCTTGAGTACCAGCTATACCTTGTAGCCATCTGATCCTTGGAAACATTTTCCCTTGGAAATTATGGAATCAACATCAATACAAGCTTGGAATGCTCTACCACAAGTCCAACACAAATAGTCCATGTAAACAGTTGGGGTGGAGATGTCTCTAAATTTGCACATCTTATATTTCTTTTAACCTACTAACATTCTGCTTTGCTCAGAGCACAGCATCATCTTTGAGGGGTGGATGCCATGCCGGTGATCCTTTTAAGCTTCACCTTCAGCATTTGTTCTTCCAATAAGTAGTCTGAATTAATTTCTTTAAGTCTTGATGATTTAATCCCTTTGTTGTCCAAGAGACTCTCAAAAGTCTCCTCCAGTACCACAAATTGAAAGCTTTGATTCTGCGGTGCTTAGCTTTTCTTAGAGTCCAATTCTCACAGCCATACATTGCTACTGGAAAAACCATAACTTTGACTATATGGATCTTTGTTGGCAAGATGACATCTCTGCTTGTTAGTATGCTACCCAGACTGGCCATAGCTTTCATTCCAAGTGGCAAGTGTCTTTTAATTTCATGATTGCAGTCACCATCTACAGTGAACTTTGGGGCCCAAGTATATTAAATCTGGCATTGCTTCCATTTCTTCTCCCTCTGTTTATTTGCCAGGAAGTGATGGTACTAGATGTCATCATCTTAATTTTTTTAATGTTAAGCTTCAAGCCAGCTGTTATACTCTCCTCTTTCACCCTTGACAAGAGGCTTTTTAATTCTTCTTCACTTTTTGTCATCAGAGTGGTATCATCTGCATATCTGAGATTACTGATATTTCTCCCAGCAACCTTAGTTTTGGCTTTGATTTGTCCAGCCTGGCATTTCACATGATGTACTCTGCATACCACTTAAATAAATAAGGTGACAATATACAGCCAAGGGCAACTAGGTGGCAGAATGAATACAGTGCCAGGCCTGAAGTCAGGAAGGCTCATTTTCCTGAGTTCAAATCTGGCCAAAAATACTTACTAGCTGTGTGAGCCTGGGCAAGTCAGTTAACCCTGTTTGCCTCAGTTTCTTCATCTGCAAAATGAGCTGGAGAAAGAAATGGCAAACTGTTCTAGTATCTTTGCCAAGAATATCCCAAATGGGGTAACAAAGAGTTTGACATGACTGAAATGATTGGAAGACATCACACAGCTTTCTTGTACTCCTTTTCCAATCTTGAACCAATCAGTTGTTGCATGTTCAGTTCTGACTGTTGCTTCTTGACCTGCATATAGGTTTTCTAGGAGAAAAGTAAGATGACCTGTTACTCCCTTCTCTTTGAGGACTTGCCACAATTTGTTATAATCAAAGGCTTTAGAGTAGTCAATTAAGCAGAAGTACATTCCCTTCTTTTCTCTATAATCCCATGAATGTTGGCAATTTGGTCTCCACTTCCTCTGCTTCTTCAAAAACCAGCTTACACTTTTGGTAACTCTTGATTCACATAATGCTGAATCCTAGCTTGCAGAATTTTAAGCATAAACTTGTTGGTATGTGAAATGAACACAATTGTTTGATAGATTGAACATCCTTTGGCATTGCCCTTCTCTAGGATTGGAATATAAACTGACCTTTTTCAATCCAGTGACCACTGTTGAGTTTTCCAAAGTTGCTAGCATATTGAGTGCAACACTTTAACAGCAACATCTTTTAGGATTTTAAACAGTTCAACTGCTATTCCATCACTTTCAGTAGCTTTATTATTAACAATGCTTTCTAAAGCACATTTGACTTCACTCTCCAGGATGTATGGCTCTAGGTCAGTAATGACACCATTATGATTATTAGTGATGTGAAGATCTTTCTTATATAGTTCTTCTTTATATACTTTCCACTTCTTCTTAATATCTTTTACTTCTGTTAAGTCCCTACCATTTTGGTCTTCTTTCATGACCATTTTTGCCTGAAAAGTTACCTTGACTTCTCCAATTTTTTTGAAGAGATCTCTTGTCTTTCCTTTTCTATTTTTTTTTCTATTTCTTTACTTTGCTCATTTAAGAAAACCTCCTTATCTCTCCTTGCTCTTCTCTGGAATTCTGCATTCAATTGTCTATATCTTTCCCTTTCTCCTTTGCCTTTTGCTTTCCTTAGCTATTTGTAAAGCCTCATCCAACAGACATTTCTCTTTCTTGCTCTTTTTTTTACTTCATAATGTTTTTTGTTGTTGCCTCCTATACCATATTGCAAACTTCTGTCCATAGCTCTTCAGGCACTCTATCTGACAGATCTAATCCATTAAATCTTTTCATCACTTCTATTACACATTCACAAGTTCTGTTATTTAGGTCATACCTATATGGTCTGATGATTTGCCTTACTTTCTTCAATTTAAGTCTAAATTTTGCAACAAGAAGCTCATCATCTGAACCAAAGTCAGCTCCAGCTCTTGTTCTAATGGACTATAATAGAGCCCTTCATTTTTGGCTGCAAAGTGTATAATCAATCTGATTTCTCTATTGACTATCTGGTGATGTCCATGTGTAGAGTTACCTTTTGGGTTGTTGAAAAAGAGTATTTGCTATGACCAGCAAGTTATCTTGACAAAACTCTGTCAGTGGTTTGCCATTTCCTTCTCCAGTGGATCACCTTTAGTCAGGATTCTCCACTATGACCTGTCTGTCTTGGGTAACCCTGCATGGCATAACTCATAGTTTCACTGAGTTATGCAAGCCCCTCCACTACCACAAGGTAGTGATCCAGGAGGGGTCTACAATCCTAGCTGACTTCAAACTGAAAAGAAATACTCCAGGCTTAGATTCTTATAATCTAACTACTGCTTACTCATGTTCAGACTCCTTAAGAGTCTGCCCAATATGACAATGTTCTAATAAACCTTATCTTTGGCTAAAAGAAGGCTTGGGTCAAATTATTTTGGGCAGGACCTGCATGTTGTGATTTTGGGGTCCCAGCACCCCTGAACCCCTAAACCACATCATTTTGGTGGCCCATATGGGGAAACTGCCTCACCCCAAGTTCTTCTCCAGCCAAGACTGGAAGGTATGTAAGCCTCCCCCCTCCCCTCCTTTCTTGCTCTGCAGTTAGAGTCGCTCTCCAAGCATCAAGGCTTGGAGATACTTTTCTAGCAGACAGTTACAAGGCTGTCTCACACTCGGCCTGATGCTCTCAGGCTCTTGGTCCACTAGGTCAGTTCAAGGCCATGGACCTGGGTACACCTTCCACAGCAAAGAGGACAGGGACGGATGCCCTACCCGGAAGTGTATGAATTCCCTTAGAGCTAGGGAATTGGGGAAAATTGAAGTTGCTTTTTGGTTTCCTGAGACTTACTTACTCCCTTCCCTCTACATCCCTGAATTCTCCTTCATGGAGTTACAGGGGAAAGTTAGAACACCTAAAAATATCTTGGCAGATTTTGGAGGTTTTGTGATTGAACATTAAGGAGTTTTGAAACTCCTCCTTACAACCCTGGTCATTCCTTTCTCCCACTCTCTTCCCTTGAGTCAAGAGGGTATGATAACCCCACTCATAGGAGAAGAAAGTTTCACCCTTTACCTCTCACTTTTGATTTTGCCCTCCCCCTCCTGGGAAAGGAAGGAGGGGGAGGAGCAGCAGCTACAGCGGGCCCCCCTGGCAATGACCTTGGGCTCTGGGGCAATGTTTGCCTGGAAGCATCACCCAGGTTCAGCACATCCCACTCAAGGTAAAGAAGCTGGCCTCTGAACTTGGGTAAGCATGCTCTTTTAAATTTGTAGTTTTTACTGTTAAGGATGAGATGTTGATTCTCTGTGTAAAGTAATTTGGAAGTGCATTTAACAAAACTGAAGTCACCTGACTGGTAATGGGTTTGTTTCAAGTTTCAAACTGGTGAACTTTCTATATCAGTTATGTCAAGCAACTTTTCGTAATTTGGTTACTGCTAAAATAATCTAGCTATTGTTGCTTATTGTTTTAATGTGTAAACTAGCCAGAAAACTTGTTTGGGTTATGCATGGCTTGCTGAGAATTTGCAAGTGTATAGAAATCTCTAATGATTGGCTTTTTATGTTAGGATAAATTTAAGTTTGAGATGTAAATCCTGGAAAAGTTTTTCCTAAGCTGTGATTAGTAAAACTTGCTGTTTGAGGTAAAAGCTCATAGGATTTTATTTTGAGTTGTCTGATGGGTCATAATCCATTGATAATCAATAATCCACCATCTCAGAGAAATGCCACAAGCTACTCAGAGAAGGTGACACTGGTGGGTAGTCAGCATTGGGAAACGCTGAGAGGACAATTTTAACCTCAGTCTAAGATGGGATCCTCCTGGCTCAGTTTCCTCATTATGTTCCTTTGAAAGGGCATGTTTCCCACCTGACTATTCTTTTTTTGGTGAGTCAATCCGGGTTAAGTGACTTGCCCAGGGTCACATAGCTAGTAAGTGTCAAGTGTCGGAGGTCAGATTTGAACTCAAGTCCTTCTGACTCCAAGGCCAGAGCTATATCCACTGTGCCACCTAGCTATTCTTGAGTCTGGCTATGAAGTGGATTTGATATTGTGTGTTTGGAAAACTGAATCCAAACAGAGCTAAGGATGTTTTATCCTCTCAAAATTAGTCCCTAAATCTAGTCTCTGCTTTATATCTCTGCCCTGCAGTCTTTTCTATCAGATTTGTATCTTCCAGACTACAGCCCATTCACCTACAGTTAGTAGCAAACAGTGGGCAGCAGTCAATGTCCCCACATCGTTCCCTAGATACAGCCTGTGCTCAGTTCCAGTCAACCTCCTTTGGGACCCCCTCAAAGCAGGGACAGCTCTAAGCCCCTTGCCAGCAGGAAGCAGTTTCAGAAGCCGAGACCTTCACCCCATACTCCAAAAGAATTTGGGTCCCATTTGTTTGAGGGGGGAGTGATGGGGTTGGGATCTAGACCCCAGAAAGGAAAAACCCTAGACTTTCCTACATGGCCAAATCGCTGGCATTCCACCTGAGGTTATAATCTCATCAACTGACCTTTCATTGTGGCTACATCCAATCTCCCAATTCTATTAAACTAGCCTGGCCTTCCTTTGTCTTACCTCTCTATGTATGGTACCTGGCCGTTTCCCACCCTTAATCCTAGCTAGGCTCCATTCTCCCTCGGCCAAGAGGTCCAGGTCCTAGGACTTCTGTTCACCCCAGTTTACTGGCCACTCCTGGGTCCCTCCCATAGTCTTTCTATATATAGGGTCCACTTTGTCTCCATTGGGATGCTTAGATTCTTATAATCTAGCCACTGCTTACCTATGCTCAGACTCCTTAAGAGTCTGCCCAATATGACAATGTTCTAATAAACCTCGTCTTTGGCTGAAAAAAAAAAAATACTCCAAACAATAAGAGTAGAGAATGAGATAAAGAACAATTTGAAAATTGTGTGTTCCTAGTTTAACAACCAGCATGTTATGCCATTTCATTATTTTTTTTCCTTATACACCTCTCCTACATGGGCAGGGAATAAGCCCATCCCTAATTAAAAGCTGCCCAGAAATTAACTACACTAGCTAATTTCTCTGATTGTTGGATATAGCATTATCATTAAGAGCGTGTAGAGGATATAGCAATTTTGCTCACCTAGAAGTTCTCTCATCTCTTGGTTGAAACCTATTGATTATGAATGTATCCCTTGGAAGACTCTGGTAGTCTCATCAATCAATCAATATTTCTTAAGAGCCTGGTATGTGCCAAGCACTGTGCTAAGCAGTGGGGATACAAAAAGATACAAAAGATAGTCCCTACTCTCAAGGACAATGAGAAGTGAAAAATCACTTGCCCCCAAAACAAACAAAAGCATTAGGATCTTTTAATATCAAGGCACACCTGAATTTCAGGTAATACATCCAT
Organism: Vombatus ursinus; assembly: GCF_900497805.2. Lineage (NCBI taxonomy): Eukaryota > Metazoa > Chordata > Mammalia > Diprotodontia > Vombatidae > Vombatus > Vombatus ursinus. Next base: position 4,308,722 of record NW_020945437.1, on the reverse strand, counting down.
CAGAAAAAAAACCATCCAGTTTGCTTTTAAAATTGTAAGGAAATTGGCAAACCCTAGGGAGAAGATCTCTGTGAGATAATGTTACAATTTGATGATGCAACAAGTCCTCCACTTATGAATAGAACCCCTTATAGGAATAGAGTCACTACCAGTTGACAAATATTAACTTGAAATGATTCTCCTTTTTGGAGAAACCAGTCTAAAAGACTCAGTAATCACAGTGAATGTTTATATACACACATATACACACATGTATATGTATAGATGTATATGTGTATACATTTGTATATTGTACATATATATATAGATCTGAAAATAATTATGTATATGTCCAGAACATAACATGAAATGAGTTGTGTAATAATGATTTCCCAGTTTAAGGGGGACTCATTCAAGCCATTCATTTATCAGTTGTATTTATGTTTATAGGATTAACTTTGTCTCTAATTATTGTATTAACAATATAAAAAATAGAAAATAATGCTCCATGTATTATATTTCTAGGCACTGTCAGAGGATAGAGTGCTAGGCATGGAGTCAGAAAGGTTCATCTTCCAAGTTCAAATATGGCCTTAGACACTTACTAGTTGTGTGACCTTAGGCAGGTCATTTAACCCTGTTTGCCTAAGTTTCCTCACCTGTAAAGTGAGCTAGAGAAGGAAATGGTAAACCACTCCAGTATCTTTGCCAAGAAAACCCCCAAAAGTAGTCATAAAGAATTGGACATGACTGACATGACTAAACAACAACAAAATCATGTGTATGCATGTGTGTGTGTGTGTATGCATGTGTGTGTGTGTGTATGCATGTGTGTGTGTGTGTGTGTGAGAGAGAGACAGACAGACAGACAGACAGACAGACAGACAGAGTGGGATGACATGGTTAGACCTACACTTCAGGAAAATCACTTTGGTGGTCGAATGGGGAATGGATTGGAGTGGAGAGAAACCTGAGGCAAGGTAGACCCTAGAGGGGTGGCAGTTTCAGAGGAGAGAAAGCAGGTGTATTGAAAGAAATTGCAAAAACAAAATTAACACAGGGCTTGACAACAGATTGAATATGGGTATGAAAGATAGTGAATAGTCAAAAATGACACCTAAATTGCAAGCCTGAAGGACTGTCTTCTACAGTAATAATGAAGTTAGTAGTTGGGGGTGGGGGGGGGGGGGAAAGGATTTAGGAGGAGAAATAATGAATCCATATTTGGACATGTTGAATTTAAGATGTCTATAAATGGTGTAGGGTGTTCCCAGCCTAATTTCTGCATTTCCAGTTTCCCACTTGTTATCAAATATAGAGTTTTTTCTTTTTTTAAATTTTTTAAAGTTTATTTCTTTTTAGTTTTCAACATTTGCTTCCACAAGATTGTGAGTTCCAAATTTCCTCCCTATCTCTCCCCTCACTCCACCCCAAGATGGCATGCAATTTGCATACCCCTTTCCCCAATCTGCCCTTCCTTCTATCACTCCCCACCCCTTTTCTTATTCCCTTCCCTTCTATTTTCCTGTAGGGCAAGATAAGTTTCTATACCCTGTTGCCTCTATATCTTATTTCCCAGTTGCATGTAAAATCAATTTTAAACATTTGTTTTTAAAACTTTGGGTTCCAAATTCTCTCCTTTCCTCCCTCCCCATCCACCCTCATTGAGAAGGCAAGCAACTCAATACAGGTTATACATGTGTAGTCATGCAAAACACTTCCATAAGAGTCATGTTGTGAAAAACTAACTATATTTCTCTTCATCCTATCCCACCACCCATTTATTCTATTCTTTCCTTTGACCCTGTCCCTCCTCAAAAGTGTTTGCTTCTGATTACTCCCTCCCCCAATATGCCCTCCCTTCTATCATCCTCCCCCTCTTATCTTCTTCCCCCCTATTTTCCTGAAGGGTAAGATAGATTTCCCTACCCAATTGAGTGTGTATGTTATTCCCTCCTTAAGCCAAATCCAATGAGAGTAAGATTCACTCATTCCTCTCACCTTCCCCCACTTCCCCTCCACTGTAAAAGCTTTTTCTTATCTATTTTATGTGAGATAATTTACTCCATTCTACCTCTCCCTTTCTCTTTCTCCCAGTATAATCATCTCTTACCCCTTAATTTTATTTTTTAGGCGTCATCCCTTCATCTTCAACTTATCCTGTGCCCTCTGTCTATATATATAAATGTATATTTTTCACCCTCCAATTGCCCTAATACTGAGAATGGTCTCATGAGTTATAAATATCATCTTTCCATGTAAGAGTGTAAACAGTTCATTTTAATAAGTCCCTTATGATTTCTCTTTCCTGTTTACCTTTTCATGCTTCTCTTGAGTCTTTTATCTGAAAATCAATTTTTCTATTCATCTCTGGCCTTTTCATCAAGAATGCTTGAAAGTCCTATCACTGATTATCCATTTTTTCCCCTGAAGGATTATACTCAGTTTTGCTGTGATAGGTGATTCTTGATCATAATCCTAGTTCCTTTGACCTCTGGAATATCATATTCCAAGCCCTCTGATCCCTTGATGTAGAAGCTGGTAAATCCTGTGTTATCCTGAGTATGTTTCCACAATACTTGAATTGTTTCTTTCTGGCTGCTTGCAATATTTTCTCCTTGACATGGAAACTCTGGAATTTGGCTATAATATTCCTAGGAGTTTTCCTTTGGGGATCTCTTAGGAGATGATCGGTGGATTCTCTCATTTTCTATTTTACCCATTGGTTTGAGAATATCAGGGCAGTTTTCCTTGATAATTTCTTGAAAGATGATGTCTAGGCTATTTTTTTTGATCATGGCTTTCATGTGGTCCAATATTTTTAAATTATCTCACCTGGATCTATTTTCCAGGTCTGTTGTTTTTCTAATGAGATATTTCACATTATCTTCTATTTTTTCATTCTTTTGGTTTTGTTTTATAATTTCTTTCTTTTTTTTTTGTGAGGCAATCAGGGTTAAGTCACTTGCCCAGGGTCACACAGCTAGTAAGTGTTTGAGGCTGTATTTGAACTCAGGTCCTCCTAACTCCAAAGCCAAAGCTCTATCCATTGTACCACCTACCTGCCCTCTTGTTTTATAATTTCTTGATTTCTCATAGAGTCATTAGCTTCCATTTGCTCCATTCTAATTTTTAAGGAATTATTTTCTTCAGTGAGCTTTTGGACTTCCTTTTCTATTTGGCCAATTCTGTTCCTTAAGGCATTCTTCTCCTCATTGGCTTTTTGGACCTCTTTTGCCATTTGGATTAGTCTATTTTTTAAGGTGTTATTTTCTTCAGTATTTTTTTGGGGGGTCTCCTTTAGCAAGTTGTTGACTTGTTTTTCATGATTTTCGTGCATCACTCCCATTTCTCTTACCAGTTTTTTTTCTACTTCTCTTACTTGCTTCTCAAAATCCTTTGTGAGCTCTTCCATGGCCTGGGACCAATTAATATTTTTCTTGGAGTCTTTGGATGTAGGAGCTTTGACTTTGTTGTGTTCTTCTAGTTGTATGTTTTGATCTTCTTTGTCACCAAAGTAAGATTCTATGGTCTGACTTTTTTTTTGCACCATTTGCTCATGTTCCCAATCAATTACTTGACTTTCAAACTTTTTGTTAAGGTAGGAGTCTGCTTCCCATGTGAAGGATGTACTGTCCCAAGCTTCAGGAGTTTTGTGCAACTGTTTTCAGAGATACTTCTAGGGACCTGTAAATTTTTAGATCTTCCAAGGTGGTATGATCAAAGGCAAGGTGTTTCCTCCTTTCCTGGCCTGTGCTGTGGTCTATGAGTGACCAGAAGCACTCTTTTCTGCCTTAGAACTGTGAGAAGGATTCCCTCTACACTGCTGCCACAAACTCTGCCACACTAGTGCTCTTCTTTGCCCCAGGACCATCACCCAGGACTGCAACCTAGATCCAAGCACGGGCAAAGCAAGAGAATCTTGCCTCAGCACCAGCAAAGAGATCACTGCAATTCCCCTCTGATCAGCTGCTTGAAACCCCCACCATCTGTGGGCTGAGAGCTCCAGAAGCAGCCACCACCATTGTCACCCAGGGCCTGTGCCAGGGCTGAAACTAGATCAAGTTCCTCTCTCACCCAGGTCCAATAGTCCTTTCCCACTTTCCTTCTAAGTTGTCTTTGGCATTTGTGGGTTGAGAAGTCTGGAAACTGTCACAGCTGCCTGTGGTTCAATCCCCTGGGACTGCTCCAGGTTTGCTGGGGCCCTGTCTTTGTGCCCCTCACGCTGAACCGAGCTCCTCTCACAGCCCAGCGCAACAGACCTTTCCTGTTGACCTTCCAGGTTGTCTTGGGCTGGAAATTTGTTTCACTCTGTCTTTTTGCGGGTTCTGTTGCTTTAGAATTTCTTTAGAGCCATTTTATACAGGTATTTTGAGGGGTTTAGGGGAGAGATCAAGCAAGTCCCTGCTTTTACTGCGCCATCTTGGCTCTGCCCCCCAAGTTTTTTCCTAGGTAATTTATGCTTCCCACTTTATTGAACACTGCATTATTCAGTTCAATTATTTTGGATTCTCTTTTGTCTACTCTATTCCATTGATTATCTCTTCATTTTTTTAGCCAATGCCGTATGGTTTTGATGATTGCAGCTTTATAACATAGCTAAAGGTCTGGATGTGCTGTTCCCCTTTCCTTCCTATTTCTTTTTATAATTTCTCTTGATATTCTAGATCTTTTGTTTTTTTTTTCCATATGAGTATTATTATTTTATCAAACTCTATAAAGTATTTCCTTGATAATTTTATTAGTATAACATTATATGTGTAAATTAACTTTGGAAGCATTAGCATTTTTATCATGGGCACCACCTAGCCATGGTGACTGAATATTTCTCCAGATATTTGTTATTCTTTATTTCTTTAAGAAATTCTTTGTAATTGAATCTATAAGTTTTTTGTGTACTTCGTTGGTTTGATCCCCAGATATTTTGTACATCTTGTAGTTATATGGAAAGGGATTCCTCTTTCTTTTATTGCTTTTTGTGTTTTGTTATTATATAGAAATGCTTTTTGATCCCTATACAGAAATTGATTTTTGAGGGTTTATTTTATACCTACAACTTTGCTGAAGTGATTGTCTCAATTAATACTTTGCTGATTCCCTAGGATTTCTCAAGTATGGCATGATATCATCAGCAGATAGGTATTGTTTTATCTCCTCTTTATTGTTTTTATGCCTTTACTTTCTCTCATCTTATTGATGTTTCTAATATTTCTAGAATTATAGAAAAATAATACTGTGGAGAGTAGGTATCCTTGCTTCACTCCTATATACATATATATGTGTGTGTATATATATACACATATATATATGTGTGTATATATATACACACATATATACATATATACATATACATATACATACACACATATATTGTATATATACTATATATATTATATATATATAATATATATATATATATATGTCTGGAAGGTTTCTAGTGTATCCTCATTGCATAAGTTACTTGCTTTTCATTTTAGATTGGTGCTGTTTATGATTTGAAAAAATATCCTCTATTTCTATACTTCATAGGTTTTTGTTTTTTTTGGCATAAATTAGTGTTGCACTTTGTCAAAGACCTTTTCTTTTCTTTTTTGAGGTATCAGGGTTAAATGACTTGCCAAGGTCACACAGCTAGTAATTGTCTGAGGACAGATTTGAACTCACATTCTCCTGACTCCAGATGCAATGCTCTATCCACTGTGTGACTACCTCTGTCAAAGATCTTTTCTGCAACAATTGATGTGACCATGTGGTTTTGCATGTTTTAGTTTTTAATATGATTATATCATTTGATTCCCTAATATTGAAATAGTCCTATACCTTTAATATTAATGAATTTGTTTATGATAAAATATTTCTTTGATAAATTGCTATAGTTTCACAGAATTTTGTTTAAAACTTTTTGGTCAATTTTCATTAATGATATTGACCTATGGTTTTCATTTTAGGTTTTATTTTTCACTGGCTTAAGTATTAAGACTCTGTTTATCTCATGTTTCTTGTAGTATACTTTCTCAATTTTCAAAAATAATTTGTGAAGTATAGATAGTAATGGTTCTTTAAAATTTCATGGAATTCTCCTGTGAACCCACCAGAACCAGTAGTTTATTTTTTTCTCCTTTGGTAGTTCCTTTACAGCTAGATCTATTTTCTATTTTGAGATTGAGTTATTTAAGATATCTATCTGGCCTTTTTATAGTTCATGTATTTTACAATGTAGAGATATTTTTTCCTTTTGTTCTGAGTTTTATCATCACATAAGTATGCATAACATTCTGATTATTTTGGAATTTTCTTATTTCTTCTTTCACCTTCCTATTGTACAATTTACTGATTTGATTTTCTGACCTTTTCTTTTTAATCAGATTAACAACTTATTAATTAATTTTATTAGTTTAAAATGACCAACTCTTTTATTTATTAGTTTTTTCTAATTCATCTATTTCTCCTCTAATTTTTAATCTATTTTTTTGTGCTTTAGGTTCATTTATTTATGGGCTTTCTAATTAAAAAAACCACATATTTAGTTCATTAATCCTCTTTTTCTATTTTTTGTATGTATATATATATATGTGTGTGTGTGTGTGTGTGTGTGTGTATTTACAATTATGATTGTCCCCTTAAGTACTGCATTAGCTGCAACCTCAAAAATTTGGCATGCAGTTTTATAATTCTTTTTACATATTTATGATTTATAATTGAACCCTTGTTTAAGGTTTCATTGTTTAATCTCCATTTGGATTTATCTTATTTGTGGTCCCCAAAACAATGATTATTTTTATTGCCTTATCATCTCTAAAGAGTGTCTTTTTCTGCCTTTTGTTTACTATCTCTGTACTAGAATACATGGTCAATTTTTGTTTTGTTGGGGTTTTTTTAGGTAATTGGGGTTAAGTGACTTACCCAGGGTCACACAATAAGTGTCAAGTGTTTGGTCTGAGGCCAGATTTGAACTCAGGTCCTCCTGACTTCAGGGCTGGTGCTCTTTCCACTGTGCCACCTAGCTGTCCCATACACTGTCAATCTTTAAAGCATCTATGTGTTGCTGATAAATATGTATATTCTTTTGCGGTCCCATTTAGAAGATACTCTAAGTATTAAATCTAATTTTCTCAGAAATTTGTTCAGTTTCATGTTCTTTTTTATTTCTTTTTTAAAAATATATTTTTTTGGGTGAGGTAATCAGGATTAAGTGACTTGCCCAGGGTCATACAGCTAGTAAGCGTTATGTGTCTGAGGTCAGATTTGTACGCAGGTCCTCCTGACTCCAAGACTGGAGCTCTATCTACTGTACCACCTAGCTGCCCCAAAAATCTTTCTTAAAGTGTTGGCCCTGGAGTCTGGAGGACCTAAGTTCAAATCTGGCTTCAGAGAGTTCACACTTCCTAGCTGTGTGACACTGGGCAAATCACAACCCCAATTGCCTCACCAAAAAGGAATAAATAATAGTTTCACAATTTTCTTACACTTCCCAAAGTGGTATCAAGCTAAGCAGAAATGATATGCAGCTAACAGAATAGTTAGCAGGTCCAGAAAACACAAAAAACTAATAAAACAAGCAAAATTATAAGAGGGGGAATAAAGAAAGCAAGTATAGCTATAGCTTGAGGGAAGTCAAAATCTTAAAAAAGATTAAAAAATTAATCATTCCAGTGGTATAAATTGTCAAAGAGAATTCTTGTTCAGCTAGGTGGATGGATTTTCCTTCATCATGCCTATCTGCCCCTTTCCAGAATTTTGTTTAGGGATTGGAGTATGTTATTTTTGAGATGATTTATGAATGATTTCCAAGGAACCCCCAAATCCACAGAATAATTATCATGCTGGTAAATCAAGATGCAAAGTTTTCTCTCTGGCAAGCATAGTTGAGTATATCTCTCCAGATTAATCATCTATTAAATAACTACCTGCAAACAAGGCCCTTAAGAGGTTTTCAGGGAAGTTGATGTCATACCATCCTCCCAAGTGAAATTATTGATGAATGATATGCGTGCACATCTTGCTTTGACCGTCATCCATGTGTCAAGTCCTTGGGTAGCGTCCATAATCTATTGCTTCAGGTATCTGGCAAGTGTCTGTGTGTCTCTCAAGCATCCATCACATGATATTATTATTAGCTCTTCTAAAGGAGTCCCAGAAGCACCTTTGATTGTCCAGATCTCTTTACTGCACTTGACCAGACGGCTCTTTTCTGTAATTTTAATTCATTTAGATTTCTTTTTATGGCTGGTGGAGCAGGAACAACCGGGGAGGCATTTTAGTTTCCTTTTCTTTTATTTCCATTTATGGCTTTTCTGTTTGATGGACTACATACCCTTTAGTGTTCCTGATAGTAACTTCTTTTTTTTTTAATTAAAAAATTTATTTATTTTTAGTTTTCAACATTTACTTCCACAAGATTTTGAGTTCCAAATTTTCACCCCATCTCGCTTCTCCCCCCACCCCAAGATGGCATGCATTCTGAATACCCCTTCCCCTAGTCTGCCTTCCCTTCTATTTCTTCCTGCCTTCATCCCCTTCCCTTTCTATTTTCCTGTAGGGCAGGATAGATTTCTGTAACCCATTTCCTGTTTTTCTTATTTCCCAGTTGCATGTGAAAACATTTTTTTTAAACATGTGTTTTTAAAACTTTGGGTTTCAAATTTTCTCCCTTCTTCCCTCCCCACCCACCCTCAGTGAAAAGGCAAGCAACTCAATATAGGCTATACATATGCAGTTATGCAAAATACTTCCTTAGTAGACGTGCTGTGAAAAACAGAGGAGGCATTTTAGATGGAAATTGCAGGGCTTCTAACCTGCTCAGCAACAGTCACTTTTGCATTGCATATGATGGTTCATCTCCTTCTCAAATCCATCAGCGTAACCCACTCATTCCTTATTGCCATGATTGTTGGATAGTAAAAAAAATCAGGAGGCAGAAATTATCTCAAGTTTGTGAGAATTTTATTGATTGTCACATGCATGCATGCAGGCTGAATACATTCATGTAGGTAGTCTGCAAGAGAAACTACCAAATTCCATTCCATTACCCCAGTTTTGATACCTTTGAACAATTCTGACCTTGTCTTTACTGAACATCATTGCCCAGTTTACATAATATTGACAAAAGTCCCTTTTCTTATCCTGAACACATTTTATTTTTGAGAAAGTCCAGGTCTCCTGTACAAACCATCTTGCAGTTTTATCAGCCTCTCCTATTTTCTCCTTTTTCTGCTTTGCAATTCTGTGGGTTAGCATGAATTGTTTTCTCCTATAGCATTCTGTTATTCACAAAAATTTTACCTTTCTGGTTTCCCAGAGTCAAATAGATAGTGAAAATCTGAGGAAGGATTCAAACATAGGGCCTCCTGTTTCCAAAACTTGCACTGTACCAATGAATCAATCCAAATTTATTCAGTGTTTACTATGTGTCAGGCACTGTGCTAGAAGCTTTACAAATATTATTTTATTTAATCATCACAACCCTGTTGTTTCCTCCATTATACAGTTGAGAAAACTGAGGAAAACAGAGGTTAATTGACTTGACCAGGGTTCCACAACTAGTAAATGTCTGAGGCTGAATTGGAACCCAGGTCTTCCTGACTCCAAGCCCAGTAGCTCCAAACCTAGGTCTTGATTTAAACATTAAACAAATCTGTCTCTCAGCAAAAGGTCTGGCTTCTCAGTCATGTAGGAATATGTTCAAAGAATGTTATAAAGTTTTCCCAACAACATCATTTCTCTTCAAGGATACTAACCATACAGATGTATAAAAGGGTTCACATGTATGTTTAGCATCATGGTGTCAAGTTCAACACTCCCAGTTACATAAATGGTATACGTCTTTCCTGAGGAGGCAGGTACAACTATGATAAAGGTCTTTTTATCTTTAGATAAGTTGAAGCGATTGTAGCCCTGTGACAGTCCCAATGCTATGGAGAGAGAAATAAAAGGAAATTTTATTATTATTTTATTTATAGTATACAATGATATTTATACTGTATTATATTATTATTATTTATTAGTCCTTAATTCTTAATTAAGCCCTAAGTTTAAATTCTTCCTCAGATTTTCACTAGCTATTTGACTTTGGGAAACCAGAAAGGTTAAATTTTTTCCAGTGTCCTCAGGAAATCTGAGATTCTCAGAGCTAGGAAAAGTTTTTAAATACTTTGCTATAGTTAGGAAAGGGGGTAAGCCCCAGACCTCTCATGCATTTCCTTTCATTCTAATGGGGCCCCACATCATGTATCTGCTCACAAGTAAATCACTCCCTGTCTTTTTAGCCAACAATTCCTTTTCTGGGCTTTGGGATCACCAGATTTCTCCATCTCCTGACCTGGGTGAAGGATAAAAAGTCTACTTCCTATTAATTAAGAACCATCATAGGGCTAAATGCTGCTAGTTAATAAGCAAATTTTCTAAATACCTCAAAGTAAATTGGATAGGTAAGATCCCTAGCCTTTACTTCTCCAAATTCCTTCACTCCTTCAGTTAATCCCACAAAGAAGGAAGAAAGACTGGGAGAAAGTTTTGTCTACATTTGCCTATTTGTTGAGTGGAACAATGAATTCTTAAGGTAAAATTAAATGCTCCCCAAACAGCATAAGACTTATTTCTTAACGTATCTTTCTGAGAAATCTTTTTTTCTAGGCTGCCAGTATCTGAGCATCCAATAAAGCCTTGTCTTTTCACTTTCTACATATCAAATGTACAGACAGTAGCTCCCATAGGGCAAGAGCCTTTTTATATAGCTGTGCCAAATATAGGCTTTGATTTAACTTCCAAAAATATAAGAAGTTAATAAATATTGAGGGGATTTTGTAGAAGTCATTTGGTACAACACCCTTCTCAAAACCCCCTCCCTGCCTTGAGCAGAGATGAAGAGACTTAACTCCAAATAAAAGTGAGTTTTCTAAGGTTATATATACCCAGTTAGTACAAGGTACTGGAAACAGCATAATGATTTGCACTCTGAGTCCAGCTTTCTTTCTCCTAGCACTACTCTATTCTCAGGTGTCCTTTATCTTGCATGTTTTAGGAAGGAGGAGCATAATGATGCCTGGACTGATAAGAAATCTTTTTGGGTATCATTTCCAGATGTGTTTCACCCTTCATGAGTGAATGAAAAATTGCTTTTTATGCACCAATGCCAAGCACCATGCTCAGATGTCCTAATGCCTCTAACTCACCACAAACATAATCTTTGTGTTTCTGCTTATGCCTGAGCAAAACTTCAGCCCAGGGAAGCTCCAAGAGTACCCAATTGGAGGTCTGGTTAATCTAATGCAGACAGGTAGCACCATCAGGACAGAGAGCTCACTGAATCTCATTGAGTTTACTTCTTTCCTTTTATCTTGGAGTAAAGTGTATCTCACTCTACTGGGCCAGGAAATGTTCTAGTTTCTGGAATATTACAGGCAAATGGATCCACCTATATCAGGAGTCATTCATTAGGTATGGACACAAGGGCATAAGAACCAAACAAGCAGAAATGTTCCAGACTACATTTCCAACAACTAAGTTGTTGGCCTCCTAAAACTGCTATGAAGAAAGCTTAGAGATTCATGGTTAAAGGGTGACACTTACTTTGGAAGTAGTATAAAAATTCGTTTACCACAATGTAATACAGATGATGAAACTTTGGACTGAAAGAATGGAAAAACTGGTATTTGTAAAGCCTACAAAAAAAGAAAAATCAGTTATTGACCTTAGTTATCACAGGTTGTATGTGCTTTCATGGTACTAGTTCTATAATTATCTACTGCCTAGACAAAAACTTACCTTGAAAACACAACATCTGAAACCTGAGTAAACTCCTGAGGAAGAAAAAAAATAAGGTCAGTGTAGTTCATGAATCAATTCTACTAAATGCCTAACCGTGACTATCTTCTAAAGGCCCCCAGAATTTCATCCCTCCCTGCCCCTTCATTGCCATTTTCCTTATTTCACTGAACCTCAACTTGAAAAAGCAAGATTTTGGACAAAAACTGTCTGCCTGCACTAGGTGGTGCTTTGGCAGTCCCTGTGTGGTGCTAGCAGAAAGGTGGTCAAGCAAGAGGTCTCCAGGTGACCACACATCTATTCTTTTATATGATAAGGCCCAATAAGGTATATTCTATTACATAGACAAAAAAAAAATTGAAGAATTGATAATCATTAAAAGCCTTGTAGGAGTGAATGAACAGGCTTCTATTGAAGCCTTCTGACAGAGGAGCCTGGCAACCATGAATATTTCCAGTGCTGCTCACGCCAACTGCTGCAGCCTGCAGGTGTGATACAGCCAAGCCAGAGACACAAGATTCCTGAGCATGGACTCTTTGGAACTCTCTGCCCCACACCAGCACACAGAGTCCTCCTCTGCTATTGTGAGGCCAGATTGTCTGAAGGCAGACATCTCATCTCTCAGGAGTGACCTCTCTGTTCTTTTGTTTAGGAAGCACAAGGTACGTCCAGTACAGCAGGAGACAAGATCAGATCTCAAAATAAACCCTGGGAAAGGGCAATGGAAGAAGGTTGCATCAACTTCTTATCACCAGATACAGCTGACCCTGGTGAGGCAGCACTAGTCTCACCTGGATTACTTCCACATTTGGCTTCCGGATCTTTTCTGCCAACTCTTTGATTCCATCCATTAGAAATCTGTTTTCTCTGTTCATCATGGCCTCCCATGCCTCCTTTTGTTTCATTATCTGATATTCCTCTGTAGCTTCCAACTCCTTCAGATGCTGATAGAACTTCCAGAACCTCTTCTTCATGTTCCCCAAGATGAGTTCCTCCTGTTGTAATGGCTCAGTCTCTCCCTTACTCCATATATAATTCTGTACCGCACAAATATCTTTGTGAAACATTTCATAGGTAGTAGTTCTGGGGTCCTGCAGAGAAGGATGTCAGTCAGGTGATTTTATATCTATCTATCTAGATAGTTATAGAGTCATTTCAGCCATATTTTATATACATACATATTTATATCTATACCTAATGACACTATGGCCTCGCCAAATCTCTCCTCTTCCTGCTCAATGTGCTGTAATGTAAAGAACACTGGACTAAGGAGGAGTCAGAGCTCAAGATTCCAGTGCCACTAAGCTGTCTGTGACCTTGGGTGTATCACTTAGCCTCTTTGGCTTCAGTTTTCTCCTCTAAAATTAGAAAAATGATACCTATAGATGACCCCTATATATACTTTTCTAGCTCTGACTCTTTGGGGTTCTTCAGACAGTTAAGCAATCTGCTGTACATTGTCTTTCTTCTTATTCTGAAAGGGGAAACATCTTCCATTGAGTGTAATTCAAGGTTTGACATCTACCATCATAGTTGTTAGGAGACACTTGCCTCCTTATCTGTTCTAAATTTAGTTCCTCAGTTACTTGAGGAACCCCCTAAAAGTTCCCAAACCTAGGAAAGATCCTCACTTCTCAAAGCTTGTTTGTCAACTCACTCTTTCTAGAAGACCCTCCTCCTGATATTATGTTTCCCTGCTCTGGTGTGGAGGGGTGTGAGGCTGGCACCCACAGATCAGAGAGCAAAAAATAAGAAGGCAGCTTCAGCTGGAGCCAGCTTAACACTCAGCACTGGATTTTACATCAGGAGACATTGGTTTGATCAAAGCTTCTATGTTCATTTGTGTCATGAATTTGGAAAAGTGACACAGTATCTATGAGCCTCAATATTCTGGCCTACCAGGTTAGTGGTTGTTGTCCTTCCTTCTTGAAGAGGACCAAAATTACATGACTATTGTAGAGTCAAGTTTCAATGTGTCCAACTGTGGCTGATCAGACCAATAGAAGCTCAGAATGCTCTACCACAGGTCAGGCACAAATAGTGCCTCTGAACATTTGGGGTAGATTGTCTAAATCTGTGCATCCCTGCATTTCCTTTGAGCTGTTTTAATTATGCTTTGCTCCTGGAGCACAGCACCTTCTCTGATATGGGCACACCATGCTAAGTGGTCTTGTGCCAGCATCTCCTATGTCAGCTCCAATGGGTTGGCCATGTTGTTCAAATGCAAAATATACACTTGCCAAAAAGACTATTTTATGGAAAACTCACATAGCAAGTGTTCACATGGTGTTCAGAAGAAGCAATACAAGGACGCTCTCATGCCTGCCAGGCTAATGATGATGGCAGGACTGTTATGGAAAACATCTGAGATTAGGCATATGAAAAATATTATGGAGGGAGACGGAGCAAGATACTTACAGTCCATACCACAGCCCACGTCACAGATTTCCCTTTCTCTTGCATAAGAAATCTCTGTCTCTTTGCTAGAGAATTATGAAAAGTTTCCAGAAATGTCAGGATTTTATTCTGTAAGAGAAACATGAACAAATACTTGATGTCTGTCCTTGGCTGAGGGAGTGCAATGTAAAGGGCTGAGAAACTCATGAGTCCTGAAAGACCAACACTGTCTGATTGATCTAGAGAAGAGTCACAGCAGGAAGGAGGTGCTGTTTGATCTCCTCTGATGGAGAGATGAGTACTCAAGGGGATAATAGCTCCATGGGATAGACTATTATGGAAATAACCAAAATGGGCATGGAGGGTCACTATCAAAGAATACTTCAAAGCACATGGGGGATTCCCCATGACTCGTGTATGACTCACCCTAAATTTCAGAGCAGCCACTGCAATAGGCCAATGTTTGTGGTTCCTATGATGGTCTGACTTAGAGCAGGTCCCACAGAGTAGGCTCTGGTTGACTTCACAGAACAGTTTCTGGTCTTCCCTGTGTATCTCACAGAAGGCTTCTCCTTCAGGATACATGACAATGTCAGCTTGAAGAGTTTTCAGTTGGGAGAATTTCCAGCATACAGTGCAGCATGAAGATGGAGAAGCTTTGTTCCTGAGACAAGTTGGGCAAATAATGTGTCCACATTCAAGGGTGATTTGCTTAGGGACCAAGTTGAAGCACATAGGACATGAAAGATTTTCATCTTCATTCAGCCTGAGGAGAGACAATGAGACAAGATAAGTGTTTTTCTCCACTTCCCCCCCCCTTTTTTTTTGGTTCAAAACAAACACATTTCTTGAAATAGCAAGGTAAGCAAAATAATGATTTCCCGCTATAAGCCTAAAGAAAATTGTCTTAAAAATATAGACACCATCAAGACAGAGTGGGTATAACTAAAGTTCCCATTGTAATAGCAATGGTAATTTACATAGCATTTTAAGGTATTTCCTATACACCCTCTTGTTTCATGCATTCAAATACCCTACAAAGTGGGTGCTATTATTACCTGCATTACAGATGGGGAAGCTCAGACTCAGAGGTTAAGTGGCTTGCCCAAAGTCAGACAGCTAGTCTGAACCTTCCTGATTCCAGGGCTTGCTGTCTTATAGTGACCACCCAGTACTTCCTACTCCTGTAGATGAAGTCAACCAGGATCAGAAGACAGACCTTCTCCATAACTGAGTCCCTATCTCTTGGCTCAGGGTATTTCTCTAAAACTATACATCATAGAATGCTTTTAAAACCTGCATTGATAAGTGTTAGACAGTTTGTTTCCTCATCTGAAGCTCCCTTCATGGAAGAAATTGTAGAAACGCACGCACATCAAAAAACGTGAGTGAATTGGCATTTTTAAAAATAAAAGACAAACTTGCTATCATTAACTTATAAAACTGCAGTTACTGACCCAGTTGTCTTTACTGTAGGCATATCACCCTCGGATATGCTCAGAGCCCCAGATTCCTAAAAACAAGTTAATTGTGTTTAGGTTTAAAAAATGGACACTGGAGGTTGAACTGTACAAATTGATAGTGGTAAACTTGTTCTTTCTCTCCACTTGGCTTTATATGTCCCTGATTTTTAGTAACAGGTACTTGACAAAGGGTTGTTGGGCGACTCTAAATATTTCTAACCCAGTTTAGTCTCCTAATCTCCAGAGCAGGGGTGGGGACCTTCGGCCTGGAGGCCACATGTAGCCTTCTAGGGCCTTGGGTGCTGCCTTTTGACTGAATCCAAGTTTTACAGAACAAATCCTTTTATTTAGGAGATTTGTTCTGTGAAGTTTGGACTTGGGCCACATGTGGCCTTCTGGCCGTAAGTTCCCCACCCCGTTCTAGAATGCTTTCTACTCACCCCTTTTCTGTATTGTTTTCTCTCATTAGAACATAAGCTCCTTGAGAGCAGGGACGGTCTTTCCTTTTGCTTGTATTTGTATCCCCAACCCTTAACAAGGTGTCTGACATAACAAGGACTAGTAAATACCTTTTTCAAGCTATAACCTGTGATCTTAGTCTTGATTAAAATTTATTGAAGGACGATTTGTAAAGGTTGCATTTAGAATTTCTGCCTTCTAAAAAATTATTTATAATTTCTTTGTTTCCCAGTCTACTTCTATAAAGATTCTATGTGATAATAAGATCTATTTATACAATGTTCTTGTTCAGAGGACTCCATGACACTTGCACTATGCTTTGGGGGCATAGTTGCAACACAATGAAAATATGCAACAAATGCCTGGGGAGCTAGAGCTCTTTACTACAGGAGGGTCAAGAACAGTGAAACACCTGGTAGAATACCAGCAGCTCCACAAACCCATTTTTATCTCTCCTGCACACAGCCACCAAGGTGGCTGGTTGCTAATGTGAAATCAAATCACAAGAAGGGAAAGCTAAATGAGGGAATGTTGAGGATGGATGGAGTGTGTGTGTGTGTGTGTGTGTGTGTGTGTGTAATCCTATATGA
Organism: Vombatus ursinus; assembly: GCF_900497805.2. Lineage (NCBI taxonomy): Eukaryota > Metazoa > Chordata > Mammalia > Diprotodontia > Vombatidae > Vombatus > Vombatus ursinus. The sequence continues at coordinate 4,292,071 of NW_020945437.1, read as the reverse complement.
TACTAAGGACTAATTCACTAATACTGTAAAATAAATGACTGCTATTTACTACTGCTATTTTCTAATAGCACTTAACCCTGTTTGCCTCAGTTTCCTCATCTGTAAAATGAGATAGAGAAGTAAATGGCAGACTACTTTAGTATCTTTGCCAAGAAAAACCCCAAAAGGGGTCATGAAGAGTTGGACATGAATGAATAACAATCCCAAGCCCCTTAACTTTTTTTCATTAGACTGGATTTTGCCCTTAATGTTCTCAATTTTTATAATCAAACAATAGTACACTAAAAAAGAAATAAACCGGAAATTTGAAAATCAGAGTGCCAAGGTTCCAATCCCAGCTCTGATACTTCCTGTCTGGCTGTGGCCAACTCACTTGAAATGTCTCTTGGCCTCAGTTTCCCATTTATAAAATAAGGTGGTGGGACTAGATTATCTTTAAAGTTCCCAGCCAGTTTTATATCTTTGGTCTTAAATAATCAAAGACCTTTGCTTAGAGAGAAACTTACCTGTTTCTTTCCCTTAGTAAAGGAGCGAAGGGAAACATCTTAGCTAAAATTAAGCACACTTATCACCATGAAGTTGGAGCGGGCCTGAGCTTTTATATGTTCCAGGCACTTCCTTCCCCTACTTATTTGCCTGTCTCCACAGTAGGAACTTCCTGGCTCAATCAATATACCTTCTGACCCTGGATGAATGGAAAGAGTTCACACCTCAATCAGCGAACCAATCAATGAATCAATAAGCATTTATTAAGTGCTTACTAACTGCCAGGCTTTGTGTAAAGTCCTGGGGACACAAAGCAAGACAAAAATATTATCCTACCCTTCTGGGAGCTCACATGCCAATGGGAGACACAGCCTGAAAACAACTATGTATTTTGAAAGTATTCAATGAAAATGCTCAGTCAGGCATCAAACATGCCAAGGTCATCGGATGCATCTTGGACCAACTTCGGTGTTCTTTACTTTTGTCTTGACACTGGACTTTGATGACTGAGGAAGAGAGAGTGAGGCTGATGACTTTGTGCTACTCTGCCTCCTAGAAATCCAATTCACGGGCAAGTCAAGTCATCCTTCCCCCCTTCCCCACACCCCATGTCATTGGTCTTCTTCAAAAGCTAAGAATGGGCAAATGAAGCAAGATACTAGGTGTCGCTAATGTGAAAATATGTTTAATAGGAATGAATATGTATAGCCTATATCAGATTTGCGAGCCGTCTTAGTGAGGGAGGTGGGGAAGGAAGGGGAGAAAAATTTAAAACTCAAAAGCTTAGGGAATTGATTGTTGATAAATCAAAATAAATTAATTTAAAAAAAGATACTAGGAGTCAGAGGGGGAGCTGGAAAGAGGCTTGGACAGATGGGCGAATTTCATTTGAAAACTTGATTTCTATGAATCAAACAAAGGAATTAACTCACTTGACCAATTATTCAACCTAGTACCTAGTAAGTGGGGTTTCTGACTCAGGTCTGTATGCAAATGAGATAACTATTGATTTAAAAAAAAAACTCTTTAATTTGAAAAGACCAGAATTGGTAATTACTTTCTAAGTACTCTTTGTTGAAAAGGAGATAGGCGGATTAATTTGTCTGGTAAGTAAATTCCCTCTTTGTTTCCTAAAAACAAAGCTTTCAGTTTAAATACCAACCTAAGTCTTTTAGCTTTGGGCAGCTCCTCCCCCAATCCACCTTCACATCTAGGGCCATCCCTAAAGAACTAGGTTAAGTACAAGTTTGTTTTCAATTCTTTTTCTAATTTGACTAGGAGCTCTTAGAAGGGTGGGATCATGTTTTTGTCTTGCTCTGTTACCTCTCCCCACCCCTCCCCCACCCCAGGCTTAGTACAAACACTAATATTTAGTAATCATTTAATAAGTATTCGATTGATTGATTGAGGAGTGAACTCCTAGATTATTTCTGAGTCTCAAGGGTAAATGGGAATAAGAAGGTAACAAATCACAAAAAGGGTTTTTTCTGAGAGGACAAAGTACCTGGTGTTTTACAAGTGATTCATCCCAGTAGTCCTAGGAGATTACTAGGGTGGGGAAGTATGTGGGGAAAACGTATATAAGCCCCAGCCTACTCTTTTTGGTGTTGTGTCCAGCTCTTGGCTAATATGGATCCACCAGCTGGATTTCCTAGGCTTAGAGCCTGGGGAAGATATCCAAGGTAGGTGTCTCTCTGAAGAAAGTTCTTTTGTTATTGAAGACCTAGGAATTAGTGAGGGTTGGAAACATTGAGGTCATCTAGTTTCATCATCTCATGTTACAGAGGGGAAACTGTGGCCAGGAGGATTTTTTTTTCCTCTTTTGGTGACTTGGCCAACTTCAGAAAGACAAAAAGTGGCAGAACTAGAATTTGAGCATAGATCCTGACTCCAAATTGCTCATTTTTCCTTTGTAGCAGAATGTTTTTTCTGCTATTATTTATTGCTATCATTACTTATTAATTAGGTGGCACAATGTGTAGAGGACTGGACCTGGAATCCAGAATCCATGATTCCGATCTAGCCTCAGACACTTACTTAGCTGTTTGATTCTGGGCAAGTCACTTAAACTCTGTTTGCCTCAGTTTCCTCAACTGTATAATCTGGGAAATAATACTCCTAGGTCTCAGGGTCATTGTGTTGATTAAATGAGATATTTGTAATGTTTCTAGCATAGTGCCTGGCACATAGTAGACATAATAAATGTTGATTAATAGCTGGTATGGGCCAGAAAATTCCAATCTGTAACAAAAGAAAAGGAGAATTCCAAACATGATTAAATGAATTTGTTAGGGAGTCCAGGAGTCCAAATTAATTGGGTCCAAGATCTTCCTCACCATCAGAGATACTTCCCATTGGGTGCTAAATACTTTTATATGCTTATGAGAGCACTCAAAATAGGAGGCATTAAAATTCACTGCTTGGTCAATTCCAGAAGTGTAGAAATCTTATGCTTGGCTAAGGGAAATGTCCATCAATCATAATCAATCAGCAGATCTCTCACAACTCATGAGACCTTCCACAGGTCATCAACTCCATGTAATCAGAGCAGGGGCTTTTCAAAGGTCATAAGAAAGACCCTTTCAACAACATCTCAGGGTTTTTCACAATTCATGAGACCCCTAGTGTTTGACCAACACTATTCTAGGGTCCAAGCACTTGTGACTTTGAAGCAAAGGTCACCAGGGAGTGGATATCAAAAATTTCTCAGGGAGGTACATTTCCAGCTCAACAGGAGTACCTGAGTTTGAATCCTACCTCAGATTTTAACTAGCTGTCTGATTGTAGTCAAACCACTTAGCTTCTCAGCCTGAGGTTCCCCATCAACCATGCAGAGAGTAGCATGTGTTTCATAAGGGTTTTGTGTGGACCAAAAAGGATAATGTATGAAAAGTATCTTAAAGCTTCATGTCAAAGCTAGATATTACAAGATGTCCCATCATTGTGCCCACCCTTCCAACTGATGGTGTCTACATTTGTTGGAGACTCTGACCCAGGTTCATTGGAGAAATCATCAAGTATTAACTTTGGTAATAATTACTATGTACTTGTAACTATTGTGTTTCATAAAATATGTTTTTTTTTAAACTTCAAAAGTGGAGGAATGGGAGAAACATCCTTACTATGCCTCATTTTCTCTCTTCAGGGTCATGGAGTTTGAAGAGGAAGAGAGTCTTTGTGTTATCTGCTTCAAAGAAGTCGTTAATACAATCACAGCTGAATGTGGACATACTATTTGTATGTCTTGCTTCAGAAAAGAAAACTCTCCATCTTCATGTTGTGCTGCATGCTGGGAATTCTCCCAGCTGAGAACTCTTCAAGATGACATAGTAACATACCCTGAAGGAGAAGGCATGTGTGAGATACACAGGGAAGACCAGAAGCTGTTCTGTGATAATAGCAAGACCCTACTCTGTGTGACTTGCTCCAAGTCAGAGTATCATGACAACCACATCCATTGGCCCATTGCAGTGGCTGCTCTGCGCTACAGGGTGAGTCATGCACAGATCAATGTCATTCTTCTAGGTGGCTTAAGGTGTTCATGTTGAGTGACTTCTCCATGTTCCATTTAGTTGTTCCTACATTGGTCTCTCACTTGGATCTATCCCCTGAGTCCTCAACTCTCCATCACAGGGGGTCAAGCAGCCTCACTCTTTCCTTCTGTGACTCTTTGCTACAAATCAGTGAAACAGTACTAGCTTGGCAGGGTTCTTGAGTTTCTCAGCCCCTCCTATGTCCCAGGACTCAGACCTAGAAAAGAGATTTCCTAACAGTGTTTATTTCTGTCTCTCTTACAGAAGAAGATCCAGATTAATCTGGAAATGTTGTGCAAAAAACTCCAAATAGTTAAGGAATTTCTATTAAAGGAGGAGAGACCTCTGGTATGGGCTGTGGTATGGACTGTAAGTATCTAGCTGTCTTCCTCAGTAATTTCTTGCATATCCCTAATCGCAGATGATTTTCATAACAAGCCTCCCATCATTATTAGCCATATTTGGCAAGTGAGGAAACTGAGCTTCATAGACTTATCACAAATGAGTTCAGAAATTTGAATCAAACCAATGTGTCCTGACCTGAAATCCAGTGCTGTGTGTTGAGAAGTTGTCTCTAGCTGAAGCTGGCCTCTTTCTCTGCCTTCTTGTTTCAGCTCTCTGATCTCTGATGCCCAATCTTAGACTCCTTCACCAATCAAAGCAGAAAGTGGGGGCTCAAGGGAGAGGGTCATTAATCTGATGGGAGTCATTTGACAAATAAGCTTTGATAAGTGAAGAGTTTGCTAGTACACTGTTGTGAAATGATTGTAAATTTTCCTTGAAAGAGTACTTAGAAAACAGAGAATCAGATTATCCTTCCACCATCATCTTCCTTAATAACAGTCAGTCAGTAAACACATCAAGTTACTCCTGTATTTTAAGTACTGTGACAAATGGTGGGGATAAATCAAAAGTCAAAAGATGGTCCCTGCTCTCAAGGAACCCTCAGACTAATGAGAGAGAAAATATGAAAACAGGCTTGTTCAATCAAGATATATACAAAATAAATGGAAGATAATCAACAGCAGGAAGGAAGAGACTAACATGAAAAGTGATGGGGAAACAGTTCTTGTAGAATGCAGGCATTTAGCTGGGGCTGGAAGGAAGCTGGGAACCCATCAGACAGTGATGAGGACAGAAAGAGTTCCCAGCATTAGAGGAATTCCAGTGATAAAGGAATCTGTGGATGGAGGATCCTGTTTGAGGAACAGCAAGGAGGCCATTGTGATTGGATGCTAGAGTACGTGGAGGGCAATGATGTTGAAGAAGACTGGAAAGCTTAGGCGCCCATTTTCACAGCATGCTTCAGGTTTACATGGGCAAACCAGTCAGGCAGGCATATTCTTATTATCATCCTTATGCAGAAGAGGTGAGTTACAGGTCTCCTAGAGTAGGTAAGTAATCACTGTCTTATATTCCTAGTGAGGAAATTCCTACAAATATAGCAACAGTTACACAAATTAGATGCCTTTAATAAGGAGAAATAACATCAAAGGGTTAGGATTTCCCCAGAACTTATCTGGCTTGGGTCTAGTAAAAGAAAGGAGTATGAGGTCATGCTTCCTTCAGCATATGTTGGAGAGGTTTGTGAGGGTCAGGAAGGGTGAGTTGCCCATTGTGGGAGGCCTTCAAGAAGGCATTGCAGCCAGTAGGGAGTAACATGACCAAAGGGACAAAGGCAGGAAATCTGGCTGACTACATGGATGGCCTGAACATGGGAGGGCTTCTGTAAAGGTAGGTTGGCTCCAGTTTATGAAGAAGGGTAAAGTTTGGCAAAGAAGCATCAGTTATACCTAATATATAGGTATAGTGAATATATATATGTGGATAGGTAGATAGATAGATAGATAGATATAGGGAACCATGACAGGATTATGAGGAAAAGTGTTTCTTTTTTTAAATAATATTACATTTTTTTCAATTATATGTAAAGACAAGTTTAAAAATTTTTTTTAAGTGAAGCAATTAGGGTTAAGTGACTTGCCCCAGATCATACACTTAGTAAGTATCAAGTGTCTGAGGCTGGATTTGAACTCTGGTCCTCCTGACTCCAAGACCTGAGCTCTATCCACCACACCACCTAGCTGCCCCAAATTCATTTTTTTTTTTCACCAAATTGAGTTGCAAATTTTTCTCCCTTTCTCTCTGACCTCCCCTCTTATAAATATTAAGCAATTTGATATTAGTTTTTTGTGTGCAATCTGTAAAGCATATTCCCATATTAGTCATGTTGTAAAAGAAACAGATTAAAAGGAAAAAAACAACAAAAATGAAATTAAAATAGTATGCTTTGATTTTCATTCATATTCCATTAGTTACTTCTCTGAAAGGGTAATAGCATTTTCCATCCTGAGTCCTTTGGAATTGTCTTGGATCATTGTTTTGCTGAGTCATTAATTGATCATCACACAATGTTGCTGTTATTATGTGCAATGTTCTCCTGGTTCTGCTCACTCCACGTTGGATCAGTTCATATAAGTCTTTCCAGGTTTTACATTCATATACCATTACTTGTTCAGCCATTCCTCAATTGATGGGCATCCCCTCAATTTCCAATTCTTTGTCACCACAAAAAGAGTTGCTATAAATATTTTTATGCATGTAGGTCCTTTGCCACCTTTTTTTAAAATGACCTCTGGGATACAGACGTACATTGCTGAATCAAAGGGTATACACAGTTTGGTTGCCCTTTGAGCATAGTTCCAAATTGCTCTTCAGAATGGTTGGATCAGTTCACAACTCCATTAACAATGCATTAGTGTTCCAATTTTCCCACATCCTTTCCAACATTTATCATTTACCTTTTCTATCATATTAGCCAATCTGACAGGTGTAAGGTGGCGTATCAGAGTTGTTTTAATTTGCATTTCTCTAATCAAAAGTGATTTACTGCGTTTCTTCATATGACTATAGATAACTTTGATTTCTTCATCTGAAAACTGCCTATTCATATCTTTTGACCATTCATCAATTGGACAATGGCTTGTATTCTTATAAATTTGACTTAATTCTCTATATACTTGGGGGAATGGGGCCTTTATCAGAGACGCTTGCTGTAAAGATTGTTTTAGCAGCTTTCTGTGAGGAAAAGAATTTCTTCAGAAGATTTAAAAATAAATTACCCCCAAGGCCAATTGTAAAGGATTCATGATCAAGTTTAAATTCATGTGCTTTCATGGAACTTCTGAATGCTGAGGGAATAGGGAAGCAGACAAGTAATAAAAGAGGGAGAAATGAAAAAAAATTCCTGGATTTGGGAGTGTTAAAGGTGCCTTTAGGAATTGAGAAACCAAGTTTGGAATAGTGAAGGAGGCAAGTCTCCTTTAAACTAAGAGAGCTGGCAAACATGGTAAGTATCCAAATATAGTATGGTAGGTATCAAAGATTAAATTAGACTTGAATGGATTGGATGAAAGGATAAGAAATGTAAGAGGATAAGTAAACACAGATTGGAGTAAGTTGCTTGCATGTCTTAAGAACTCTAAAAAATTTAAACTGGACAAGCCCTTAGATGTCACCCATATGTACAAAAGTTCTGATTTTAAAGGATAAAACTGGAGTCAGAGGCTAAGTAACTTCCCCAGGTCACATAGCTGGCTGGGAGGGCCTTAGTCCCGAGCTCTTTGCATTACACCACACTGAGCAGGCAGAGAAGGGGAGATTTGAAGAGGCCATTGGGTTGCCCTTAGTATGTCATCTAATATCTTTCTCTCCAGGACTATGAAAATGAGGACAGAAACATATTTCACGAGAAATTTCAGCAAATATGGGAATATCTGATGAGGGAAGAGAAAGAAAAAGTTGAAGAACCCATAGTGTGGAAGGAGAACTGCCAGTTCATTGAGCTCTATCAGAGGCTGAAAGAGATGGAGGTTACACAGGAACAGAGAATCCTGGAGAAAAAGGCGGAGTGGGAGGCCATGATCTCCAGCCAAAACAGATTTATAGCAGAAACAATCACTGAGCTGGAGGACAAGATGGAGAAGCCAGATGTAGAAATGCTACAGGTGAGACTATGGTAAACTCATCACTGACCTTCCCAGATCCCCAAAGATTTCTTTTGAGATCTGCCCTTGTCTCTTGCCAGCTTGCCTTGTGTTTCCTGGGGAGGAGGGGAAGGAGAGGGGTCATTCCAAAGAGATGAGATGTCTGACTACAGATATTTTGGCCTGAGATCAGCATGCTGGAGTGAAGTGATCCAAGGGTCTGAAGCCCAGGAATCCTGTTCCTCTAGCCTGGCTCTATTATCATAGGAGTAGTCAGCAACAGCTGGAATGAGAGGCACAGGAATCATTCAAGGTTTTCCCTGCTGTTGTGGAGATGGCTCCAGAAGATCCCCATTCATTTCTAGGAGGCCTTTTATTATCAATATTTTTCCCCTGCTTTTTTCCATGTAATAGAGAATGCCTGAATGGGCCTTACCTCAAAATGAGAAACATGTGGTCCCCTGGAGACCTTTTTTTCCTGTGCTTTATTTTTTTTTTTAAATTTTATTTAGCATTTTATTTTTCCATTGTTATATATCAAAACAACTAACATTCATTTTTAAAACATTCTGTTCCAAATTCTCTCCCATCTTCTTTCCCCAATTTCCCCCTCCATTGAGAAGGCAAGCAATTTAATAAAGGTTATTCATGTTTAGTCATGCAAAACGCTTCCATAATAGTCATGTTGTAGAAGAAAACATAGAGAAAAAAAGAAAACCTCAAGAAAAATTAAGAAAGTAAAGAAAATGTATGCTTCAATTTGCATTCAGACACCATCAGTTCTTTCTCTGGGGTTGGATAGCATTTTTCATGATAAGTTGTTTGGAGTTGTCTTGGATCACTGTATTGCTGAGAATAGCTGTCATTCACTGCTGATCATCTTACAATATTGCTCTTATTTTATATTTTATATTTCACTTGGTATTAGCCCACGCAAGTCTTTACAGGTTTTTCTGAGAGCATCCTGCTCATCATTTCCTACAGCACAACAGTCCATCATAATCACATACCACAATTTGTTTGCCCATTCCCCTATTGAGGGGCATCCTTTCAATTTCTAATTCTTTATCCCCAGAAAAGAGCTACTATAAATATTTTTGTACATATGTCCTTTCCCTTTTTTTTAATCTCTTGGGATACCAACCTAGTTGTGGTATTGCTAGCTGAAAGGGTTGGCATTGTTTTATAGCCCTTTGGGCATAGTTTCAAATTGTTCTACAGAATGGTTGAATCAGTTCACAGCTCTAGCAGAGCATTAAAGTCTTCTTTTTCTTTTTTTGAAAATGACTGAACAACAATAATAGGAAACATTTAATACAAATATTTATACAATCAAAATGAGATGGTAAAGCAGAACTTATTATTCATTAGGTGAATTCAAAATAATCAGAGGTAGTTGTCATTAACATAGATAAAACAAATGTAAAAATTGATATTGTTAAAGGATTTAATTAAGGAAACTATGTAAGGCACTATAGATAAAGAAATAATGTCAGAACTTCACATGTGCACCAGATGGCATGGTATTGAAGCTCTTAAGAGAAAAAGCTGATTGAATTAAAGAGGAATATATAGTGAAAGTATAATAGGATTGTAATGAATTCTTTTCAGCCCTATACAAATTTAATAAAAAGATAGATCACCTAGCTACTTCCCAGCCATCTTCTTTTTTTTTTAGTTAAGTTATTTTGATTTGTCAACGATCAGTTCCATAAGCTTTTGAGTTTTAAATTTTTCTTCCCTTCCCACCTCCCTCCCCAAGAGGCATGCAATCTGATATAGGCTATACATATACATTCCTATTAAACGTTTTCACATTAGTGATCTTGTAGCTAAGAATTAGACCCAATAGGAGGAACCTCCAGAAAGAGGAAACAAAACAGAACAGATGAAAAAAAATAGCAAATAGTAGGCTTTGATCTGCATTCAAACTCCATAGTTCTTTCTTTGGATGTGGATAGCATTTTCCATTATGAGGCCTTTGAAGATGTCTTAGATCCTTGCATTGCTGAAAAGAACTAAGTCTGCCATAGTCGTGGCACAATGTGGCTGTTACTGTGTACAATATTCTCCTGGTTCTGCTCACTTCACTCAGCATCAAACCATACAAGTTAAAGTCTTATTTTTCCTTCATCCCCTCTGACATTTATCATTTTATCTTTGCTGTCCTAATAGCCAATCTAATAGGTATGAGGTAGTAACTCAGAATTGTTTTAATTTGAATTTTGGAGACCTCTTTCTTGGCCACATTTTTGCTAGCACAACACAGGAACTGCCCAAGCACCTGTTGGCATGGGAAAAAAAGTTTGTATCCAGAATCAGCTTTTCCAGATTTGAGGTTCAGTAAAATCAGGCAAATAAGGGAAAAGAGTTGTGAAGGTGTCTGCTCAGGACTGGAAGGCTATGGGCTTTTAGAGACTGGTGTCATTTCAAGACTTTAGGAGAAACCATAAACTACACTGACCTTCTTTTTTCTTTCTAGGATGTGGCAGAAACCTTGGAAAGGTATGTTTCTTTCTAGATAAGGGGTAATTATAGATCTTAGATTTGGACTTGGTGGTAAGGAATTGGGGGAAGAATGAGCTTGTGTGTTTCCTTAAGAGAGATAAGAAATAGGGCATTTAGTAAATGAAAGGCAGTCTGTCCAATGTCAATGATTTCTCTTTTCTATAGGAGTAATGTTTGGCTGAATTTGCAACCTTTCATACTGAATGTGGATGCTTCTTATGTTGCTGTGGTGACAGAATTTTTAAAACTCTTTGAAAGTAAGTGTCAGCGCTTTGAGCAAGAATCTTTGGGCTTTCCTCACAAGAGTGCTAGGAGGCAAACAACCTACTCATTAGAAGAATGGTTTTGAATATCTCTGCTATCCAAGCTCTGATGCCCTTATGTCTCTAACTTGCACATTTTCTAAGTCACCTCATTCCTGCTTGGTGTGGTGGGTGGGAGGTGTGTTGCACTAAATGATTTCTCTGAGATCCCTTCGAGACCTATGATTTTAATATTTGGAAATGAAATCAAAATCAAGGAGCCTGAGACTGGCAGAACTGTGTAAATGATTCCTCTCCTTTGAGAGGGCTGCTCTCTGTGTATTTGGGGCACGGTGGGAAGAGATAAAGCTTTGTTTGCTACTCAGACCCTGACAGCCCAAAGAAATGAGCAGATTCCTATGAAAGATCTGTGTTAAGAAATAAACGTTCAGATATTTGGGGGAACACTCATCTGCACCTTAAGAACTTATTGCTGGGCATCTACGTGGTGCAGTGGATAGAGCACCAGCCCTGAATTCAGGAGGACCTGAGTTCAAATTTGGCCTCAGACATATAACACTTACTAGCTGTGTGACCCTGGGCATTTAACCCTAAAAAAAAAAAAAAAAAAAAGAACTTATTGCTCCTGTCAATAAACTTCATGGAGACACAATTTCGTCCCAATCTTTCTTCCTTCATTGCAGGATTAACTAAAGAGGTGAGGGAATGTGAGGAGGTAAAGGCTGGAGACCTTAATGGTTCAATTCACTTTGAGAGATTTAGAACATTAGAGAACTGGACCATTGGCTAATTATACTGTGCCCTTCATTATCTAACAGTGTTTAGCCCAATGAAGACAGTTAATGGAAAAGCAACTTTTAATTCTTTGCCCAGGCCACAAGAGCTAGAGAGATCTGGGCATTTCAAGTCCAGGAAGAAACTTGTTATTTATAAAGGCAAGGGGTAATTGATTTGCAAGTAGTTATTCTTAGTATCCTGTTATAAGGATACTCTTTACCTCTGCTTTGAAAGCTTTCTTATCCCATAAATAGATCTATAGCGACCTATTAGAGAAAAAGGAAATGCCAGATAAAGAGACCTCAAGTTCTCAGCTAGGATTACTGTCCACTTTCCTAACTATAGTATAGTTATTTACCAATTCTTCTGGCTCTGAAACTACCAGATTTTCTTGTTACCCAGAGAAAGAACTATACAGTGTCCAAGTAAGACCTCTCTCTCACTCAGGATATTGAAATCCCTTTCTTTTGAACTGACATCTTTCTCTTTTGATAGGACATGAACTGTCAGAGAGATGCAATTTCTACAACTTGTCTGATGAGAAAAAGAGGGCAATCAGAATTGTCTCTGACTTCTCAGATAAGCCATACCTTGTTTATATATTTGGAAGCGTTCAAGCTGAGGACATCAGAGGAAGAACATTCATTATGCATTCTTACTGCTGGGATAACATTATTAAAGACAAAAACTACGCAAGAACTTTCACCAGTTTTGGGAATTGGCATTTAGAGGGTTAAATCATCTAGCAGGCTTCTTTACCTCCAATAGCATGGCAGCATGAGCAAATGCCTGTGCACAGAGGTTCAGGTGGTTCTGAATGGTGTCAAATCTATTGTACTTAATAAACTTAACATCTTTTCAAATACTCATGTCTATTGCTTTCATATTTGGCCAGTCATAGGATTAAATTTAAAGCAAAGGTTTTTAACCTGGCATAAACGAGACCCTCCCCCAATTCCCACACACACACCCAAAAGGTCACTGGATAGATATCAGGGGATCTGTGAATTCCTGATGTTCTATCAAGACCAGCTTCCCAAAACGTTCCCATTACCAGTGGAAAATTCTTTTCAAATTATTGATGACCTGATTACAATCACTGTTTGAGAACTCAAGTCATGGAGAAGCCAGCTGGATACATACAATTACTGAATATTGACTCCAATTTTCACAATCTGGGATCTGCCTTTATTTGGTTGCCGGGTAGTCAGGTGATAGAAGTAAAAAGGGGCCACCAGGTGGCCCTGTGAATAGCTCTTTAATTTGCCTTCAGCCACTTGTTAGCTGTGTGATTCTAGGCAAATCATTTAGCTTCTGTCTGCCATGGTCTCACCTGTAGAGGGAGGAGACTAACACTTACCTTACAGGGTTGTTTTGAAGATCAGATGAAGTAAACTGTGTAAAGCACTTTGTCAACCTTAAAGTGCTCTATAAATGTTAGCTATTAGATATTACTGGTAATAATTCTGACCAGCTTTTTGACTGACCCTATTGGAAATATGCTAACTCCTTGAGTCAGGCTTGTGTAGCAAATAGGAGTGGAATATGGAACTAAGAGGTCTGATTTCAACCTACAATGCCCAAATTGAGTAGATCATGTAACCTGTGCTAAATTTTGAGTTCTCATTTTGTGCTTTTACACTTCCATGAAGGCAGAGACTTTAATCTCCATCTTCTGCACTGTCTTGTGCATAGTAGTCAATAGATTTGAGTTGAACCAAACTTTTGACTTCAAAATGGGGATATCAAGGCAACTAGATGGCTCAGTGGATAGAGCACTGGCCCTGGATTCAGGAAGACTTGAGTTCAAATTTAGCCTCAGACACTTGACACTTACTAGCTGTGTGACCCTGGGCAAGTCACTTCACCCAATTGCCTCAGGAAAAAAAACTGGGGATATCATTGTCCTGGACACTTCAAAGAGTTGTGTGGAAACAACTTTACTGAACACATAGGCTGAGATTTTAAAGTACTAGAGAAATATGAAAAAATTTCTTCTACCTTTGTTCAAATTAGTAATTTTTTTTTCAGCCAAAGACAAGGTTTATTAGAACATTAGTCATATTAGGCAAACTCTATTAGGCAGTGAGCTATTGGCTAGTTTATAAGAAGAGCAGTGCCTAAATTTTAAGAATCTGAGCATCTTAATGGAGCCAAGATGGGCCTTATATACAGAAAGACTGTGGGAGGGATCTAGGAGTGACCAAGTAGTTTTTCAGGGACAGTGAGGTAATAGAATGCCAGGGACCTGCACCAAATGGCCTGGGGAGAATGGATCCTAGCTAGGATTAAGAGTGGGAAATGACCAGGGGTCTTTGGGAGGTAAAACAATGGAGGGCTATTCTAGATTAAGGGTATCTGAATTTGGAGATTGGGTGTAGCCACAAGGAAAGGCCAGTTGATGGGTTTATAGCCTTATGCAAAAGCCAGAGATTTGGCCAGGTGAGGAAGTCCAGGGTTTTTCCTTTTTGGGGGTCTAGATCCCATTCTCATCATTTCCCCCTCAAACAAATGGGACCCAAGTTCTTTTGGTGTAAAGGGGGAAGGTCTTGGCTTCTGAAACTGCTTCCTGCTGGCAAGGGGTGTAGAGCTGTCCCTGCCTCAAGGGGGTCCCAAAGAGGAGATTGACTGGAACCAAGCACAGACTGCATCCAGGAATGTGGGGGGACATTGGCTGGTACCCACTGTTTGCTATCAACTGTCAGTGAATGGCCTGTACCCTGGAAGACACAAATCTGACAGAAAAGACTGCAGGGCCCAGATATGACAGGATAAAACATCCTTAGCTCTGTTTGGATTCAGATAATTCAGTTTTCCAACCATGCAGTATCAAATCCACCTCATAGCCAGACTCAGGAATAGCCAGGTGGGTAACATTCCTTTTCAAAGGAACACAATGGGGGCACTGAGCCAGGAGGATCCCATCTTAGACTGAAGCTAAAATTGTCCTCTCAGCTTTTCCCCATTGCTGACTTCCCACAAGTATGACATTCTCTCTGAGTAGCTTGTGGCATTTCTCTCAGATGGTGGATTATTGATTATCAAATGGATTATTATGATCTGATGAGGATAGGGAGCTAAATCCCAAAAAGGAAAAACCCTGGACTTTCCCACAAGGTCAAATCTCGGGTGTTTGCCTGAGGCTATAATCTTATCAACTGGCCTTTCTTTGTAGCTACACCCAACCTTCCAATTCTGTTTCCCTTAACCTAGCCTAGCCCTCCCTATGGCCCCTGGCCATTTCCCACACTTAATCCTAGCTAGGCTCCATTGTCCAGGTCCCAGGAGTTCTGTTCACCCCAGTTTACTGGCACTCCCATCCAGATCTCCTTAGACCCCCTCCTCCCATCATCCCAAACTACTTGGCCCCTCCTAGATCCCTCCCACAGTCTTTCTGTATATAAGATCCATCTTGTCTCCATTAAGATGCTCAGATTCCTAAAATCTAGCCACTGCTCAGATTCTTAGAAACTAGGCAATACTTGCAGACTCCTAGATTCCTCAAGGGTGTGACAATATGGCAGATCTTTAATAAACCTTGTTTTTAGCAGAAAGAAGGCTTGGGTCGAATTCTTTTGGGTAGCACCCGCGTGTGGTGATTTTGATGTTCCAGCACCTCTAACCTCTAGACTTCATCATATGGTTCCCTGCACCAGAAAAAAACTGCCTAATACCAAGCTCTTCACCAGCTGTGACTGGGTGACTGGAAGATACCTAAGCCTCCCCTCTTCCTCTAATCTTTTTTTTTTTGCCTTGCAATTGGGTGGAGTTCAAAGCAACTAGGAAGGCTTGACTTGAAAGTGCTTTGCCGACCTGACCTCAGGTCCCATTAGATCAGACAGCTACAAGGTTGTCTTGAACTCAGCCTGACACTCTCAGGCTCTCAGTCCAATGGTTCTGTTCAAGACCATAGATGTGGCCACACCTTCGGACTCCCTATCTGGAAGCTTAGGCCCAATCTTTTTAATTCTCTCAGCCCAAGGGAGTTGGGAAAATTTAAGGTACTTCTTTGGGCTTTTGGTTTTTTTGTTTGTTTCCTGAGGCTTATTCCCAAATCCTCCTTTAAGGAGGGAGGGATTTCCAGCCCCCACTCCCACAAAGGGTCAATCCTCTTCGATTCCTGAAGATTCGCCTTTGGGCTGTCTTTTACAAAATTGGGAAAAATTTAGTTTCTCTAAAGAACTAAAAAAGACAAAGCTGCTGTTCTTTTGCAACACCATTTGGCCTCAGTATCACCTAGGAAATTATGAGGGATGGCCATTTTGGGGACTTTACAGCAAAATATGCTCTCAGAGTTAAAATGATATTGTAGCAGAGAAGGAAAATAGGTGGAGATTCCCTACATAATGACTTTTGTCAAACTTTCTCGGGACTCCATTCTCAGAAAAGATTGTAGGATGCTCATAGATAGAGCCACCCCACAAATGGGGAATGGGGATCAACTAGACTTTTTGGATGACCCACTTATGGCCCCCAGTGCTAGAGGACCCCCCTCTTCTCATCCTCCATTAACACCACCTCCCCAGCTGCTACCTCCACCCCATTCCCCCCCGGCCGCTCTTGTTTCCCATGCCCCCCCAATCCTTTCCTTGGTTTGCCTTCCCTTTTCCTCTAGCCTACCTCCCTTCATATCATGCCTACCCTGCATTTCCTCCCCAGGCCCCTGCTCCAGAGGCGACCCCTACTCAGATTTTGGATAAGGGCCTTGCCTTGGCACCTCCCCAGGCCCTTTACCCTGAGTCAAGGACTACCCAGACCCTGGCCTCAGCCTGATGCCAGCTGATTTTTCCCTTTGCAGGCCAGCATTCCCCATCCCTCACTTACAAGGAGTGGGACTTACTATCTCCCTTCTTCCCTAGCCCCAGTTCCCACAGTGCCTTCAGGGCTTTTCCCCTTAAGGGAAGTTCCTGTCTCACCTAATGGGACAATTAGAATGCATATTCCATTCTCCATTTCAGATATCAATCAGGTTAAAGAAAAACTGTGTTGATATTCAGAGGATCCCACCGAATTTACCGAGAATTTTAGGGATGTGTCCCTACAATTCGAGCTTTCTTGGGGTGATTTGCATATCCTCTTCTCCACCTGTTGTACCACTGAAGAGAAGAGGAGAATCTGGGAACAGGCCCAAAAACTGGGGGATTGCTTTGCTTCTGATGACCCCACAAAATACCCCCCCAGGAACAGCTGCTATTCCCACTACTGACCCAGAATGGGACAATCAGAAGAGTGAGGATAGGGCAAAGCGAGACTGCATGGTAATTTGCCTGTTAGAAGGACTAAGAACTGCATTTCAAAAGCAAGCAAATTTTCAAAAACTTAAAGAAATTACTCAAGAAGAAAAGGAAAACCCTGTCCTTTTCCAAAACAGACTAGTAGAAGCTATTACAAAGTATACGAATTTAACTCCCATCCTCGTCAGATCCATGAGACAACTCAAAATAAAATCCCATGAGCTTTTTTTTTTTTATCTCAAACAGCAAGTTTCACTAAGCACGGTTTAGGAAAAACTTTTCCAGGATTTACATCTCAAATTTAAATTTGTCTTGGTGTAAAAAGCCAATTTTTAGGGATTTATATATACCTGCAAATTCTCAGCAAATCAAAATCCAGACAAGCTTTTTGGCAAGTTTACACATTAAAACATTAACCAATAATAGCCAAATTATTTTAGTGGTAACCAAATTATGAAAAGTTGCTTGAGATGACTGATACAAACAGTTCACCAATTTGAAACTTGAAACAAACCCACTACCACCATCAGGTGACTTCAGTTTTGTTAAATGCATTTCCAAATTACTTTACTCAGAGAATCAACATCTCATCATTAACACTTAAAACTACAACTTTAAAAAGAGCATGCTTACCCAAGTTGTCTGCAGAGCAAGAAAAGAGAGGAGGGGTGGCTTACATATCTTCCAGTCTTGGCTTGGGGTTAGGCAGCTTCCCCATAGGGGCCACCAAAACATTGAGCTTTAGGGGTTTAGGGGTTCTGGGACCCCAAAATCACAACATGTGGCTCCTGCATGAAAGAATTCAACCCAAACCTTCTTTCAGCCAAAGACAAGAGAACATCTGTCATATTGGGCAGGCTCTTAAGGAGTCTGAACATTAGTGAGCTATTGGCTAGATTATAAGAATCTGAGCAATGGCTAGATTTTTTAAGAATCTGAGCCTCAAACTAATAATTCAATGTCAACTATTTAGAATGATCATTACATTATTTCTGCACATGGTCTTCGTGTCCTACTTTGCGTGTTCACAGTCTCTGTTTTCCTCTCGACCCCAGAACCTAATGCTTATGTCTAGTTCAGCAACTCAACAACTATCCCAATCAATATCACAACAATTCTATCTCAAATTTTCATAGCATTTGGAAATGGGAAATGTTTGTCATTGATTTTATCCTGCTAACAATCTTCATTGAGGAAACAGGATGGATCAAATTCCTCCCCCATCCCCCAACCCTACAATACCAGGTTAGAGATGAGACAATATCTGCTTCTTCAACTCATATTGTTCTCTGTGTTTCCAGTCTGTTTTCTATCCTAAATCCTGGGCTTTTCTTTTGACCTACAATGGACATTTTGATGGCTGGCCAAGTGGAGAATGTTATATTGTCCAAATTCGTGTGAAAAAAAAAATCACTAGTTCTATGTACTTGGTATCAGGGAATCAAGAATAAGTTTTCATTTTTAAAGCTTCTCTACTTCTAAAGGCATTTTTTATAGTATTCCCCTATAATTAAGCCTCACTTACACACTGTGTCAGTGCCAGTGTTCTCCAGTTTCCTCCAATTTTCTTTCCCTTTCCCCATACAGATCCTGCTCAAAGTCCTGCAGACCACAGATTGACTCCTCTCTCTCCAGTCGCTGATTCAACACTTCACTTCACTTCACTGCTACTTTCTCGTTCCTTGACCTCTGTATTTCTAAATCATATCTCAATCTATCTTTGGAACTCATTTCCTTTATTCCACTGAGTCTTTAGAAAATTTGTTTCAAAACTTTTGTCCAGTAAACTACTTCCAATTTTATTTTTTATTTAAGAACTTCAAAAGGCATGATCTCATTTAATTCCATTTAGTTGACACTGATTCTAGGTATATACTACCAAACCATTCCCAGAAGAACACAAAGGTCTACTTCTAAAATGATATTTTTAATTTTTCCAAATGATTTGCTTTTGATTTAATCAAACTTTTTTCTTTTCAAGATGAAGAGAAGAATGAATACCTGCGCTAGGTGATTCTCAAGTATCAGATAAGGCTCTGAAACATCAGACTGTTTGCCCTCTTTCCCCCTTTGGTTTAGAAATCACCAGAGAGAAACCTTTTAGACTGGCCTGCATTGTGTTCAGGACTGAGCATTATGTAGTCTGTGACATCAACTTTTTCTCTTAAATATATGTATGTGTGTGTAAATATATATATATATATTTTTTTTTCTTTTTCTGTCTCTAGGAAGACATACAGTGAAAGAGAGCATTGGATGCTGTTTATATAGAAGTCCACACAGTATCTTCTTTTAAATACTCCCAGGGATCTGTACCTCCCCAAAAGCCACTAAACTATTTCAGAATGTATAAAACATTCAAACCACACTTTCATCATAATTTGAAAACTCTTGTCATACACATTATTCTTTATTCAAAAATCAAATCTCCAATTAGTTTGTCATGCCACAAAGTTTTACAAATAGCAAAAATATCTTCCCTCTTTTGTGTCTCTTTGTATTCCCAATTTGACCAGAATTAGGGACAAAGAGATGAGACTCCATCTTTTGAAATCTTTAAAGGGAAAAGTTCTTACTCTTTTCACTCATTTTTTTCCATTAGCTGGCCAGGCCACCGGGAAAAAGTTAGATTTACCAGGACAGACTACAGACAATGCTTGTAGGATATACTGCACCTGACATAAAGAGACAAAAATACAACTTAATCTTCTTCTTTTTGGCTGGGCAATGGGGTTAAGTGATTTGCCCAGGGTCACACAGCTAGGAAGTGTTAAATGTCTGAGGTCAGATTTGAACTCAGGTCCTCTTGACTCCAGGGCCAGTGCTCTATACACTGTACCAGCTAGCTACCCCTTAAACAAGGAAAATGTTAAGGCTTATAAGCTTTGTGAATCCAGAGGAAGGAGAGTAGGGCTTTGTGGGCTATAGGTAGAGGAGAAGAGAAAAAGGTAGTTTTTAGGAATTTTTACAAAAATATTCTGGATACTTTTCTTCTATTTTCTATCTGGTCTTATAGTTTTCTATCCATTAAGAATCTTATACAGTGTTCTTTGTTATGAAGACTATCTTGAGCTCTTTCTTGAGGTGAAGAACTAGATAACACACAAAAATTCCAAGTTAAGAATATGGGTGAAATCAGAATCCATAAGTCTGAATATTACCCTGTGGAACACCAGATGGCAGGGTACAGGGTTACAGGGTTCAGATTTCTTAGTTCTAGTCTCAGGGGGTTGACAAAGAGAAAAGGAGTGGGCACTCCCATTGAAGCATGTGGTTGTCTGACTGAGCACTTGCATTCTATTCCTGAGTTGATGTGATCTACTCATCACAAATAGGTACAACTGCACAAAATAAATAGTTGTAGCTCTGGACAACTGTTCATACTTATATCTGGCACAAGAGATCTGTGAATGTGAAAATAAGAGGAAACAGGAAGTAATCAATGCCTAGCCATAGACATAATATCACTGCCAAAAGCTGTGGGGAAAACATTTTATTATTAGTATTATTTGACTCTAGCTTTACAGGACTAGAGGTTGTTTAAGCCCAGAATATTTTGAAGACCTCAGTGAATCTCCTGGAAAGATGGAATTTTGTAAAGAATGTTTTGGGTCTGCTTTCCAAATATTGTTTTAGGTCCACCCAATGCTTATGTTCTGGGTTCTCCAATAGCTTAGGTTTTGGCTTCATTCCAATTTTATTGAATGCTTATACTTACCTGCTGATATATATCTCAAGTAAATTTACCTGGAAACTACCTAGCTGCCTATTTGATTAGTACCTAGCTGTTTGGCCTTTGAACTCTATATAATGTGAAATATGACTGAGATTCAAGAAGAGAACCACATCTTTTTCTGGCTCTCTCACCAAAGCCAAACAACTTAATAAAATTCTTCCTTAAAACTTCTTTTCATGTTTTAGAGTTTGTTAGTGACTGAAACAGTCAGAAGGAGATTTTTGCCAACAGCCAGATTAACCTGAAGCAAATTCCTTGCCACAGTTACCTATACCAACAGGTTTCCTCTCCCATTCTAATGTGTTTTAGCCAGCCTCATTTAGTATAAAAATTTAGAAAAATTACTCTTACTACCCTAAAGAACATTAGAGACAGTTGGGCTCCAGAAGGTAAGAAATCTGAGCTAGTAGGTATACCTCAGCAGTTTTGGAGTGGAGAATCCTATTTTTTACTGCCAGGAGTCCCAGTCAATCCTACCAACAATGTCAAAATGTTGAAGAATTCCTCAACCCAGAAGTCCTAAGATCCTCCTGGATAGTGATTCCCCCCTTTTGCTCCATTTGACTGGAGGTCAACATATCAGGAGGCAAGGCTAGAAGTTAAAAATGTAATTAGTTTCAAATGACAGGCAGGTGGCAGGTAGATAGCATTGCCCAGAACAAAAGGAAATACATACACACATTTATACATTGGCATATTTAATTACAGAGACTAAATATTGCATATATATGTATACATGCTGTATGTTTGTGTACATATATACACATATATATAAATATATAATTTTACACAGGCATAGAATTAATATACAGCAAAAGGAGCCTATCAAGTGAGGCTGCCTAGCTACTTTCCTTATTTGGGAAATTGAGTTGTTAAGATATTAGGAGACACTCTGTTTTCCAGAGATAAGGCCCAGCAAGTAAGCTCTGTCCCAAGTTTGGCATAACAACAATCCTTTGTCTCACCCTCTGGATGATCTCAGCCACAGCAAAATGCTAGAATTGTTTCTGCTTATGAAGCCATGAGATGAATCCAACTTGTCACATTGTTGCTTTTATCCCACATTGTCAGCGCTTACAGCTCACTGCACAACCATTAGTATAAGTGTTGAGATCTCCCCACCCAAAAGCAGATCTCCCCTCCCCTCCCTGGGGCAGGTCTCTGTTATATGTCAGAAGTCAGTTCTGTGTGGTTGACATTCATTGTTGTCAGAAGTGGGATTGGAAGGGGCAGCTAAGTGACACAGTGGGTAGAGCACCAGCCCTGAAGTCAGGAGGACCTGAGTTCACCAAACACTTGATACTTACTAGCTGTGTGACCCTAGGCAAGTCACTTAACCCCAATTGCAGAAGTGGGATTGGACACAGAACTGGGCCACTGGACTTGCTGGTACTGGTGGGAATAGACTAGGTGCCACCAGAGATTTATTTCTCTGGAGACTGACTCCCAACTTGTCTGCTGAGTCCTCAGCCCTTGTTCCTGTTCTAATCTCTGAACTCCTGCCTTGGCTTAGCTCACCATTCTTTGCTAGTAAAAGCCCTCCCTTGACCCAGTTCATCCCAGATCTCTCTGGTAAGGATATCCTTTCTTAACTGCACACATAATATTAATTGGCCTCTCTGGGTGCCCCTGCTCCTTTACCACACACCCCTGTAAAATTTGCAAATCTAGTGCACACATTAGTGCTATGTGCCTCAGCTCAACTGTTTAAAATTAGAATTGTAATTGTGTGCTTTGTTAGAATTCTTTGTGTCTGTTTGTATGTCTTCTCATTTTGTCCCTGTGTCTTTGTAAAATGTAAAATGTCAGTGTCTTGTTTACATTGTGAGCTAGATTCTGTTACTTTGAAAGATTTAAAATGCAGCCAGCCAGAAAAACCTCTAAGGGCTGTAGCCAGTGAGTTTGGTTGAAGCAATTGTCCCAGTAAGCAGGACTAATTTAGGTTATAAGAAAAGAGAAAAAACCCTATAAGACACTTTGTCCCCCTATCATTTCAGCTTTGGCTATGTTGGAATCACAGAAATAAAGTCAGATAATCAAAGTCTGTGAAACTAGTAAAAACATCTTAGCAAATTAAGGAATTTGAAGATTAATGATTTTTTATTAATTAATTAATTTTGGTTTATCAAATCACTTCCATATGCTTTTGAGTTTAAAATTTTTCTCCCCCTTCCTCCCCACCTCTCTCCCCAAGACAGTGAGCAATCTGATATAGGCTATACATATACATTCCTACTAAACATATTTTCACATTAGTGATGTTGTAAGGAAGAATTAGAACCAATAGGAGGAACCATCAGAAAGAGGAAACAAAACACAACAGAAGAAAAAAAAATAGCAAATAGTATTCTTTGATATGCATTCAAACTCTATAGTTCTTTCTTTGGATGTGGATAGCATTTTCCATCATGAGGACTTTGGAAGTGTCTTAGATCCTTGTATTGCTGGGAAGGGTTAAGTTTATCAAAATTAGTCATTGCACAACGTGGCTATTATTGTGTACAATGTTCTCCTGGTTCTGCTCACTTCACTCAGCATCAGACCATACAAGTCATTCCAGGTTTTTCTGAAGTCAGCCTATTCATCATTTCTTATAGCACAATAGTATTCCATTACATTCATATACCACAACTTGTTCAGCCATTCCCCAATTGATGGGCATCCTCTCAATTTCCAATTCTTTGCCACCACAAAAAGAGCTGCAATAAATATGTTTGTATATGTGGATCCTTTTCCCACTTTTATGATCTCTTTGGGACACAGACCTAGAAATGCTATTGCTGGGGTCAAAGGGTATGCACATTTTTATAGCCCTTTGGGCATAGTTCCAAATTGCTCTCCAAAATGGTTGGATCATTTCGCAATTCCACCAACAATGCATTAGTGTTCCCACATCTTCTCCAACATTTATCGCTTTCCTGTTTTGTCATGTTGGCCAATCTGATAGGTGTGATATGGTACCTCAGAGTTGTTTTGATTTGCATTTCTCTAATCAATAGTGATTTAGAGCATTTTTTCATATGACTATAGATAGCTTTAATTTCTTCATCTGAGAATTGCCTGTTCATATCCTTTGACCACTTAGAAGATTAATCATTTTAAGATTGCAGGAGAGAACTCTTGAGACTTCGGGGGTGATTCCAGGAATTTACTTCCTTCTGAAATTGTAAATTTTGGGATACCACTCTGTAGAATTTGCTTTAAGGAAAAATAAGGATTAAATTTTATAAAAGTTTTGAAAGTAAATGGCAAGATTAATAACCTCATTATTGTAGGGCAGTGAAGAAAAGGCAGCTAGTTTAGAAGTAATTCCAGAGGGAAAAAAGAAAAAAATGAGTTAACGGTTTGCATCTTATAGCAACCTATTATTAATCCTTCCTTGACATTTCTGACCATGAAAAGAGAAAAGGTTGTTTAAACCAGAGGTGGCAGGTCACTGGCAGTGACCTCAATGACCCTGTGCATGTAGGCATCCTGCCGCACGTCCCTCTAGGCAAACCTGGAGGCTTCACCCAGCACCTGTCAGTGACCCCAGTTCCAGCAGAACCTGGCCCCAAAACTGTAGCTTTTGAGGGGGGTCAGTCAACATGGCCAGCATCCACTTTGCCTTGCCACCAGGAACCACCACCAATGTGAAGATCCTGGCACTAGCCATCCCAGCCCCTGGGATTCCCACTCTGTAGCCAGTGCCCTCTGCCACACCCCCCCCCCCCAAAGCCAAGTCAGTGTCTACAGTATAAGCCCTCTCTCAGCAGGCCTGCCCAGCTGCTGCCTGGGAAGTTCCTGGTGCCCCTGACAGCACCTAGAGTGGCAGTACAAGTTAGGGAGGCCAGCCAGCCTCTGCCCTTAGTGAGCCTGCCCTTCTCTGTTCCAGTTGTAGAATTTTATTAGCTGTGTAATCTTAGGCAAGTTATCTTATCTCTCTTTGCCCCAGTTTCCTGATCTATAAAGAGAAAAATAATAATGCTACTCACTTCCCAGGGCTGTTGTGAGGACCAAAATGATATAATGATTGCAAAGTGTTTAACATAGTGACTGGCATGTGATTATTATTTCTTTAATTGAATGTAATTGTTCTATGCCTGATAACTCTAAAATGGGTTTAAAATGTCAAAGGTAATAAGATCAATGATTTTCATATGTGGTAATTTGGAAATACAATTGATGTCACCTGAAGTTTTGTTTCATGTTTTAAATACATGATGTTGTTTGTGATTACTATATTTCTAAATTCTCTTATTTGTAAAATTTGAGAGCCTATCGTAACAGAAATGTTAGTAGACAAAATGTTTTAGTCTGAATGCTGTTACACATGAATTGGTGTTTTAAAAGGATGTAATAAAAAAGAAATATTTGAAAAGCATTAAATATTTAATAAAGTATATTTTGTTATAATGTAGATAATAAGTTTATTATAATAGCAAATTTTTATTTGAAAAATGTAGCTTCAAAATGATGAGTCAACCATCAGGTATTTGCTGTGTGTCTGAAGCCCCAGAATGTGGGTAGTTTTTAATTCATAAGTAAAGGATTAATGAAATGTTAAATGTTAGGAAAACATCAGGAAAGATATTCAAGTCTTAAGATGTAGTTGGTGACATTTTGCTATTTAAGGTAAAAATTCCTAGGACTTATCCCAAAACTGACAGAATGATAGTGAAGTGTCCTATCAGTATTGTGGTCCTGTTTACATCTCCTTGTAGCTCAGGTAGTTTTTTCCTTTATGAATTTAGATGCTAAAAAATTGAGTGCATATGTTTATTGCTGATATTGGTTTGTTGTCTGTGGTTTCTTTCAGCATAATGAAGTTTCTTTGTTTATCTCTTTTAAATTTTTTGATTGTTCCTTTTGACTTGTCAACTATCATGATTGCAACTCATGCTTTTCTTGGATTCACTTATTGCACAGCAACTTTTTTTTCTATCCTCTCAGTTTTTCCTGTATGTCTTTTTTTTTAAATGTGTTTTTTGTAAGCAACAGATTGTAAAATTTTGTTTGCTTATCCAATCTATCATTTTTTCTCTAATTAAAGTGTTTAATTTATTGGCAATTATAGATATGAGAGTTACGTTAGGCTATAAAAATCAGGAGGCAGAAATTATCTCAAGTTAATGAGTTTATTGTCACATGAAGTAGCCAGAATGCTTACAAATTGACTTCATACATGCATGCAGGTACCTCATCAGAGAGACTACAAAATTCCCCTAAAATGTTCCAATTACTGTACTTGTGATAAAACAACCCTGGTTTCTTCTCTTTACCCAACATTAATCTCCAGTTGACATAATATTGACATAAGTCCTTTTTCTTATCCTGAAGACATTCTGTTTTCAAAAACATCCAGAGATCTCTTGCACAAATAATCCTGCAATTTATCAGCAACTCTATTCCCTCTGTTTTGCAGCCTTGTGGGTCAGCATGAATTCTTTTTCTATACTGCAGCATTATGTTATAGTCATACACAAAATTTAACCTTTTAATTTCCTTTTTTGAGATTATTAATAGTTTCACAATTTTCTTACACTTCCTAAAGTGGTATCAGGCTGAGCAGAAATGATAGGCAACTTACAGAATAGGTAACCGGTCCAGCAAATACACAGAACTAATAAAACAAGCAAAATTATAATAGAGGAAATAAAGAAAGCCTCTATAGCTTTAGGGGTGTCAAAACCTTAAGATTCAAAAATTAATCATTTAGTGGTATGAATTGTCAAAGAGAATTCTTTTTTTTATTGTTTGCAATTTCCATGACATTTATTGGGATTTCTACTTTACATATGAATTTAATATTTGTTCATATTTATGCAGAAGTTTTCCATCATTTACTTAAGCCCTCAAAGCCCTGGAATGAAAAAGAGCAGTATTAAAAGGACACCAATTCACATATTTTTAATTGAAGGAAGGAAAGAGGGGGAGGAGAGGAAGGGGGTCACCTGTCTTAGCCAGAGAAAGGTATGGCTTCAACTGAGTGGTGTTCTATAGCCTCTTCTTGGCAGCTGAATGCTAAATATAAAAATCAACTATCCTCTTTCTTGTTCTGCCCTTCTGTGGTCTTGACATTTGTCAAGCACTAATGTCAGAAAGAAAAAGTCTTTTGAAATTTATACAAAGTCCCACGTCTCCCATCAACCCTTTCCCCCACAAAAGTAGGAACAGTCCCACGTCCCCCCCCCAATCCTCTGCCCTTCCCACAAAGTAGGAATAGTCCCATGCCCTCCTTCCAAAGTAGAAATTAGCTTATTCATTGGTCGAAGACACCAATAACAACGAGACATCCCAGGAGTGTAAAGTAGGTGAAAATATATTAAAAAAAAAAATAAAGCCACACAACAGTTTTTAAAATCCTTTTACATATACTGTAGGCGATCCGCCTGAAAATGTTGAGATAATTTTCAAGTCATGAAGCATAGCACTTTTTTGCTCACTTTTGAGATGAAGGATCGACCGGACAGGGAAATTAAGAGAAACGTGGATTCCTTCATTCTATGCACATGAGAGACAAGAGGGGAGCAGCAGAAAGAAATAATGACACACACGCAGGAGACGTGTTGATCACAAATCAGTCCCCTGGCAGCCCAGAGTAGCGCGGGGGGTGGGGGGGGAGGTAGAAAGCTTTCAGCCAAGTTGGCAGCTGGGGGGCCCAAATGCCACCGGCAGCAGAGCTGAAGTGGCCGGAGGAGCGACGGTTTTCCCAACACATGCAATGAATGGGTGACCAGCTCGCCATGTGCGGAGGGCATGGGCGTCCAGTGGGGTCCAGCGGGGTGGCAGGTGGCAAAGTAAGGAGGGGACAGGTGGGGGAAGTCGGAGCGCCGCCGGAGGGTGGTCGGGGGGAGGGACAACGCGCGGGGAGGGAGAGGGGGAGCAGCTCTCCGCTAGCGCGCCCGGGTGGCAGCGGCCGGTGCCCCGAGGCAGGGAGCACAGAGAGGCCGGGCCGGCCGGGGGCGGTACTCACTAGGGCTCGTTGGTGAAGCTGGGGGCCCGGGGCTCCTGGTAGCCGTTCAGGTGGCAGTCGAGCACGTCGAAGCAGAAGCAGCACATCTCGGGCCACACGACCCTCTTCCATGAGCCGCCGCTGGGCGCAGGGGCCGCGGTCAAAGAGAATTCTTGTTCAGCTAGGTGGATGGATTTGCCTTCATCATGCCTATCTGCCCCTTTCCAGAATTTTGTTTAGGGATTGGAGTATGTTATTTTTGAGATGATTTATGAATGATTTCCAAGGAACCCCCAAATCCACAGAATAATTATCATGCTGGTAAATCAAGATGCAAAGTTCTCTCTCTGGCAAGCATATTTGAGTGTATCTCTCCAGATTAATCATCTATTAAATAACAACTGTCCTGCAAAGAGGACCCTTAAGAGGTTTTCAGGGAAGTTGATGTCATACCATTCTCTCAAGTGAAATTATTGATAAATGACATGTGTACACACCTTGCTTTGACCATACCATATGTCAAGTCCTTGGGTAGTGTCCATAATCTATTCCTTCAGGGATCTGGCAAGTGTCTCTTGTGTGTCTTTCAAGAATCCATGCACATCATGTTACTATTAGCTCTTCTAAAGGCAAGAAGCTGGATATCAAATGAATAACTGTACACATTTTGGTATAAAAATGTAATGGAATAGTATTGCAATATAAGAAATGATGAAAGAAGTAGTTTCAGAGAATCATAGGAAGAATTTAACATTTTGGGCTCTGCATAAGATGCAAACTATAGATAGGACTTAATCTCTCTCTCTCCCAAGGAGTTTATAGTACAGTAGAACAGAAAAATATTGCTGCCATGCATATGAATTTGACAATATAAAATATATTGCTGTTATTAAACACTTCTCCAAAATCTATGTTGGCTATAATACATTTTAAATGTTATCACATATTCTTCCACTATATTTACTCACATTTTTCTCTGTTCTTAAAAAAAATTCACCAAAATCTTTTAAAAAATATATTGCTATTATTATGTTCTATGATTGCTTTAAAACATTTAATTTTATTGATCACTTTGCTTTTTAATCTCCTGTACTTTTCCTTCCTTCTCCAACTCCTAGAGATTAGTCCTTTATAAAACAAAATGTAGAGGGCCCAGGGGAAGTAGAAGTCGGGTGCAGAATTATAGACAGTTCTGCAAAGTAACTAATATACCGACGTCAGACTGTGGAGAATAAAGTCACAACAAAGGCATAGTTTTCTCCAGGGTAAGATATCATTTCAGTAACAGCAATGCATAAACTATTAGAAAAATGGGTCACACTGGCACCTCAGAAAAGCCAAGGACCTGAGCATGATCAATTTTGTAGTTAGGCTAGTAGTAACCAAGGCATTGGGACTTTCACCTCGCTCTACCAAGCAACAGAGATCCTGAGTGAGGGCCAACAGGATCTTTTCAACCTAGGAGTTACTCCCTTCTGATTGATCAGAGCGGAATAATTTGTACTTCCCCTGGTAAAGGTAAGGCAATCCTGATTGACAGGTGGTTTGATCTTCCGGTGTAGCTGATTATGCCCCTTTCTAGCAATTAAAGAATGTTAATTGCTCCATGGGTTTCAACAGCCTCTAGTAATCTTGACTAGAAAACAAAATCACTCTAATGAGGATCTCCCCCTGTTTGGCCTTTCTCTTGAAGTTCAAGTCACCCCTAATTTTGAAAAGTAAAAGCAAGAACAGTAGAGTTGTTTCCCCCTTCCCCAAGAGGGCCTAGCCCAAGCTGGTTCTCTATTTAAGGTACAAACAAAATGGGGTCACACTTTAAATTGGTTAATAAGGAGATACTCTGGGGAATAGGAGTTGGAGAGGTTTCCTTTTGAGTTGGGCTAATTCTGGCCTCAAGCCTACACATAGCCCTCTAGGTTCTCAGATTCAGCCCTTTGCCTGAATTGAAACTTCACAGAACAAATCCCCTTAATAAAAGAATTTGTTGGGGCAACTAGGTGGTGCAGTGGATAGAGCACCAGCCCTGAAGTCAGGAGAACCTGAGTTCAAATCTGACCTCAGACCAAACACTTGACACTTACTAGCTGTGTGACCCTGGGCAAGTCACTTAACCCCAATTGCCTAAAAAAAATAAATAAATAAAAATAAAAGAATTTGTTCAATAAAACTTGGACTCAGTCAAAAAGCTGGACCCAAGGACCTAGAAGGCCACATGTGGCCTCGGGGCTGCAGGTGTCCCACTCCTGGGCTAAGAGATGGGATTCTGACAAAATAGGGGAAAATGGATTACAGAGCAATATTAATTATCAAATGATATAGTATAATTTAATTTTCCTCAAGATGTTATAGACAGTATTCCATATTCCTATTTCTCCACCCTGGAAAAGAAGGGGAAGGAAGAAGTGTTTTCTTATATCTTTTCTTTGTAACTACCTTTGATTATTATTAATTATACCCAAATTTAAATCCAAACTGTTTTGGTTAACATTTAAAGCTTTTCACAACCTGGCCTCTTTCTATCTTTTAAGTTGTAGGTTTGGTTTTTTTTTTAAATCCATCATTCCCTTGCATGAACTTTCCCTTCCAGTGATCCTGTCCTGCTTGCTCTTTCCCATCAACAAATACACGTTTTGCATCTTTGCACAGACTGGGCCCCTGCTGTGGGTGTTCCTCTAAACCTCCACCTTGTAGAATCCCTGGATTCCTGCAAGATGAAGCTTAAGCACCTGAAGCACAAGAGGGAAGAGTTCTTCCCTCCTCTCACCATTTGGTACCTTTGGTGGAGTAAGTGACTTGTTAGATGAAAGGAAGGTTAAGGGAGTACACAAGCAGGAAATGTCTGAGTTGTGGCATGAATCCAGGTCTTCCTGTGCAGAAGCTATCTCTTTATGTTCCATCACACTGTGTCTCTCCCTAAGTCTAATGAGAACTTTCTATAAAGAGAACTCTCCCGTAATACTCCCTCATAAGCAGGATGCTAAATGTTTTCCTTCTCCAGACCTCCTTTCCGTCTGAATTTCATCTCCTAATAGGAGTAGTTGATGATGCTAGATTCTTGCAATGTCCACTCCCCCGTATTTGAGAAGACCCTGCCACTCTCTTCAGTTCTGTCAGCTGATGCTTCTCACCCAAACAAAAGGTTTCTGAGTATAAAAGACCAAACCCTTTTCAATGTAACACAAAATTCACCTTCTCCAAACAGATATTTTGGAGCTTAAAATAATTGGCAATGTGGGAAGTAAGCACATCTGGAAACTGGAACCTTGTTCTAACTGAAATGCTCTTTAATTCATTCTGAATATCCAAGTCCCTGAAGAGACCTAAGGCTAAAGCTGGGACATCTTCTTAGCCAAATTTGTCAATCAGCACAGCCTACAAAGTGAGAACTGAAGGGGACTGATGTCATCATTTCTGTTTGATTAAAGCATGGTATAGCATTTCATCGTAACTGTAACATTTCCTCCTTGATCTCTGGCAAATGAAACCAACTCTGAAATTCAGAAAAGGAAATAAGATTTCTAAGTGAGAAACCTATCTTGGATGTTTCTAACTAGGATGCTTCCTCTGAATCTCAGTTCCTCCCAACAGAAGGTGGAAATTCACCCTGTCCAGCACAAGATATGAATTATGTTGATTCTTAGCCCTCAATACCACCCCTCTGCCATAAGTTTTGTTCTGATAATACTGATAATGAGAAATTCACACTCTCAATTGAATTAGCAACCAGTACCATGGGGTTTACACCTCTGCCAAAGTCAGTGTCACACCTGGGTCGGCTTTTCAGAGCATTACAAACACAGAATGGCAGAGTTGGAGGCCCTCCCCTTAGATATCAACTAGTCCAAACTGTACCTGAGAATGACCTCTATAGCAGAGCCAATGAGTTTTGTTGAATCAGTCTTACTTTTCTTCACTTCTTGAGAGAATTGTGGAAATTGAGAGAAACACACTAACTCCATCTTGTGACTTAATCTTGTGACTTAACATAATTTAATTAATTATGGTTATAGTCCAAATTCTGTCTTGTAGATAAATTTATTGAATTTTGGGAATTGGGAGAAAACTTCTTTTGATTGTTTGGAGAGGAAAGGATGATTGGCATGACATATCTAATGTATTTGGTGTGTATGTTAATTAGTTTTGCAGAATTACTTTTTTGTCTCTGTGGTTTTTTTTTCTTTACTGGTTAAAATAGCTTACTGAATAAAGGAAAGTATGGAATGTACTCAGAACTGAAGGAGATGAAAAAATAAAGGCTATTAATAAATGTTATTCTTTTTTTTTTAGGCAATTGGGGTTAAGTGACTTGCCCAGGGTCACACAGCTAATAAGTGTCAAGTGTTTGGTCTGAGGCCAGATTTGAACTCAGGTTCTCCTGACTTTAAGGCCAGTGCTCTATCCACTGCACTACATAGCTGCCCCTAATAAATGTTATTCTTTAAAAAGAATCCTGATGTAAAAAGTATTTGAAAGAGAATCTCAGGGAAAACTTTAACTCCTTCTCATCACACCCACTCCCCATTTTCCTCTTACCAAATATGCTTATTTTAATCATTATTCTGAATTCTATTTGTGGAGAACCTATTTATGATATAAGGAAGTTTTCCAAGCAGAGCTAAAGATTGTATTTTTATCTTTCTCATTTTGACTAAGGCAAAATGGCTAAGTATCAGTGTAAATGCTTCCTCCTTAGTACATGGGCTAAGTGCCTAGGTTTGAAACTCTTATCTTTGGGAAGTCCCTAGGTGTAAACAAACCTCAGTGTCAAGGAAAGCCAGGAGAATTCACAAGTTGAAGGAAAGAGGGGCTTCAGCCTAGTGGTATATAAAAGGCTTGGGATGAGAAAGACCCAGAGATTCATTATGCTGAATGCAGAGCTGAAGGCAGAGCAGTGACACTTGAAGGAAAGATCCCAGAAGAACAAGGGAAGGTAAGTTTTCCCATGAAAAATTTCATTTGTGTATCAAGGATTTAAGAATTGTTCCCTGTGATATGGTAGGCGTCGAGGTTGAAAGACATATTTCTCTATGATGAAATATAAACTTTGGGAATGAATCTTCTGAAGTGAGCAAAGTGAGAAGGGAGGCAGATTTCATGTTCATGGGTTAGTCAATAACAACTCAGGTCAAGTGGAGAAACTCATCTGGCTGAGCCAAAAAGTAGTGGTAAGAGTCTGGAAGAATGAATATCTTCCTTTGTCTACCTAGTTATTCTGAATTTCTCCCTTCATAAATTTTGCAAATATACCTAAAGATACCAACTCCTACATGAAAGAATTCTCCTAGTCAGTAATGATCAAATAAATTCAAGAGTTGAACATCATACCCAATCAACTGGCAAAGAACAATGCTGAAAGGTCTGCAAGAAGACAGGTAAACTAAGGCACTATTGGTGAAGCTATTAGTAAGGCTACCCATGTGGGAAGGACATTTGTTATTTTCC
Source organism: Vombatus ursinus (assembly GCF_900497805.2). Lineage (NCBI taxonomy): Eukaryota > Metazoa > Chordata > Mammalia > Diprotodontia > Vombatidae > Vombatus > Vombatus ursinus. The sequence goes on along the minus strand of NW_020945437.1, from coordinate 4,259,172 downwards.
TCAAAAATGGATCTAAAGTATCCAGGATCTACACACTTTGATGCAGAGATGCCACTTTTGGTCATAGGTCAAAGAGGTCAAAAGAATAGTGCCAAATTTATCCAAATATTCAAAGCATCATTTTTTCCTAGTAGCAAAATAATTAGAAACACAGTGGGTATTGTAAATCAGGGAGTGACTAGACCAACCACTGTAAATTAACATGTTGGAACATTATTATGACATACAGTAAAGGGGGAAGCTATAATATATGATGCTGACTGAAATTTGTACCATCAGGAAAACCAGTATACATAGGGACTACAGCCATTTAAATGAAAGAAGGACAGGACAAAATTGTAATTATTTCTATGCTGGACCCCAAATTAGAGTTAAGAAAACTTACCTCCTTCATATCTTTGCAGATGTGTAGGGTATTATGGGTATGGATGACTGGAAGTACTGTCAGCCATAGTTAATGTATTCTTTGGTTCTTGGAGAACTGTTGTTGTTTGCCTGTTCAGTTGCTGTTCTAAGAGAAGACTTGATGTGGAGGGTAGGAGCCTTTCTTCAAATGACTGAGAAGTGAAAGGGAAAAGGAACAATAAAATTTAAGACAGACAGAAAGACACACACACACACACACACACAGAGTTCTTTAGAAGATATAATTGAAGTAATATTTCAGCTGGAGGTATATTCCTAGTCTGGAGAGTATTTGAGATCAGAGAGGACTCAAAATCACCACATTTTTTTACCTCACTTTCCCCAACTGCATAATGTAAAATATCGATCTTTTCCTTTTCTATAGAGGGTACTCTGAAAAGAAAATGAGATGAGAAAGGTGATCCATTTCAAGTGCACAAGTACTAAGGGCATTTCTGTCCCCAGATCCACTCACTGACCTTTTCCATTCTCTTTCCTCAGAAACATGGCCTCTTTCCCAGAACTGATTGAAAACTTCCAGGAAGAGCTCATTTGCTCCATCTGCAGGGATTACTTGGAAAACCCAATGTCCATTGAGTGTGGTCACAGTTTTTGCCATAGTTGCCTCCTCAGGAGCTGGCAGCAAGCCTCTCCCTCTTTCTCCTGCCCAGAGTGCAGGAGTGTCTCCCAGGTTAGGACTTTCAAAGCCAATGTGCGTCTTGGGAAACTGGCAGCCATTGCCAAAACACTAAGACCTCATTGTTTGCAATACCCTGGAAGCCATAGCAAGTGTGAGACACACCAGAAAGTGCAGAAACTGTTCTGTGAGGATGACCAGAGCCCAATCTGTATGTCCTGTTCTGAGTCCAACAAGCATAAGGCTCATACACTCAGTTGCATAGATGAGGCTGCTGAGGACTTCAGGGTATGTACTAGATTCATCACTCCATCCACAAGTGCATTTTAAATTTGCACTCCAGTCTGCAAAGATCATCCTAGGAAGACAGGTGGTGTTTTGATGTGCCAGTCACTGTGCTCTAAGTGCTCACAAGGCTGTTGTTGAAATGCATTGTGCTGTGTGCTCTGGCCTCAGCCTGAGCTTTTACTGATGGTCTGAGATCAACAGAAAGTTTCAGATGTTCAAATACTTCTTCTAACTTGGTTTGAAATGTCTACTCCTGTTGTGTTCAGGGAGAACCGTGAGTCTTTTTATTTTTTTTTAAATTTTTAAATTTTTTAAAATTTATTTTGATTTATCAACAATCACTTCCATAAGCTTTTGAGCTTTAAATTTTTCTCCCCCTCCCTTCCAACCTCCCTCCCCAAGACAGCATGCAATCTGATATAGGCTCTCTAAATACATTCCTATTAATCATATTTTCACATTAGTGATGTTGTGAAGAAGAATTAGAACCAATAGAAGGAATCACAAGAAAGAGGAAACAAAATAAACTCCATAGTTCTTTCTCTGGATGTGGATAGCATTTTCCATCATGAGACTTTTGGAGAAGTCTTAGATTCTTGCATTGCTGAGAAGGGCTAAGTCTATCAAAGTTAGTCATAGCACAATGTGGCTGTTATTTTGTACAATGTTGTCCTGGTTCTGCTCATTTCACTCAGCATCAGACCATACAAGTCTTTCCAGGTTTTTCTGAAGTCCACATGCTCATCATTTCTTATAGCACAATAGTATTCCATTACATTCATATACCACAACTTGTTCAGCTATTCCCCAATTTATGGGCACCCCCTCAATTTCCAACTCTTTGCCACCACAAAAAGAGCTGCTATAAATATTTCTGTATGTGTGGGTCCTTTTCCCGTTTGTATGATCTCTTTGGGATACAGCCTTAGAAGTGCTATTGCTGAGTCAAAGAGTATGCACATTTTTATAACCCTTTGGGTATAGTTCCAAATTGCTCTCCAAAATGGTTGGATCATTTCACAACTCCACCAACAATGCATTAGTGTTCCAATTTTCCCACATCTTCTCCAATATTTGTCATTTTCCTGTTTTGTCATGTTGGTTAATCTAATAGGTATGATGTGGTATCCTTGAGTCTTTTCGGTGAATGGAATCAGGTAATCTAAGATTATTAGGGCCATCTTCATCTGTTAGGATAATTGGTATCACCTTCATTCTTCATCAAGTAGAGAAGAGGGGCAAGACAATTGAACAATATTTGTCCTTTGTATTTGACACTCGAAAGTTACCTCCTGGTGGAGGTATACAGGACAAAGGAGAGATTATCTTGTCAGACTTGTTTAGGCCTAGATCTACACTTGCTCTCTTTCCTTCTTCATGTTAAGTCCTGCTTCACTCTCCTGAGGCTTGAATGTGAGGCAGGTAGGTGAGGGGCTTCTTGGTCCTCTACTTTGCTCCTAGGCTTGATTCTTTTCATGCATGCAACCAACCCGTACACACTGAATTACCTAAGACATTGAGAAAAGAATAACTGACAATGTCATAGGCAGCCCAGAAAATTAAAGTTGAACTAAGGAGAGAATAGCATAATCCTGAGCTATGCATTAAGGAAGTTAGGCACTCCAACTTCTATCTCAAAAAGACCCTGGAGAGGCTCTAGTCCTATTTCCTCTTTACTTTTTTGAGAAAACTGAGACATAGCCAAGTTAAGTTACATCCAGAGTCACACATCTATACAGAGGCAAAGGAGCCATAAGAATATCTTACTCCCAGGCCATATCTGTCTTCTTATAAGAAACTTGGTTGTGGGCTGAGGTTATGTATGATGGTGTCTATAGGAATCAGGTTTTCCTCTGAGACTTGAAATCCAAGACATGAACAGGATAAGTGGAGTGTGGAAGCACATTCCAGTGGAATGGGATGTCTGCTCTTCATTTGTAAAATTAGGGGGTTGAATGAGATGGCCTCTATCCTTTTCCCCTCTTGGGCCATCAAACTCAGAACCATGCTTTCTGTATAACTTGGACATCACACCATGGGCCACATAGGCCTGAAGCTCACAGTTTCATCTTTCACTTGTAGTTTTAAAAGTAAGGGCACTATTCTTTCATTATTAATTGGTCTCTCAGCCATTCACACATGAATAGTTTAGAATATGTAGAACTGAAATGCCTCATCGATAAAATAATTCATGTTTTTAAAAAAAATTTTATAGGAGAACCTCCAGGAAACTGTAACAGATTTGTGGAGAAAAACTAAGGATGTTGAACAACAGATGACTGATGAGAAGGTTAAATTGTCACTACTGGAGGCAAGTATTTATTTCTTCATCTCTCAGCAATCAACACATATTGTCTGCTGCGCTTCCCTCCAAGTATCCCTCCCAGAGAAGTAGGAGACATTTGCCTCCACTGAATGTTACAGTTGAGGATAGCTGGCAAGTGGAACAAGGGACAGTAATAACCAGGCTTAGCTGGTTGAGGGCACCATAGGAAGGGATGTGGTGTTTTCAAGCAGGAGAAGGGAGGATTGTGCTTGGAGCAAAAAGCACAGTGCAATGGGAACATTGCAGAAAATGCTCTCACTATGCATGGCCAACTTTGGCCACAGAAATGAACAAAATCAAAGTCCAATTGTGAGCTAAAAAGCTCATCACTCAACCATTGCCGCTTAATGTTATGTCATTTCCTGTATTTTGTCATTCTCATCTATTTCATTACAGAAGGAGGTAAAGACTCAAAAGGAAACTATTTCTTCTGAATTCCAGAAATTACAACATTTCCTGGATGAGGAGAAAAATGAATATCTATCAATTGTGGAGAGGCAGGGAAGGGCCAATGTGAAAGGCCTGAAGAAGAGAATAAGGGAATTATCCCTTCAAAATCAAGAATTAAGGAAGAGGATCAGAGAGTCAGAGGAAGTGTGCAGGAAACCAGATGTGGATTTGCTCCAGGTAAGGGATGGGAATTACGAGTAAGGAACATAAAAGATAAAACCAGGAGCTTACCAATGCCATCCACTTCTCAGAAAACCATGAAGTGGAGTACAAATGAAGAGTGCTTTAATATGCTACTGATCTCTTCCATCTCCAACTCTGATCTCCAAACTCATGATGAACTATTCCACAAGTTCAGAAAGCACACACAGTTTTTTAAATGATGCAATTGAACAGATTCCTTTGCATTTGTTTTACATATAATGTGTATTTTTTCTGTTGTGTACCTGTAACATCCTAACAAATAGTTGTATACTGATTACAATGCCAGATTTCAAAAAATACAGATCACCTTCCTTGAAAATGGATCATACATGCATGAATTATGTGCAAATATATGAAGGACATAAGATTTACTGAACATCTTAAAACCTTTCATTGCTCTCTATTTTTATGTTCTTTCTGAGACCTGTATCCCTCCAGCTGACATTGAGTCCCTTACTGTCCTGTCCAATCCTGGTGATACTTTCACATGCACTGTCACTCTTGTCCCTCCTCTTACAAGTTCATTGCATGAGGCAAAATATTCCTCTCTCCATTGCCACTGTACCAATCTCCCTCTTTTCATGTAGTTCAATAACCTCTCCTCCTTTGAGGTTCGTTCCAATTAAATTACTTCTGTAGCTGTGGAGACCATGCACTAGAGTAAGGAGAGGCTATTGGAACTATGATAAATGGGAAGGTCATGGCAATAGTCTAGGTAAGGTGAATAGGGTCTGAGCTAAAGTGGTAGCTGTGTGAGAGGAGAGAAAGGGGAATATATGTGAGACATGTTGCAGACCAAGAAGCTCCAAGATTCTTCCCTATTCTATGGGTTTCCCTGTGGCAATGAAACGGTGATCCATTCCAAAGTCTCATTTTCCTACCTCAAATACAGCGTTGGCCTAACCACATATCATTTTTTTTTTTTCCTCCTCAGGATATAAAAGGAGTGTTAAAGAGGTAGGTTCCTATTCTTCCTTCATCTGGAAAGCTCTAAACAAATTTGAGTTAACAGGCCTTGACTGAGTAAAGGGATGAAGACTGTGCCAAGATTCTTATGATTACTGGAGACCTAAACTTGGTGTTTGTTTTCCATAGGAATAAATCTGTGATCCACAAGGAAGTAGATATGTTTCCCGTAAAGACGATTTTTCGTCCTATCCCTGGAATTCTAGAAATGCTTTTAAAATTTAAAGGTGAGTAAAAAGATCTGTAACAAAGAGACAACATACCTCCAAGCCTTGACCAATTATCCTTTGGGCCAGAACCCATCTGGCTTTCACAGAAACTCAGAATCTTGCAGCCGGAAAGAACCTACCTCTATGGCCATCTAGTTTACTTTCTCAGAGAGAGAGTGATTCTCTCTGCAAAATATTTGATAAGTAGTCATCCAGACTTTGCTTGAAATCATCTGTTGAAGAGGAGCCTAATAATCACAAACACATATTTTTCTGGTTTTTTTTTTAATTGTTCTCATCACCAAGAAGGTTTTTCTCACATCAAGGCTAAATATGACTTTTTACAAGATCCAACCAATTCTCCTTGATCTAGCATCAGAAGTCCAGCAGAGAAATTTAAGGTTTCTTTCACGTGAAAACCATTCAAGTACTTGAAGACAGCTGCCATGTGACCCCTTAAATCATCTCTTCTCCAAAATACACAAGCCCAGTCCCTTCAAATCAGGTTCAAATGATGCCAACTGAAATTTATGGGGGAAATGTTTCAGGACAAGTTTCAGAACTGTTTCAGGAATATTAAGGTTGAGATGCCAGTGATGCCTGTGGGAAGGTTTGTCCTGGGAGTAGCTGAACAGGCAGATCTAGATTTCAGGAGATATATTAGAAAAATATTTGAAAAAAAATAAAAAAAGAAAAATATTTGGGACCCTCTGCACAAAAGTTAAATCCTTGACAACGAATAAGGTTGTTGAGGAAGACAATCACATCCTTATTCTCCAGGCTGTACAAGAAGAAATAAATCTGATGAAAGATTTTCCACAGATAGAGAGAAATTCAGAGGAATGAAGGGAGACACACATATACAAGAGAGAGACACAGAGCAAGGGATATAGAAACAGAAAGATAAAAAGAGGAGGAGACAGAGAGACAGAGACAGGGAATATAGGGAAGAAGGATGAAGGGAAGTGCAAAAAGATGTGAAAGAGAAATGGTAAAGAGAGCTGTAGGATATATCTTCCTTAGTCTTCCATGGTGCTTCTCAGAGGCACTGGTCTTCATCTCCCTCCTGTGCAGCCTTTGAACACTACCTAGAAGAGTCAGCATACCATGACTCTAATTTCATGAATTTCTAGATTCTAATTTCTAGAATCATGAATATGATCTATTAAATCCTGACATTGGTTAACCACTTTTTGTGAGACTTAGCAGAAAGAACCAGATTTTCCAAAACAGCCCCTAACACACTGTCACATCTACCTGACAACCCAAGACCATTCTGCTCCTCATACCATGGAACTGTTCTGCCTCTCTCCAGTCACTTTTTACAGTCACATATTACTGTGATCCCTTGATTGCCATTTCATAGTGTACACACCTGATCCCATCCCCTATAAAACAAAGCAAATCTCTGACAATACCATTCATTGAACCTCAACTTCTTCTCTCCACAGTGGACATCACTCTGGATCGTGACACAGCTGATCCAGGTGTCATCATCTCTGAAGATTTGAAGAGTATGAGATATGGAGGTGCACAGGTACAAGTGCCCATCAACATTGGGAGATTCAGTTATTTTGCCCAAGTTCTTGGTACTCAGTCCTTCATTTCAAGTAGACACTACTGGGCAGTGGAGGTACCAGACGACCCTGGATGGTGTGTTGGCATCTCTAATGGACCACCTACACCTGAAGTCTTCTTTGTGCTTATGGCTATACAAGGTCACATGGGTGGTCATCTTTATGCCATAGGCAAGCAGCACCTTTATTCTGTGCCTCATGTAAAATACTGCCAGAACTGTGTGTCCAACCTAATGGTGGGTATTTTCCTTGACTATGAAAAAGGAGAGGTGTCATTTTATAATGTTAAAGAAAGATCTCTTATTTTTGCCTTTGAAAACATTTCCTTCTCAGGACCTTTTCAACCTTTCTTCTGTCTTTCTAAGAAAATCCTGACAAATGATTGCTCTCTCATGATCTGTCCCTAATTGAGAGACATCAAAAACATATGTATTTATCCTTCAAATAAACATCAGGCACTCTATTCCATAATTCCTGTGTGTCATAAAATTTTAAAACTAGAAGGGCCCTCAGAGGGTACGTATCATCACCATCTAATTTCACACATAACAACAGAACTCTGGGGAGGTAAAATGACTTGCCTACCCTAAATAGGATTCTTGGACCTACCTCCCAAACCAATTATATCATTTGTCCATCGTGTGTAGTTTGTATATACTTATCTTTGTACATGTTTTTCCTCTGACCTTAGGATAATATATGCTAACATGACAGCAGAGACTATTTCCTTTTTTATTTTTGGTATTTGTATATTTTGTATTTTGTATTATTTGTATTGTAGTTCCTAGCAAATTGCCTAATAAAAAGTTCTTAATAATGCTGTTTGAATTGAATTGAATATATTCAACTATTCATAGGATCATCATCAGAATCATGTTAAGTTGGTAGGGAATTTAGAGGTCATCTAGTCTAGCTCCCTCACATAAAATAGGAGGTAACTGAGGCTCAGAGAGGTTTGGTGACTTGACCAAGTTCTCTTAGGTAGAGAGGGAGTGGCTGAGCTAGAGTTTAAAACTAGTTCCCTGTTTGCAAATCAAGCAAGCTTTCTAAAACCCCACACTGCCAATAGAACTAGGACAAGAGACCCTGATACTTGGAAACTCAGCCCATTGCTTTTACTATGAAGACACTAATGGAAAATCAGGGGGTAAGTGACTTGCCCAGTGTCACACAGCTAGTAAGTGTCTGAGGTCAGATTTGAACTCAGGTCCTCCTGACTCCAGAGCTGGTGCTCTACCCACTGTGCAACCTAGCTGCCCCTAAAGCCAGTATTGTCAGAGGCAAGACTTGAGCCCATATTTCTCTGCCTGGGAGGCTACATCTCTACCGGAATATCACTTAGATCCTCCTATCTCACACTTAAATCAGAAGAAATGATAAGTCTCCATACCCTCCCAGGAGTGTACACTTTTAACAACCCAAATATCCCTGTATTGGGAAGATATTTGAGTTAGGGACATATTGTTAAATCATGACATTGAGTTGACTTTGTCTTCCTATAGGAGGGCTTGGGAATTGGAAACTTTGGCTAATGAGATCACTATATTGTGTGGCTGGGAGGACGATTATGTCTTAGATCATCAGTGGGGAACCTGCTGCCTTGATGTTACATGTAGACCTGCTAGGTCCTCACGTGTGGCCCTTTGACTGAATTTAAACTTCACAAAACAACGCCCCTTAATAAAAGGATTTGTTCTGAAAAACTTGGACTCAGTGAGAAGGCTGCACCCAAGGACCCAGAAGGCCACATGTGCCCTGGAGGCTGCAGGTAATGGGATGTTAGAAGTGGAAAGACTTTGGTGATAAAGGTTATGAGTTCCATTTTGGACATGTTGAGTGTAAGATACCTAAATTCACATTTTCAGATTTGATTCTGGACATTAAGGAGAAAGATGAATAGAACCAAGAATCATAATTATAGAAATAATAATTGAGTTGAGAATTAAGTTGAGAAGGAAGGGAATTTTTAAAAGGCCATTAGATTGGCAAAAGCAGAAGATATTTTGATACGTCTACTCCTTTTCAAGCCACATGCTTCCCCAAAGTTGCAGACATTTTGAAAAGTCTGTTCCCATCAGAAGTAATCAAAGCAAAAAGATGTACAAGGAAGCCAAGAATAATTGAAATAGGAAGCCAACAAAAAACCCAAGTAGCCTAAATCAAGCTAACCAGGATGGACTAAAGTGAAATGACAGGATGATGGCCCTGGTGATATCAAAAATGGGTTCTGGAAACACAAAACTACTTTATAGCATGGTTGTGCCTCAGCCACAGGAATTTAAATTAAATGTAATACAGACATTGCTTTAATCTGCAAACATGAAAAAAAAATTTTCATAGCTGCCCTAAAAGGGAAAAGAATATGTGAATAAGTATTAACAATAGTACTGTGGGTCAGATTGGGCATTACAGAAACAAGGAAGCAGCTAACAAGAAAAGAAAAAAAAAACTTAGTATAAGGGAAGTCCACAAGAAGAGTTCCACTTAACAGAGTAATATGGGGTTTTCAAGGTATAGCAAAGATGAACTAAGTACCCAGTCAATCAGCAACACTTCAAAGCAGAAAGGAAATAGAGAAAATGTGTTAACCTTGGTGTCTCAAGAGTTTCCAGAGGTCGTATTTTTTCCTATGGGATAATGTATTGTCTATGGTTAATTGTATCAGAATATTTGCCAGGAAATATTGCTTTATTTGGCCTCACAGCCCAGATTAAAGCAAAAACTGGGTTTGGGGGGGTATACAGGAAATTGTTATTCAGGAAGGTAATACCTAATAGAGCTCTATTATTATACAGTACAGTAAAGAAAGAAAGGAAGGAAGGAAGGAAGGAAGGAAGGAAGGAAGGAAGGAAGGAAGGAAGGAAGGAAGGAAGGAAGGAAAGAAGGAAAAAAGGAAGGGAAGAAGGAAGGAGAAAGGAAGGGAAGCAAGGAAGGATACCCACACTATATGGAAATATAAGCACATATTGGTTTGTTCCTAGGAATACAAAAATCTCACCTGGAAGGAGGGGGAGGGAGTCGTGTCAGGGAGAGCATACATTTAATGCTGAGGTTCAAGTAGAGAGGTTTTATAACCTAAAAATTGGCTTGGTGATAAAAAAGCGATCAGTGACAGATGTGGGAGGAAGCATTCCTAATTAGACCTTGATATGGTGGAGCAATGCTTGGGATCAATACCAGGCTCAAGGGAGGCTTAGGTAGAGGGAGTTTCTTTATCAAGACCCAAATTGGGAGAAGGTTGGAGTTAACTATCTGAGGCAGCAGAAGAGTAGTTCACAGGCCATGTCAGTTGGTCAATAGTTTGATCTATTTAGAGATTGTGAGTATTAACCACTTGACACAGTTTTAGTATATATCAGAACAGTGGAATAGCACAAGCCTATCTCTTATGGCCCTTATGCTTTATGGACAATAGGAACACTTTGCCGAAGTGATTTATTTCATTGGAGTCTTATCATCATAACTATAGCATTGGACAACATAAACAATTACAATGATCACACATGTGTAAGACAGCAGAGACTTCCTTCAAGAGAGAATCAGTCAGACTCATCCTGCCCTTGCCAGATTGTGGGTTTCTCTGTCTATACAATCATGTACCTCTGTTTCTTTTCCCTATGAGGTTACTTTTTCTGGGAAGGTGTTTCCCCATACTTACAGGACTCATTTTCATCCTGCTCCATAGTATATATAGATGATTTCACTTTAAGGAAAAGCAATCTTTTAGTTCAAAATACAATGAAACCTAACCAGGAACCTACTTACTATTCAACATAAAACACTCAAGTGGGCATTTAAGCCCACCCCCTCCCCCAATAATCTGCATCCTACTTTTATAGTCATATATATATATATATGTGTGTGTGTGTGTGTGTGTGTGTGTGTGTGTGTGAATTTATGTTTATTTTTTCCTATTCTAACATCTCTGTTCCAGTCCAATTGGCCCATTAGCCATTCTGCAAACAATATAAACTATCCCTTGCCTGATTGTCTTTGGTCTTTCATGCCTGAAATCTACTTTCTCTTCACCTCCAACTCTTCCAATGCTTCCTTCCTGTCAAGGCTTATCTCAGGTATCACCTCTTTCAGGAAAATTTTTCTGATCACACCTGTTCTTAAATGCTCTCTTCCTCCAGAAAAAAATTTGACATTTACTTTGTAAATGCTTTGCATCTGTGTAGAGATCCATGTTCTCTCTTCCTAGCAGAATGTAAAGTTTTTGAAGTACAACCTGTTTCATTCCATTTTTTAAATTATTCATTATTTCTTTTTAGCATGCATTTTTAAAAATTTTGAGTTCTGAATTCTCTTCCTCCTTCCCCTCTCCCCTATACATTGTAAAGGCAAGAAATGTGAAGAATTTTCATATTTTAATACCTAGATTCAAGCCAGTGGAACACAGGCAGGCACTAGGACATTCAGAATTCTTCCTACTGATCATTAGAGATCTACATGTTATATTTGGGCTTCAGAGTGAGGCTTGGATGGACGCTGGAATTTCTACTGCCACCCAGTGGCTGATGGTGATGTTGTGCCCTGATTAATAATCTAGATCTTCATCTTCAAAGGCACATGAGCATAGATGCTCTGCTACATATTTTTTCTTCTGCATTGCCCAGGAATGTGGAAGGTACATAATTATAGAAGACATGGGTTCATTCATTAACAAACCTTGCAAGATGAATTCAAATTCAATTTTGACTAACCTACTGGATTTGTTGCCAAGAGAAATTGGCATTGAGTGAATATTCCTAGATTTCATCAAGGTTTCATCATATCTTTTGTGTTGTCTCAGTGAACACTATGAAGATTTGTCAGCTAGATGATAGGATAGTTTGAAATATTCAGAAATGATTGAATGATTGGATTAAAAATATTAGACATGAATGTATATGTTTCCAAGTTGTTGGGTTTTTTGTTTTTTTTTTGAGGTAATTGGAGTTAAGTGACTTGCCCAGAGTCACATAGCTAATGAGTGTTATGTGTGTGAGGCCAGATTTGAACTTAGGTCCTCCTGACTCCAGGGCTGATGCTCTATCCACTTTGCCACCTAGCTGCACCTTATATGTTTCCATTTAGAAGTGAAATACCACAGTTTCCCCTTCATTCTGTTTTGCCAAATTTTATCAATAACTCATATAGGGTTATCAAATTTGTAGATAGCATAAATACTTTAGCCATAGTTTGCTATGATTTTGGCTGATAGAGTCTATTGATATCCTCAGCAAAAGGTTTCTACAGACTAGAATGATGAACTAAATTGAATAAAGATGTGATTTAATAGTGATAGTAGAAAGGCAAATGCTTTGTCTTTTCATAGCTATTGTATAACCCTAACTCTAATACCTTCAACAATGTGGATCACTATTCATTCCTATTTCTTCATCCCCTTTGACTTCTATTTTTGTTTTCCCATTGGTGCGTTTCCTCATCTAGGAGTTCCCTACCCTAAGAAAACCAGAAGTTTAATCTTCATCCAGCATCATATATTTGTTTATTTCTGTGCATGCTTTATGCTAGAGCCCTCATCTCACCCTCTGGCTGTAAACTCTGTATGGATAGTTACAATACCTTAGCTAATTTTTTCATTTCCCTGGCCCTTACCACTGTGCTCTAAACAATAGATCTTTAACAAGTGGGCATTTTGTTGTTAGATGAAGCTACCAAGAAAGAATTGTCGAGAGAGAACAAATAAAAAAACACAGAGGTGCAGACTTTTACATTAAGCAGGCAAAAAGAAAAAAAATAGTAGACAGAAGAGGAAAATGAATCTTCTCTGACTGGTATATTCTACAAATAATACATAAACTTGAATATACTCTGACCTACTCAAATGTAAATATTTCAATATTAATATATACCCAAGCATACTCATGTTCTAAAAATATACTGCCTACATACACAGTGCTGCATGGGTCAAAGGGTCCGTTTGAATCCTCCTCTCCTCAGCCTCATTTCACACAGTACCTAAATTTCTAACTTCTGCCTTCCCTTTGTTCCTCCATTTTTTCATTCCCTACAGCAAATCCAGACTCAAGCTGTTTGGTCAGTATGCCTCCCAGATCATAGTGAGTATAATAAAGGTACTGGTGATTTTTGATGAAGTATTTCCATTAAAATTTTATTTTGCAAAGAAAGAACGAAGCTAGGTAGGTGCAGCCATTGAGCAGGAGGGTCAGACAGTCTGTGAAGGGCTTCTGGAAGAAGTTCTGATGAGGGGCTGTGGTAGTTCATGGTTGGTCTGTCCTCTATGTCCAAAATACTTCCCGGTAGCTGACCTAGCAGGTCTGTGGGGAGAAGGATGAGGGACTGGGAGAGTGCACACAGAAGGTTGTAACGGTGCAGAGGAAAAGGAAGATCTGATCTAGAGGGCTGCTGCTGCTGCTGCTGTTTTGTTTGTTTGTTTTTGCTTCATCCATTGGTTCTGGAATGCGATGTGTACCTGTGTTTCCAAGGGCATCTTCTCTTCCAGTTTGTGTAGCTCTTCTGCTGAAAGATATAGGCTGAACTGGAAGGAACTCTCCACGGTGCTGATCTTGGTCAGGAAAGGCTTGAGAAAGCAGCAGGGTTTGAGGAGGCTTGAGATTTCTAGATCTGAGTCAGACAAAAGCTACCCCTGCTGGCATCAGGATTAGCCTCCCAGCAGCGAGACCAGGATAATCCAGCTGAAGAAATCATTCATTCGGCAAGCTCAAAGGGGTTGTCACTGTTAGAGTCTCAGCCTTCTGGTTCGACATTTTTGGGTTGCCACAGAATGAGTGGTTCCTATGTTGACTTGTGTAGAGAACTTTGTCAGAAAGACTACTTTTTTTGGAGTCCTCAGCAATCCTGAGCAGAGCTAGCACAATGGAAGCTCTGAGTAGTTCTTTAGCTTCTTTGATAGAGCCACTTTATGGACTAATGGACCTTCTGTAATGTTGGGTCTGATAGCCTGGGGTCAGGAGGAAGAGGTATGCTGAAGGGTTTCTATCTCACTTGGATTTTATAAAATATATTTGGAGAAGTGTGGCCTATAATAAATGAAAGATGTCTTTCTTTTAATTCCAAAAAAACAAAATTAGGCTAACTTATTTTTAAGTTAATTGTGCATTGATAATGTCACTCGAATAGGAGTCAGAATATATGGGTTTAAATCCAGCACCTCCAAAACTTGCTACCTGTGTAACCTTGGTGAAGAGACTTAACTTGTCTGGGCTTCAGTTTCTGCATCTAGGAAACTGACAAGACTGGACCTCTAAGCTTCCTTTCAATCCTATCAATAATCTTGTGACTTCTCTCTCATGATTACTACATTTCATTTCTATCAGATATATCTCTCTAGACAGATTATAAATTGCTTGAAGGCAGAATTCATGACATTTCTTTTGACTATCAAAGGTTCCCCTTAGCACCTAGGACAGCATAGATAATTACATCACAGTCCTAAGAACTGGAAGTATGCTCAGAAGCTAGTTATAGGATGATGTTTTCACCTTCTAATATAAAAATAGTTGTGAATGCAGAACTTTCAGAAAACACTAAAAGGTATCTGTCCCCAGGTGGCTTATATTTAACTAGAAGAGAAAACATTAGCACTTAAAAATATACCTGAAACATAAAAGTTGAACACAAGGAAATACTTACTATTTTGAGTGGGTGCTGGAAATTGTGCTATAAGCTGTGGATTTCTGGAGGGTCCTCATGTCAGATGAGCAGATTGACTTACTGTCATTTTTGGAACTTCAATAATAATAGTTAAGTTTTATATGGTATGTACTATGTGCTGGGCCCTGTGCTAAGTGCTTCCCAAGTATTCTCTCTTTTAATCCTCATAACAACTCTGGGAGGTAGATGTTATTATTATAGTCATTTTATGGATGAGCAAAATGAGGCAAACAGAGGTTAAATGAGTTCTCTAGGGTCACATAGATAGTTGGTATCTGAAGCTGGATTTGAACTCAGGTCTTCCTTACTCCAGACACAGATCTCTAATCTCTGTGCTAACTAGCTGCCTTTAGCTGTACCAGTAGTAGATGGAGCAGTAAACAAAACAAAAACAAAAACAAAAAAAAAGTTTTGGAATCTTTGCACCAAGGTTCCCTGATAAAGATCTAATTTCTAAGATATGTAGATAACTGATTTACTGTAAATGCAGTAAGACTAAGAACTAGTCAAATGGCTAAGAATAAGAACTGACAAATGATTTAAGGATGTTAACAGGTAGTTTTCAAAGGAAAAAAAATCCAAGCTATCAAAAGCCATATTTTAAAAAAATGCTCAAAATCACAAATAATTAGAGAAATGCAAATTAAAGAAACTCTGAGGATTCACCTCACATCCATCAGATTGGCAAAATTGACTTAAAAATGGCAAAAGTCAAAGGGACTAAGAGAAAACATGTATATTAATGTGCTATTTGGTGGAGCTGTGAACAATCCAGTCATTAAGGCAGTACAGTGTAGGTGGTACAGTGGATAGAGCATTAGTCCTGGAGTCAGGAAAACCTCAGTTCAAATCCAGACTCAAGAGATTTGTTGTGTGACATTGGGCATAATTTCCTCAACTGTAAAATGGAAATAATAATAGCACTTGCCTCTCAGGCTTATCGTGAATATCAAATGACATAATGTTTGTAAGCACTTATTAGAGTGCCAAGCTCATAGTAGGTGTTTAATAAATATTTGTTCCACCCCCTCCCCTACAATTTCAACCTATACTTCCAAAGTTCCTAAAATTAATCTGTGCATATTTGTTGACCAAGTGGTACCACTACTAGGCATATATAAGCCCTGCCCCAACAAAAGATATCAGAGAAAAATGAAAAGGATTCATCTGTACAAACATGTTTGGATCACTTCTGTATGTGATAACATAGATTAGGAAATCAAGGTGGTGTCTATCAATTGAATTACGACTGCACACACTATAGTATAAGGATATACTCAGATACTATTGCATCATAAGAAATTATGAAAGATATATTTTCAGAGCAACTTGGGAAAGATTGTCCATCTTGAGCTCTGTAGAAGATACAAACTTTACACAGGATATGGTCTCTCTCTCCTTAAGGAGATCACAGTTTGGTAGAATAGAAATGTATTGCTATGATGTAATTGAACACAACAATATAAAATACATTGAGGTTATTAAATATTTTTAATGAGATTACATTGGCTGCAATCATAAAATTTTATGTTATTGAATATTTCTCCACTATATTTTTCTACCATTCTTCTCTGTTCTTAGGAATACCAGAACTTTGAAAACATCCGTTCTAAGAATTATTTATTTATTTAGAACACTTAAAAAAAATTAGAGATCTGAATTCTCTCTCTTCCTTCCACCTCTCCCCCACCCTTTCTCAAGGCAAGAAGGGGGATATCAATTACACATGTGAAATCATGCATAACCTATTTCCATGTTAGCCATGTTGCAAAAAAAAAAAGGCAAGGAAAATAAAGAAAGTGAAAAAAAATTATGCTTCAATCTGCATCTTGATTCTATCTAATCTTTCTCTGGAGGTGGACAGAACTTTTCATCAAAAGTTCTTTGAAGTTGTTTTGGATCTGTGGCGAGCAAAAATTCTGAGAGACAAAATTTCCAGATATTAATAATCAATTCATTAATGAGGTTACCCAATAATCAATAAATTGATGATTAGTGGCTTCTCTTTGCAACCAAAGACAAAGTTGCAAGGTGAGATCATCTTAAATGCTCTGCTGTCTTCCTGACAGCACATTATTGGACCCTCCCCTTACAAGGGAATGGCAATACTAATTGCTTGACATTTAATGAGGAGGTAGGCTAAGAACCCTCAGTTCCCCCCTTCCACTATTTATAAAGTAAATAGAACTCAAGTTCCTGGTGGGACCCAGCCCACCTAGTTCATGATTAGATGTCTAGGGGCTAGGAGTAGATTACATTCTTTGGTCTTCCCCTTTGGAAGCTGACTAGCCTTTTAAGGGAAAAAAAGGCCAAGATCTCCTACTGCATCCAGGGCCATCTCCAGTCATCTGGATCTATATCTTGCCACTGGACCCAGAGGGGTCTGGAGGAGAAGGTGAGGCTGATGATTTCACAGCCCTCCCTCACTTAAATTGAAGTCACTTACTAGTTATGGTATCACCTTCTTGATGGCTTGCTTCCTTTTGAGAACAAAGGACAAACAACAACAGGCTTTTCTGGAATGGGATCTTGACAACAATTACAAATTAATAATTAATTATTATATAATAGCATAACATTAATTTTTCCCACCCCCCCCCCCTTTGATTCACTGAAAGACATGACAATTCAGGATTGATTCACCAGGGTATAACAAGATCCTAAGGTATTAAATACTTCATTAAGGGTTTATTTTAACCATGAAGCTTAAGTGTTTTAACAGGATGGGAACAGTGTGAGGGGAAAGGGGTAAGAGAGATTGACTGACACATAGGAACATTTTATTATAGTAACTTAGATGTGCCTTGATAAAGATTCAATATTATGTTCATATCTTCTACTGATCATTTGCCTTGATTATAGAAATTTGCCATAAAAGGAAAAATAGGGACATAGCTATAGTAGGGAAAAATGCTCCCTTAACTTCATGTTAATTCCAGGAGGACCTGAGATCAAATCTGGCTTCAGATACTTGACATTTCCTAGCTGTGTGACCCTGAGCAAGTCACTTAACCCTGATTGCCTCAACTAGAGTAGAATAAGCTGCAGAAAAGAGTGCTGTGTAAATTTTGGAAGGCTGGGCACTTTTCACTTGCAAGCTGATGTATTATAACAACATGAGAGTAATTTATATCCAGCCCTAAGCATGATTAGTGAAACTTACTATCTGACATAAGATCTTATAGAACTGTAATTGATATTATTCTGAATATGATTCCAGGTATAATCATCAGAAAATGCTATTGAGTTAATGATCCACAAAACCAGCAGCCTATGATGGTGACATCTGTAAATTGCAGGTAGAGTTCTATCTAATGGGAAAACTTATACACACACACACACATATATATATATATATATATATACATATATATATGTATGTATATTTAGATCAGTCTTTTAACAGTTAAGTCTATAACCCAAGAGTATCAAGGAAGAGTTACTTTTTTCTTTTTAAATTTTTTTCTTTTATTAATTTATTTTTAGTTTTCAACAATCACTTCCATATGCTTTTGAGTTTTAAATTTTTCTCCCCCTCCCTCTCATCTCCCTCCCCAAGACAGTGAGCAATGTGATATAGGCTCTACATATACATTCTTATTAAACATTTTCACATTAGTCATGTTGTAAGGAAGAATTTGAACCAATAGGAGGAACCACAAGAAAGAGGAAACAAAAAACAATAGAAGAAAAAAAAAGAGCAAATAGTATGCTTCGATCTGCATTCAAACTCCATAGTTTTTCCTCTGGATGTGAACAGCATTTTCCATCAGGAGACTTTTGGAGATGTCTTAGATCCTTGCATTGCTGAGAAGGGCTAAGTCTATCAAAGTTAGTCATCGAATAATGCGTCTGTTACCGTGTGCAGTGTTCTCTTGGTTCTGCTCACTTCACTCAGCATCAGACCATACAAGTCTTTCCAGGTTTTTCTGAAGTCCACCTGTTCATCATTTCTTATAGCACAATAGTATTCCATTACATTCATATACCACAACTTGTTCAGCCATTCCCCAATTGATGGGCATCCTCTCAATTTCCAATTCTTTGCCATCATAAAAAGAGCTGCTATAAATATATTTGTACATGTGGGTCCTTTTCCCATTTTTATGTTCTCTTTGGGATAGAGCCCTAGAAGTGGTATTGCTGGGTCAAAGGGTATGCACATTTTGATAGCCCTTTGAGCATAGTTCCAAATTGCTCTCCAAAATGATTGGATCAGTTTACAACTCCACCAGCAATGTATTAATGTTCCAATTTTCCCACATCTTCTCCAACATTTATCATTTTCCTGTTTTATCATGTTGGCCAATCTGATAGATGTGATGTGGTACTTCAGAGTTGTTTTGATTTGCATTTCTCTCATCAATAGTGATTTAGAGCATTTTTTTTCATATGACTATAGATGGCTTTGATTTCTTCATCTGAAAACTGCCTGTTCATATCCCTTGACCATTTATCAGTTGGGGAATGACTTGTATTCCTATAAATTTGACTTAGTTCTCTATATATTTTAGAAATGAAGCCCTTATCAGAGACACTGGTTGTAAAAATTCTTTCTCAGTTTTCTGTTTCCCTCCTAATCTTGGTTGCATTGGCTTTGTTTGTGCAAAAATTTTTCAATTTAATATAATCAAAATTATCCATTTTGCATTTCATAATGTTCTCTATCTCCTGTTTGGTCATAAATTCTTCTGTTCTCCACAAATCTGACAGGTGAACTATTCCTTGCTCTCCCAGTTTGCATATAGTATCAGCCTTTATATTTAAATCATGAACCTATTTTGATTTTATTTTGGTACATGGTGTAAGATTTTGGTCTATGCCTAGTTTCTGCCATAAAGAGTTCACTTTTTAAATCAACATTTCTAATATGGTGAATTATCACATTCATGTTAGGCATTATTTTCATACAACTATAAAATTGGTAAGCTGAGGTAACTTGGCTCAAGATCACACAGTTAACGTTTCCTGATTCACACATTTTCCCAACATGTGGCCTTAATGCCAAATAGCCAAATAAAGCTGTAATTATCCGGCTAAAGATGAAACCAGAATTAATTCAATCATACTTGGATCTAAAATCCTAAGTGGTATCATCAGAGGAGGAAGGTTTCTTAATGGGGAGGGGGGCACCGTTAAGACCTCACATTATAATTTAGATTCAGGACATATTTCTACCAAATCAAAACTGGACTTTGTAATTACTACCGTAGCCATGTGAAGGGTTAATGTATAAGATTTTCTCTATCCACAGCCTAAGCCAAGGGACAAGGAACTTCACTAATGTATTGTGTTCTGGGATTTATTCCAACCCAGACCCACCTTGGGGAGCTATTCCTTAAAAACAGGTCTTGAGGTAAACATCCAGGGACTTGGCCAGTTCCTGGGTATTGACCCAAGCCTTGGCTCCCTGCCTTCTTTCTGTAAGGATGATAAAAAGGGTCTTGGGAAAATGACTTTGGGAGTCTCCCCTCAGAGAGGACACTCTGGCTATAGGGACTTTCCCAACTGAGACCCTGATGGCTGTGATACAGGACTCCCCCAGCCAGATGTTCAGGAGTCGGTGATTCCTCGGATTGTACTGTATTTCTTCTTCTTTATCTCTCTGTCTTTCTGTGAATAGTCTTTGTTTCTCTAATATTGTATAATCATATGTAATCACATGTATGTGCATGTATGTTTATGATTATTATCATTATTAAATCATTTATAAGCTAGGAAAAATGTGAACGTGTCTTTGTGGGTACAGATCCCAACCTGTGAAACAAATTATAAGTACTGTGCAGCCCAAAATATCTTACTGTTACACCATGTAAAATCTCAAAAATGTCTGTCAGAGCTTCAAGATTGGGAATTCATCATTATTATGTAGCTCATTCTAAAAGAAGCATGGTGACACTCCCAGATCACTATAATTTTTCCCTATTTACCTTTGAATTACTCTAAAGAGCCTGATCAAATTCTTGCCTCCACCTTCTTATTTGGCAGCCTCCTGTTCTCTCCCCTGCTCTGGAGCTTGGGAACCTCCTGCTGCATATGATAAAGAATAACCACATAAAGTTTCATATATCATTTTTTCTTTCTATGAAATCAGAAAACTTCCAACTGTATTCACTCCAATGTATATTTCCTTTATAATTTTAGCACATGTTAAACAAACCCAATGACTTAATGAAACATTACTTTCCTAAGGTATATATATTTAATTTCAACCCAGGTTAATTTTCTTCACTAATTTATCCAACAAAATTATACTCTGTTGCTTGATTAGTTACAATCCAGATGTTCTCTATCTCCCTCATTCTCCCAAAAGGAGATATAAACCTGCACTGCCTATTCTTAGTCCCAATATATGAAGACGTTTGTGGGACAAATCCCGCCCCCCCCATTAAAATGTTTTTAGTAATTACAGATTCAGTACCAGTGGCCTTTCACGAAAGTGCCCAAAGTGCCATCCCTGCTTACTTTCGGGGTTCTGCACACTCCCGATCTCTCTCTAGCTGGGAGGATATGGAGGTAGTATGCAGGGCGAATCTTGAAGGTCACGGGATAAATGTCCTAAGCGTCTAGTATGGGCCGGGCACAGCATTAAGTGACACGGCAGCTGCAGTGATGAGCATGAGACCAGCTCAATGCTCTGTAACCCCGAGACGCATGGATGAGGCGGGAGACAGCAAGGTGGCAGAAGCTCCGTTTATTGAGTGCCGTTAGCTGACTTTTATGGCCCTAGGGATGCATGTTCAAAGCGTGATCCCCCTGTGATAGCCAATCATCAGGTCTGCTGAAGCTCGTGTCAGGACTCATCTCCCAGTGAGAGGAGAGCCGAACCAACCGTGGGAGCTGCAGGTCAGCAAAGGAGAGGTCCTGGGAGACTTCCTTATTTTTGCAATGCAACTATGTTGTGACCCTCAGCTTCTACTGATAGAAGCTAGAACTCCCATGGGAAAGTTCCCTCAACAGAGCTCTCATGAGACCGTGAGACATTCACCCTAACATTAAGCATAGAGGATATAAAAGAAAAAAGAAACCCCACAATTCTAGCCCTCAAGGACTTCAGAAGAAAAACAATACACAAAAGGACAGGAAAGTGGTTGAGGGCGGGTACTTAGCGCAGACGTAAAGTGGAGAATTACAGTCTAATTCTGAGCACGCAATTCGAGTTGCATTGCTCCTCCCTCCAGCCCCCCAGTCAGAGGGGAGAGGTAACTGAGGGAGCTGAGGAAATGTTGATTATCAAAACCTGAATCACCCTACCTGGTAACGAGATTTCCGGTGATCTACTTATCCTGAGAAAGGTTTGATGTTTGAGGCATCTAAATCAAGCCCAGAGACAAATGAAAAATGGAGAGTTCAACGGAGTCACCAGGGAACCTCGCTTTCGAGCCTTTTTTCTGGGAGAACGTTGTGAACGTTGAACGCTGAGTCCCCCTCGGAACGCGCAGTCCTGGGACACAGCAAGCCTGGTTAGGTTTAAAGGCAGGCCAAAAATAGGGGTCTTGTCCACTGGCGCTGCCTATCTCGAGCCTGACCATCCTGAAGACCTACCCTCTCATCTAACCTGACAAACCTCGCACAATCGTCAGGGTCCTGCCCCCAGCTCAGAAGATGGAGTGGAGATGAGGGCGTGAGCTGGCCGCAGATAAACCTGGCTTCCCTGTTCTCTGGAAAGCGTCTAACTGGGGGACCCATGCTTGGGGCAGCGTGGAGCCACCTAGGTCCTCCAATCATCCTTTTCTCGTTTTCCCCTCATCTTTGGGAAAGCATAACCTTTCCCTCCTCCCCAAAGAACCCTGGGATATCCCTTAGAAAGTCTCCTCGGAACCAGCACCTATGCTACCTCTGAGAGTAATGCATTTGGAGACGAAGGTGGACTTTAAGATCGGCGCTTTGTCAGACCACGGTGGAGCTTACCCGCTGAGGAATGATGCTGTGAGTAGTACCAGCTGATCTGGAGTCGGACCTTTCAGGATTTGGGAGGGAGATCAGTTGGAAACCCTGAGTGCATTCAGAATGATTGAGCTGCAGACCTTCCGAACCCCACAGCCTGGAGTCCCAAGAGCCGGTCCTGCCTGAACCGCGTTCCCTCCAGGTACTGCCAGCCCCATTGTGTGCCTACCTGGACCTGGGTGCCCTCGACCTGGTCTATGTGATGCTTACCTGAGTGCCTTCAGAAAATTCACCCAGACCCAAGCAGGAGGCGCCAGGTCCCCATGGTTTCCAAATCTCGGGATTTTTTTTTTTTTTTGGCGCTGGCTATGTGAGCTGGGCTGTGGAACTATGGTAGATACTTTGTCGGACACTCGATGGGAGTTTGGCAAGTAGACGGGGGTAGAAGGGGGAGGAGTAGGAAAAGTGGTGGCGTGCTGAAAGGAAATCTGTGCCCCTCAGTGTTGTCCTAGGGAGTGAGGGTCTTGGTGAATCTGGAACTTTGCGTCCCTTTCTTAAGGCAAACGGAGAGCCACCAAAGACCTCCATCTCCCTGCCCCTGATTCACAGGTGTCTCATCCTTGTGAAAAGCCTTTGCTAGAACAGATAGATGTAGCGCCCCCATACAAGCCTTTCCCTGGAATAGGCCAGCCCCAATTCCCTAGTTTTCTTTCCGGGGGGGAGGTGGGGATTATGAGATCTCCATAGGTAGTTGTCAGTTGTCAGTTGTTGCTCATCGTTCGTTGGTTTCTCCACCTCCCACCACCCGCATCTTCTCCGGCACCAGAGCATCCAACAGGCATAGTCTTGACTAGATAGAACCTGTTTACAATTATATAGGGCTTCCCCTATTCTCCTCTACCTCATAACTTCACGTACACACACAGAGTCACAGACATGCACCCCGACTTTCCCAGAAGAAGTGTCCTCAAGCGCTTACAAGACTGAAGGACGTTTTGTCTCTTGAATGTGCACAGAATTCCTTCTGAGCAGACAACGAGACTTCTCTTCAACCCATAGTAAAAAAATTCCTGAGTCGTCATAACTGGGATCAACAAGGAGTCTGATGATGGGGGTGGGGGATCCAGGTCCGGTTCATGGGCTTGACTGGAAGGCCAAATGGGCACACCCTAAGAATTGGGCCACTAAGGAGCACTATGTAGAGAGGACTGTTAATTCTACCCACGCCCACATTTGTAGGCTTGGTGGATCAAACAGAACACAAGGAGGGAACTGATCAATAATGATCTGAGTATCCACTAGCACAGGTGTTGTTATGTGCCTAATACTTGCTTTGAGGGTAAATTTCTTTCCCTTAAAGTATGCCCAGGACAGAGTTTTCAATTATTGAAAGGCAGCAAAGATGAAACAAGTGCAGAAAGCATTTTATTTTCCTCTCATATTTATAAATGTGCCTTTATGGTCATCCTACTTTTCTACATCAACCAACAAGTTGGTTAAGCAGTGCCTGAGTGCCAAGCAATATATTAGACACTGGGAATACAAATACAAAGAATGAAACAATTCATACATTCCAATTAACATCATAACAATTCACATTTAAATGGGGTTTTAAAGTTTATAAAGTATTTTATTGAACCATGAAAAAAACCTTGTAATGTAGGTGGTATTATTGTCATCTCATTCTTCAGTCAGGGAACTGAGCTCAGGCACATTAAGGGATTTTCTCAGGATCACTTCCTAGTGTATATCCAAGGAAGGATTTGAATCCAGGTGATCCTTACTTCAAGTCCAGCATTTGATTCATCATGTCATAATGTCTCCTCACGTGTCTAGGCTCCAGCTTTCCTCCTCCAAAGTCTTAGTCAGTCATGTATCAAATTTCCCAAAGGCATCCTACAACATCCAAGGGCTTTTCTTCAGGGAACCTCTCCAAACCATCACCACCACCTTTTTTTTTTTTTTTTTGGAATGAGTAGAGAGCAGTAAATATAATGAATTATTTAATTAATTTTACCACTAGATAAAGTACTTGCTAGTAAATATTGATGTGAGTCAAGGTGGATCCCTGCTTGTTATAACTGAGCTGGCAAGGGATATTATTTGGGTCCAAAAATACCTGGGTCCCTGTAGCATTATCATGTTTATCTTTGAAGGACATTAAGTCAGCAATAATCTGTAGAGTCAAGAAACATGTATTAAAACCAAAAGCAAAAATCATATGCAATGGGGATGCATTAGAACTTTTTCCATTAAGTATGGGAATTAATCGAGGATGTCTACTTTCCCTACTATTTGAAATAGTTCTGGAAATGGTAGTAATAGCAATATGACAAGAGAAAGGAATTTAAGGAATAAAGATAGTAAAGAGGAGTTAAAACTTTGCTGATTATAGGATGATTTACTTGGGAAATCCTAGGAAATCAGCAAAGATACTAATTGAGACAAGCAATAGCTTTGAGACAAGCAATAGCTTCTGCAAAGTTGCAGGCTACAAAATATATCCTTAAAATTCAACAACATTTCTATATGATAATAACAAAACACGAGAAGCAAGAATGGACAGTACAATACCATTCCAAATAACAAAATGTATAATGCTATACCTGGAGATCAGTTTCCCAAAGCACACAAAACACTTGTAGATTCAATTACAAAGTGTTCCATAAAGTGTTTCGTAAAGTGACCAAATTGAGGCCATTCCTCAGGAGCTCCTTCTCTTCCCCTCCCTTCTTTTTCTTACATCATTCAACACACAAAGTACTTCCATAAATGTGTTCATTTGTATGGGACCTTTTGATTTGCTGCTGACCTCCAGGAAGTTATATTCTAATGAAGGACACAACATATAAAAGGGAGCTAGAAATGGAGAGTGGCATGTAGGGACATGGTGAGGAAATAGGGAAACCTAGCAAAACAAGACAAAAATCTCACCTCTCATAGCAAGGGGATTCAGAAGTGGAGTCCAATGTAAGGAAAAGGAGGAGGATAGCCTGATAGAGAAATCTTGGTGAGGAGATTATTATGTGGAGGCAAAGCAAAAGGTGCCTTATGTTTTCTCACCCTTGAGCAGAGTGACTCTATCTTTCAGCTAGCCTCAGTTGGCCTACATTTCAATGTAAAATGAGCATATATACACTTCCCTATGTTTAAGTTTTTTTCCTTCTTAAAGTACTTCAAAGTCAACCACCAAAAAAAAAAAAAAACAAACAAACAAAAACAAACAAACAAAAAAAAACCCAACTCCAACTTGCCTTTTTTCATACCCCCTTGAACCAACAACAGATTTGCAGATTAGCAGGTCTTTCTTCTATCTCCTAGAATACCACAATCTCCTCTTCACAGCTTCTAAGACCAGCTACAAAGAGCTTGAGATTCAGTCTAATTGCCTTTCATTTTGCATTCTATATGCTGTTAGTAAATGGTTTCTAATCGGAGTTCATTAAACTGATAGAGATCTTCTTTGTGAGTCAATTAAATTCTCCTTGTCACAGCTTGTACTTTAATAAAGTACTAAAGAGCTTTAATAAAGCTTTTTGCTGATTTGTACACTAAAATTGTGAGCTGTGGGAGTTTACACCAGTAACATAAATGAAAACAATACTAGCTGAACTCAGATTTTAATCAGGTGACCAGCATTGGCTTGAGCAAAATTTACCCACTCATCAGTTGAAAGGTGATTGACTAATGGTGCAGAATGATGCATGGACTCGTTGATCCAAATGCTGGTCATGTGTTTTTGTTTTTAACAGTGTTTCTTCCTTCAAGGGAGTTCTTCATCAGGCGGTTATATCAAAAAATGATTGTTTTTTTTAAAGTGTCAATAATGCTTTTTTAAATTACAAAATCATATCCCAAACATGCTTGTTGAATGACTGTAGATTCTTGGCTACTCTGGGTTTCAATTTCTTCATCAGTAAAATAGAAATCAATCAATCAATAAAAAAACATGTATGAAGCACCTACCATGTTCCAGGCACTGTACTAAGCACTGAGAATACAAAAAAGAGGCAAAAGACAGTCTCTGCTCTCAAGGAGCTTACAATCTAATGAGGAAACCCCATGCAAACAAATATATAGAAAATATGCCACATACATGATAAATAAGAAATAATTAACAGAGGGAAGGCACTAGAATTAAGAGGGGTCGGGGAAAGTTTCCAGTAAAAGATAGGCTGTCTGGAAGACAAGTTCAAATACTCCCTCTGACAATTAGTAGCTGAGTGACTCTGAGCAAGTCACTTAACCACTCTGCCTCAGTTTCATCACTTCTACTAAAATGGGAATAATAATAGCACCTACTATCCAGGGTTGTTGTGGGTTTCAAATCAGTTAACATACTTCAGGTCCTTTGCAAACTTTGAAGCACTATGCTATTATTATGTGTAATGATCCTTTAGTGTTTATTAAAACCATTAAAATGATTTTCCCTAAGCTTAAGTTTGATTATGTCACACACACACACACACACACACACACACACACACACACACACCTCCCCCCCC
The DNA here is from genome assembly GCF_900497805.2 of Vombatus ursinus. NCBI lineage: Eukaryota > Metazoa > Chordata > Mammalia > Diprotodontia > Vombatidae > Vombatus > Vombatus ursinus. The sequence continues at coordinate 4,232,074 of NW_020945437.1, read as the reverse complement.
CCACCACTCAATAAACTAGTGGCTCCCGATTGCCTCCAAGATCAAATGTAAAATGCTTTATTTGGTATTCTAAGCCCTTCAAAATCTAGCTCTGTCCTACCTTTCCAGTCTTCTTGCATTTTACTGTACAACATATACTCTTTGATCCAGTGACATTAGCCTCCAAGCTGTTCCATGAGCAACAAATTTCATCTCTCACTTCTGGGCGTTTTCTCTGACCACCCCCCACACCTAGAATGCTCTCTTTTCTCCATCCTGCTTACTGACTTCCCTGAATTTCTTCAGGTTCCAACTAACAGCCTATTTTTTTTTACTGGAAACCTTCCCCAACTCCTTTTAATTCTAGTGTCTTTCCTTTGTTATTATTTCTTATTTATCATGTATGTGCCACAGCCTTATTCAAAAGGCCTCAAAATCTGCCCCTGGCTAAGAGTTCATGATAGCCTTTATCTTTCCCAGCTCAGGAAGGGAACTCTGTCTCTTTGGAAACTACAACTCCCATAATTCATAGTTAAGTTTCAGATCTTGTAACAGTCTCTCACAGAACGGGAAGAAAACCATCTGTACCTTTAAGATGCCAGCTCTTTTCAATTCATGTACAAATTGAAAGGGTCTGAGCTGACCTCTTTGGTGAGCATGTCCTTGACCAAGGAGCAACGGCAAAAGGTGTTCCCAAGGTCACATGGACATTCCTGACGGGCAAGAGCTTGACTAATTCTCTTCCCAATTTACAACAAAGTTCCCTTTTGCAAGATAAAGGTAAAGACCATTAGCTAAGAAAAAAACTGGAGGTTGTATAGCAAAAAAAATCAATCAATCTAACTGTATACAGGTTTGGGGCAGCTCTGGAGGGCCTAAGGCTTGTAATAACAGCAACAATGACAACTAGCATTTACATAGCACTTTAGGGTTTCCAAAGCACTCTAGAAATGCCTCATTTTCTCTCACAACAACCCTGGGAGGTAGGTAGGTGCTATTATCATCTCCACTTTATAGATGAGAAAACTGAGGCTGAGAGAGGCTAAGTGAGTTGCAGAGTGAAGTGAGCAGAACCAGGACATTTATTCTGACATTAATAACAGCAATGGATAGAGTGCAGGTTCTGCAGTCAGGAAGGCATCTTAAGTTCAAATATGGCCTCTGACACTTTCTAGCTGTGTGACCTTGGGCAAGTCACTTAACCCTGTTTGCCTCAGTTTCCTCATCTGTAAAAAGGGTTGGAGAACCACTTCAGTATCTTTGCCAAGAAAACCCCAAATGGGAGCAGAAAGAGTCAGACACGACTGAAAAATGACTGAGCAAGAACAGTAAAAAAGAAAACCAACTTTGAAATATTTAAGAATTCCAATCAAATCAACGATCAACCATGTCTCTTGAGGACCTATGATGGAGCATGTTGTCCACCACCTGACAGGTCATAGATTCAAACACAGTTTAGATATATATTTTCATTCTTTTAAAAATAAACTTTTATCAATTTTTTTTTGTTTTTTATATAACCTAAATTTCTACCTGTATCTCTTTACATGCCCCCTCACAGAGAGCCATCTCATCTTTTTAAAAGAGTAAAAAAATCAGCAAATCTGATCAATACATCAAAAAAAAAAATCTGACTATACAATGTTCCACAATGTGGACCCTCCTTTGGAGAGAGGGAGGGGCAGGAGCAGCCCTACTACTGCAAAGTAATGGGGGAGGAAGGAGATATTAATTTTAAAATATGACCACAGAATGGATTTATTTTGCTTGACTATCCTATATTGTAAGGGCTTTTCTTTTCAATGGGCTGGAGGAGGTAGGTGGGAGAAAAAGTAATGCTTGATAAATGAGGGAAAAAATAAAATTAAGTAAAAGTTACTTGTTTTTGTTTTTAAAGAAAGGCATCCAGACCTCTTCCCTTACATAGTTAAGCACCACCCTGAGATACACTAGATCAATATGGGCAAAAAAGTCACATAATCTGGAGGCATAGCTTCTCCATAAGAGAATAGACTGAATGGGAATTCACTGATTTGCTTTTCTTACAGAGAGGGAATCACCGATTTGGACTGTGAGTCAGTTGATAAACATTTTTATTTATTTATTTTTTTAATTTTTGATAAACATTTTTAAAGTGCCTATTATGTGCCAGGAACTGTGCTAAACTCTGGGATACAAAGGAGGGCAAAAGGGAGTCCCTGTTCTCAAAGAATTCACAATGTAACAGGAGAGATACAAGCAAACAAATATGTACAAACTATACACAAGACCAACAGGAAATTATCAAAAGAAAAAAGGCACTAGAATCAAGAGGGATTGGGAAAAGCTTCCTGTAGATGGTGGGATTTTAGTTGGAACTTGAAGGAAGCCAGGAGGCAGAGATGGGGAAGGAGAGCATTCCAACCATAGGAAGACTGCAAGAGAAAATGCCTGCAAATGTCTTGTTCCAGGAAGGGCCAGTAGGCCAATATCACAGAGTATATTATACTGGAAGAGTATATATGAAAGAGTATAAAATTTAAGTGTAGTATAAAGCATAAGAAGACTGAAAGGGTGGAAGAGGTAAGACGAGGTTATGAAGGCATTTGAAGACCAAACAGAGGATTTGGACTTGATTCCAGAGGTTATAGGGTGCCACTGGAATTTATTGAGGATGGAGGTGACGTGGTCAGGCTTGTGTTTTAGGAAAATAACTTTAACAGCTGAATGAAGGATGGACTGAGGTAGAGAGAGACTTGTGGTAAGCAGACCTATCAGCAGGCTATTGTCATAGTACAGGCATGAAGTGACAAGGGCCTATAACGAGGTGGTGACTGTATCAGAGAAGAGAAGAGGGCATATTTGAGAAATGTTTTAAAGATGACCAAAACAATGCCCAATTACATCTCCAAGGGATCTGTGATGAAGTATATTACCCACGTCCTAAAACAAAGTTATAGACTCAGAGACTAACATTTTCTTGAGATTTCATCTAGTAGAACTCCACTTTGGACAGAGAACACTGAGATGAAAGTTGATACTACCTAAGCAATGTTAAACATGTCAACACCTTGGCTTCAGGCATAACATAATTCAGGAAAATGTGCCTTTGTACTTACATACTTTAAGGCAGGTAGGAATTTTTCCCATTCTCAAGCCTCCCAGAAGGGGGTTCACAATTTTTTTCTAAGATCTCTTCCCATGTCTTCTAATAGAGTCCACTGACAGAAATTTGCTCATTATATTATAAACTAAGTAACACGTATTTATTGAACATCACTACTAGCTCACATTTATATAGCATTTGAAAGTTTGCAAAACACTCCATATATGTTATTTTACTTGATCCTCACAACTACCTTGTGAAGTAGTACTCTTTATCCACATTTCACTAATAAGAAAAGTGAGGCTAAAAGAGGTTAATGACATACTAGTGTTATACAGCTAATGAATGAAACAGAATTGAACTCAGGTTTATCTGACTCCAATTCCAGTACTCTATTAACTTACGCTTCAATAAGCTTATAGCCCAATACAACATATAATAGGAGATTTGAATGTAATATGATATGGTCTGTGCCCATAAGGAATTTATAATAATGCAGTTTAAAACAGTCTTTATGTTTTGTTTTTCCCCTCAGAGGAGATGAAGACCACTTGATCACCATTCTTTGTACAAGAACCCATCATACTTTTAAAATTTCCCTCACCCTTTACAAAGCTAAATAACCTTAAGAGAATTTATTCTTCAATCATTCTTGTCTACTATGATTTTATAATGTCATGATGTCATGATCCAAGACATATTTAGTATTGCCAGGACCCTGAAACAGCAAATGGTCCTGAGAAGGGGCAGGCTCCTGCTGATTTCACTAGCATCCTTTCCTCTCAGATATGATCTGGAGAGGGTACCAGGAACTGGAAGAACAAGGAATTCCTTCTTTACTCCTAATGGGGGTGAGGGGGGGAGGTAGTCAAATCAGTTGAAAGAGTCCTCAAGGGGCAATCTATTTGAATTCCTATATAAAGCAAGAATCTCCTCTATAACATGTTTGACAAGTCATCACCCAGTATTGGCTTGAAGAGCTTATTATTGAAAGGTTGAGGCAGTTCATTCCACTCTTGAAGTGCTCTAATTATTAGGAGCTTTCGCCTTATTTTGAACAGAAATAACAATCTGATCCATCTTCCACATGACAACTATTCAAATATATGATGATTGTTGCCAAACCACTCCAATATCTTTGCCAAGAAAATTCCAAATGGAGTCATGAAGAGTTGGACACAACTGAACAACAACAAGGGTTGTTGTGAGGCCTAAATGAGGTAATAATTATAAAGCACTTCCCACAGTAAATGCTAGACACATAGTAAATGCTAGATAAATGTTAGCTATTATTAGTTGTACCCTCTAGGGACAAGTAGAACAAATTGAACACTTCCTTCTACTTCACATCCCAAGATAATCAGAACTCCCAGAAAGTACTGTCAGCTTTCATTCTCTATTTTGGGATTTTTGTTTTAGGCTTAGTTTCCTCTATCCCATTCTACTGGTTCTTCCAACTGATCCTAACTAGCACAGTTTTGAGTACCCTAATCCTCTGGTATCAACCTCCTTCCACGTTTTTCATGAAGAAGACTGGGTATGCTTTTGAGAACTTAAGTTTCAATCTTAATCCTTTCACACTCACCACAAACACTTTATTATTGCTAAAATTTCAAAAGAAAACATCAGAAGACAGGCATTTTGGAGAATGCTTTATTTGGAGAGATTTCTAGCATTATCTTTATTTTTCATTAAGGCAATTATATTCCTCCTTGATGAAGGAAGTTAGCAAGAGAAAGTTATCTAAGGCTGTAGGATAAGTATAGATTAGACTAAGGCAAAACTTAAGCCTGTGCATACAGATACAATAGAAACATTGATTGGTGGGTCAACATAAGGGGTATAACTCAGAACCAATAGAAGATGAATACTTTTTACTGTTTTAAACAATGGCTAAGGTCCTTTAAGTGAGATCTTTAAATGAGACACCTCTGTCAGCAGATCTTTTAAAAGCAATTAGGGGGTGGCCTGGTGTTAATGAGGACTGATGTGCTACTTTTAGGCCTTTAAGTTTGTTTCTTGAGATTTTCTTAAGTGTAGCTGTTCAAATCCACAGGGCTTTTGTTTATAATTATGTAAATGTCTATTAAACTGCTTATCTAACATAGATGGGATGGATGATTCATTGGCACATTTTTCCACAGGGACTCTAACGTTCCATGAAAGTAAACTGTTAATGACATGGCCTACATAACAACTGAAATACTAGAATTCTGAGAGCAAACCCCACTAAAGTATGGCTGCTCCCGAGACTGCTCGAAGCAGAGACATTTCTCAACCGTACAACTCTATGTGAATGCTAATGCACATGACTATAATTATGGAGAATCAAACAATTTCAGTGAACGTATGCAAGGAAACACCTCCATGCTACTGCCTGAGGTGCCCTATTCCATTTCAACCTCTCTACATTCAAATCTTGGCCAAAGGAAAAAACTGAACCCTGGATTTTGTGACTAGGTTTCTAAGTCCAGTCTCATCTTGAACCTGAACACCATGCAGACAAAAAGAGACAGCTGTTTACTTGCTGAAAAACCAAAAGCTTGGGTCTTTGGATCCCCAGGAGGCTAGGAAGTAGGGCAAGGCTGGGCCCTGGAGGTGGTAGACCAGTGACTAATAATTTAGGCTCAGCTCTGGTAAGCAGGAGAGCTCTGCCACGCCCCCTCCTCAAAGGATGACTGCAATTAATGGTAAGGATGCCTTGCAGCAGCAAACTATAGGAAGGCTGTGGCCTGGGGAGGGGAAAAGTCACAGGACGATGCTGCTGAAAGAAGAGATTGCAGGTTAGGAACAGGGAATGAGAATTAATGGGGTGTCAGACAGAGGAGGTACCAACAAGGAACATCAAACCAAGAGAACCTCACAGAGACAAGTGGTAGACTCCTACTAATAGTCTTAAAAATTACTGATTTTTCTTCTTCCTCTATCACTCCGTTGTCTTAAAAAAAAAATCTGTGCAACTGAACTTGAAAGACTATGCTGAGAATAACAATACATAGCCTTTACACTGGGCTAATGATTAAAGTGGAGGTTGTGGGGGAGGGCTGCTAGGAAAGAAAATTTCCTTTCAAAGGAAGCAAATATATTCAAGGGTATAAATTATTTGCATGAGGTTTGGGGTTTGTTTCTTTTGCAAAGAAATGAAGCATATTTCTGTTAAACACAGGATACGTTATTTGGATGAACAACTAGGTGCTGCTTAGAACCTTGTTTTAATGTTAACATCTTTTAAAACTCTGGAATGGCTTAGCTAGACCACGTGCTTCTTGGGTCTTGAAAAGGACATCCAGTGTACAGGCAGTCAAAATCATGTGATTTAGCCTCCAAGTCCAACCCTATTTGGCCTTAAACCTTCTTCATTCCTTTTCCCATGAGACATGCAAAAACTGTCATGACCATTTTAGGTTTCACCTCCACCAGGTCTTCTGGAAGAGCATATACTCTTGCACCAATTTTTCGGGCCATTGAAATGGCATACCTAAAAAATAAAATGAGAAATGGATTAAAAATCTAGGTGGCAAAATAGGGAGGGACCACATTATTACAATTTTGTCTTATCTTGAACACATATAGCTGCTGACTGAAGGACTCTGGAATGGAACTTCACATCTGGGTACATCTGGGCCAATGGCCAGCTGCCTTCTGATACTCAGTCTAGAAGAGGAGGAAGGGTTCAGATTCTGCCTCCAATTCAATCCTCCTACATAACTTCATAACTCCATACAACTTCCTACTATTTCTCACAAAGGACTCTTGTAGTCCAAGAGTATTGCTGAAGAAAGCCACAGACTTGCATGAATACACAAATGTATACTACTCAATACCATTCAGACCTTTGCTTTAATTTGGCAATCTTTGTTGATTCCCTAGCACATTCCCCACAGTTTTCCTAGAACTTCTCTATTCTTCTTAAAACTGTATGCCTGTCTTCCTTCCTCCAGCTCTGTTGAAATGACTCCATGTCACCTAGCTTACTGAAAAGATGGAGGTAGCAATCATCTTCCCCATTCTCTACCTTTAGATGTCTCTGCAACTACTCTTCCTTCTTTCCCTCCTATACCATCTTCTATCGAAGGAAACATTTCTGAGGCACTTCCTTGATCATGCTCCCTTCCTGAACCTCTGAGATTTTTTTTTTTAGGCAATGGGGTTAAGTGACTTGCCCAGGGTCACTCAGCTAATAAGTGTTATGTGTCTGAAGCTGGATTTGAACTCAGGTCCTCCTGAATCCAGGGTCAGTACTCTATCCACTGTACCACCTAGCTGCCCCTTCTGAGATCTTATTCCATCAATTTTTCCTTCTCCTCAACACCTTCAATTTCTCTCTTTCCACTGGTTCATTATCCTTGAATTTGAAATACTTTTTGATTTCCCTTAGCTTTAAAAAAACAAAACAAGGGGCAGCTAGGTGGCACAGTGGATAGAGTACTGGCCCTGGAGTCAGGAGGACCTGCGATCAAATCCACCCTCAGACACTTGACACTTACTAGCTGTGTGACTCTGGGCAAGTCACTTAACCCCAATTGCCTCGTGAAAAAACAAAAAAAGTTACCTCAATTTCTCTCCATTGTACTGTCAGTCTATACCTCCTGCCTCTACTTCCTTACCAGTTCCTTTCTCCTTACCTGAAATTGCACTTTCAAAGTTCAGTCACCTCATAATTGCCAAATTCAATGTCTTCATACTAATCCTTTATTTTACATGACCTTTCTGTAGCATATGATGCTATTAAGGTTCTTGAGATTTGAAAAACCTTCCTTTGGCTTCCATCCTGCTATGCTTTTATTGTTTTACTACTGATCCTATGGTTGCACTTCTCTGTCTCTTTTGGAGCTCATTTCATTCCTGCCATTGAGAAAATATAGTCATTCCTCAAAGTTCAGTCCTGGGCTTGGCGTTCTGTTCTGGCTCCAACTTATTAGTCTGGGTTACCATGGGCAAGTCACTCATCCTTTTATAGCTTCAATTTTTCTTATTTTTAAAATGCAGATAAAAATTCTGCCTGATAAGGTTGCTGTAAGGAAGACATTTAGCCAAACCTTAAATGCTACATAAAATGTGAATTGTTGTTCCTACCTAAAATCTGTTCTCTGAAAAGCCCATCCATTTTCCTACCTTCAATTATAACCTCTAGGTTGATTTCCAAATCTATATCCCTAGTCCTGAACTCTCTCCTAGGTTCCATTCCCAAATTTTCAACTATTTGCTGGACATTTGCATATGGCTATGATTCATTTCCTATACCCATTCTGACTTTCCTATTTTTATTTTTATTTTTATTAAGAGTACTATTATTCTTGAGGGCAGCTAGATGGCACAGTGGATAGAACACTGGCCCTGTATTCAGGAAGACCTGAGTTCAAATCCAGCACTTGACACTTGACATTTACTAGCTGTGTGACCCTGGGCCAGTCACTTAACCCCAATTGCCTCACCAAAATGCCAAAAAATAAAAAAAGAGTAGATGTCTAAGTTCTCTAAGTCACACTTTTTCCAAGTGTTCTGAATTTGTAAATAAAAGATTGAAGTCCCCAGGGGACACAGGGATGGAGCTTAGGCACAGGTTTTCCCACTGCCTGCTCCCATGTGGTGGGTCATTTGTGAGTTTGAGTTTGTTTGAGGTCTTTTAAGAGAATTGCTATAAGCTGATGATTATGAAACTAGTTTTATGAAATTATATGCTAAATTGAGAGGAACTGTGGTACAGTGAATAGGTGGCTGACATCAGTGTCAGTAAGACGACTTCAAGTTCCACTTCTGAAACAGTGTGACACTGGGCAAGTCACATGATCTCCCAGGGGCCCCAAAGACCTCGAAGACCACAGACTGAAAAACAGTTGATATTCTGCATTTTCAGAAGGAATTTCCTTATCTGGAAGTTCCCCCAACATGGATGAAATCACAGGTAAAAAAACTGCTGAAATGTCAACCACTAAAAAATTTAGGCTGACTTTTGACTTAAAAAGGTCCTTAACATCAAGAGCCTTTTCTTACACTGATGTTGAACCTCAAATAACAACGATAGGAATGGTACTTAAAACAATGTCAACAGCAGCAATAACGAAGCTATCGTAATTGCACAAAGATAATGGCAACAGACTCTTTAACACTCCCCTTATTCCCCATGGAAATTTGGGTTCCCTATCCTTGAGAAAAGTTATAAGATCGTGTCACATCTGACAGGCAGTGTGGCATGACGGGCAGAGAGCTTGTCCTGGGATGAGGAAGCCCTAGGATCAAGTCTCCTCTCTGACAACCAATGGCTCCATGATAGGGAATAAAATCTCCTAACCTCTCGTAGCCCAAGATTAACTTTCTAAGGGTCTAGCTGCAAAAGTAGGACTAATCTGCACTGGAAAAGTGAGTTTCCCATTCCAACAAAATCCCTGAGGCAGCTAGGTAATATAGTGGATAGAGCCCTGAGCCTGGAGTCAGGATAGATTATCAGTTCAAATCCAGCCTCAGACTAGCTGTGTAATCCCAGGCAAGTTTGCCTCAGTTTCCTCAAATGTAAAATGGGTATAATAACAGTACTTACCTCACAGGATTGTTGTGAGGATCAAATGAGATAATATTTGTAAAGCACTCAGCACAGTGCCTGGCACATAGTAGGTATTACATAAATGCTTATTCTTTTCCCTTCTTCCTCTCCCCACTCTGTCAAACAAAAAAGTTTTGTTTACGTACTTGGCATTATTGAGCTTTTCTTCATCATCTAGGTTCTCTGTTTTCAAAAGATCATACTTAATGGATCCTGGCTGAATGGCATCAATGAGATCCAGAACAGGCATACTTGTGCTGATCTTAGGATCCTATAGAGAGAGAAAAAAATTTATATACATAGATATGTGTATATGTGTGCGTGTATACATATATACATACATATATTTATCTATCTACATAAATATCTATATCTATCTGTCTATCTATAGTCATCCCTACTATAATTAATGGAATTTCCACTGGTCACAAGAAGAGTGGATCACTCTTTCTAGTTATATTGTTGTGATCTATATACAGCTTAGTTTGAGTTCTCAGCAGAATTATATTCTTTCTTAAAATGAGCTACTGCAGAATGACCAAGATCTCAAGAATGAGGGAAAGTGGCCTCAGGAAGTTCAAATGTATATAATACTAATAATTAACAAAATTAATAATACTGGTAACAATAAGAACTCACATTTTAAAAGTGCTTTAATTTTTACAAAGTTTTTTTTTTCTCCAAACAGCATTACCAGATAAGTACGAGGACAAATATTGCCAAGTTACAGAGAAGGAAATTGACGTTCTGAGAGACCAAGTGATTCGTCCACAGTGACATGGCTAGAGAGTATCTGAGCTGAGAATCAAACCTAGGTCTGCAGATTGAAAGTTTGGTGCTCCTTGCACTCTAACTCTCAGAAGAAGTCTGTAGTTTATAAACACATGGCAAGATATCATTCACTCCCTTAATGATAAAATGCAGCTGGCATCAGATAAAAGAAATAGAACACTACCCCAAAACTTAAAAAAAACAAAACAACTGTGATTTTATGAAATCTATATAAATAATGAATAAATCTATCAATCACTAAGTTTTTACTGAGTACTGTTTCGGGAGAGAAAGATTAAGACAGTTCTTGCTTTCAGTCTATTTAAAGAGAAATAACTAAAACAATACAATAATTAAAAAAAACAAGTGCTAAACTATGGCACAGATTGCAAGTGATCTGGATTTCAGAAAAAGGCTAAATCAGGAGAACTGGAACAGACAGAGAGGAGCCTTCAGGGAGGAGTTTTGGTCTTGAGTTGGTCTTTGAAGGAGAGCTAGGATCTAGATGGTCAGAAGGAAGCTGGAGGCAGGCTAGAAAAAAAAAAAAGCTAAACCAAATGCCTGGAAGCCTTTGAGAATGAATATGGCAGGTTCACAGGACAGTGAGGAATCTTTGAAAGGTGGATGTGAAAGAGAACACTATGTGCAGAAGATAAGGTTAGGGAATAGGGAGAGAGGCAAATTACTGAGGACTCTGAAAGTTAGGCAGAAGGAGTCATTATAAGTTCTTATATAGGTAAGAACTGTAATGAAAATAGAGTTTAGTAATATCAATATGGTAGCAGTGTATAAGTGCTTCTTATTCTATGAGAGTGGATCAGAAACATTGTATACATATATGTATGTGTATAGGTATATACGTATATGTATATATTCTTAATGTCACAAATAATCCAGGAACCCCTGGGAAGGAGAAAACACTAATGGCTAAAATCGAGTCAATCTCCTTATTTTCACTTTAACCATTAACTTTAGTCTTCTATCATAGTGAACTTTTCATTTATTAGAGTTTTCAAGAAAGAGCTCAATGGCCAGATTTGAATTTTACCTTAATTCCTAGGTTTGATTTATCAGAGAAGATACTAACAAGCATTGTAAAGATGGCCACAAGAGGGGGCAGGAGACTGACTAATAATATCAGGAGATGGGTAGGCAATGAAACAGTGACAGTGGGAAAATTATTAGATTTTTAATCAGAAGCCCCAGATTTAAGATTTAACTCAACCATACACCAGTTATGTGACATTAGGAAAATTATTTAACCTTTCTGAGCCTCAACTCCATTAAGTAAAAAATGGGCATAAAAATACTTGCACTTCCTAAAAAGGTCATAAAACTATTACAATCCACCAGTAGTAGCATTTTAAGTTGCTTTGGATATTTGTATTATTTACATAAATTACCTCATTTGATCCTTAGAAGAGTCTTATGTATTAGCTACTGTTGTAATTATATTCATTTTCATTGACAGGGAAATTGGGGTTAGTGTGACCAGCCTAAGTAAGGTTCCACAGCTAGCAAGGAGCAGAGCCAAAACTGGAACTCCAGCCTTTTTTTCTTTTTCCCCCAAATCCAGGTGACTCTTCACATCATATCACATGACCTCTCCAAACTGTATAATAAAAAGTTGACTGGGAGTACACAGTAAATAGAATTCACGCATTCTGTAAGGAATTTTGAGACCAAAATGACATCTTACTTTTTGTAAAGAATTGTTTACTCTTTCCTGATTGTGCTTTCAGTTTTACAGAAGACTTGGGCGGGGCGAGATAAAGGGGGAAAAAAAATAACTTGAATCTCACTCCTGCCACTCTTGTCCCATTAGTTAACACTGAGAACGGTGCTCCACACAATGAATGCCCAACGGATCGAGAGCAACTTAAGTTTGCCAAAGCAAGAGGCCTTGGCCATCTACTAGGGAAGAATGACTTTTTGTTTCCTTGAAGTCTCATGATGCTTAATGGGTCCAGGAGACTTGGAATACTGGGGCAGAGAATACTAGCTAAGGATAAGGAGAGGAGTGAAGTGCTGGTCTCTAAGGAAAGGGTGAGTCTGGAGTGGTCCCCACTGCCCTTGGGAACACTGATAGCTGTATTCTTCTCCCCAGTGGAATATTCAGTAAGCCTCAGCAAGAACATGATAGTTAACCACTGGTTTACACGTCCTAAAGAAAGTCACCTCCCCTATCAACTCCTGATCTATATTGCTTAGAGTTAAACTAAGAGCTTACTATAACTGGGCAAAGTAGGTGGCATAGTAGATAGAGCTCCAGGCCTGGAATCTGTAAGGCCTGAGTTCAAATCCAGCCTTAGACACTAATAGCTAGCGTGACCTTGGGCAAATCACTTAACCCTGTTTGCCTCAGTTTCCTCATCTGTAAAATGAGCTAGAGAAGGAAATGGCAAACCACTCCGGTATCTCTGCCAAAAAAGCCCTAAATGGGGTTATGAAGAGTAAGAATGATTTAAATGACTGAACAGCCACCCTGTGCTCTAAACTCTAAGATTGTAGCTATTCTCTCATCCCATCAGATTGCTAGTAGCACTCTCCTAATGCCCTTCCCCTGTATGAGATGCTCCCGCAACCTCTGCTGTTGAGGAGGTGCTAGCAGCTGACTAAGCCAGGGAGGGAATCCTTCCGGAACAGAGTTGTCTGTCCCTCTTCACTCAGATGTATGTCAGGGCCATAATACAACCTAAAACTGGGAAGTACCTGCCTCCCTCTACTTTCTGCCATCAGCCCTGTCACTACCAATGCTCTGGCCTCTCTTCAGGGGGTGTCATGGGAGGGGCCTCCCAGGCATGGGACTTCATAGAGCTCTTCCAGGAGCACAGGACAGCCTTAACCAGGAATATTTCCTTCGAACAAAACTAAGGATCAAAGATTTAGAGCTAGAAAGGTTCTTGACGTGATCTCATGATGATAATAGTAACAACAATAACCAGCACTTATATAGGATTCTAAGGTTTGCAAAGTATTATAATATGTTATCTCATTTAATCTGCACAACAACCTTGGGAGGTAATTATCCCCATTTTACAGACGAGGAAACAGGCTAAGCAAGCTTATGTGTTTTGCCTAGGGTGAACTCAGGTCTGCCTGACTCCACCTCCAGAGCTTTTATCTATTGTACCATCATGCAGTGAAGTCTAACTGATTTAATTTTTCCTGCCTTCTCCCCCATTTTACAGATAAGGAAACTGAGATCCCAAGAGATGTGACTTGCCCAAGGTCACACAAGTAGTGAGTGGCAGATCCAGAATTCAAACTCTAAATTCAGCCCTCTTTCAATGGCAGCATGTCAAAAGGGTCTTAGAGATAACTAAATCCAACTCCCTCTTTTCACAGATGAAGAAAATAAGTCCCAGAGAAGTTTAGTGACTTCCCAAAAATTACACACATAGAAAGCAGCCAAACTGGAACCTGAGCCCCGGTCCTCTGGCTCCAAATACAATGTTCTTTCTATTTTACCACAAAGCTTCTTACTTCTCTAACATGTGGAGAAAATGTCATTTGGCCTTGTTTAAAGAAAAAAGAAAATTAACATGGTGAGATACTGTGGCACAGCTCTAGGACAATATCTCTGAAAGAACTCTTTATTCTGGACTGATTTGTAAGCTAGAAATATGGAGTCAATATAGTACAAGTTTGAGTATCACATTACATAGATAGTACATAGGTTTTTGTTGTTGTTGTTCAGTCATTTCAGTTATATCTAAATCTGTGACTGCTTTTGGCAGGGGGTGGGGGGTTGCTCTTCTTGGCCAAGATACTGGAGTGGTTTTACCATTTCCTTCTCCAGGTCATTTTACTGGAATTCAGGAAGATGAATGAATCTTCCTGATTCCACGCCTAGTAATGTATCCAATTAGCCACCTAGCTGTCCTAGTATGTAGGCTCCTTGAGAACTAATTTGTAAAACAAGAGACAGGAAATTTAATAAAATGTAATGCCCATTAATAAAAACAGGCTTGGCTGATGTAAGTCCACAAGCAAAACACTGACATGGGGATCTTTTGGTATTAAAAAACTCAGAATAGTGGGAAAAGTGTTAAAATACTCAGGTACCCTAGATGGTTCAGTGGATGGAATGCCCAGCCTGGAATCAAGAAGACTCATCTTCCTGAGTTCAATTCTGGCCTCAGACACTTACTAGCTGTGTGACTCTGGGCAAGTCACTTAATCCTGTTTGCCTCAGTTTTCTCATTTGTAAAATGAGCTGGAGAAGGAAATGGCAAATCACTCTAGTATCTTTGCCAAGAAAACCCCAAATGGGGTCACAAAGACAGGACAACAACAATAATTCCTACTCATCTTAAAAATGCCACAGTATACTGGGTTATGTTAAAAAGGTGTTGAAAAATGATAGTGTGTGAAAATAAGCAGCATCACTCCCCAAAATGACTTAGTAGAGAAGTCTGTCAATATTCATCATATATTATAAATGTCATAATAACAATAGGTTATTCTGGCACCGGGCTCTTTCAAACTCAACGAGCATGTAAGGAGATTTTAGAATACAGCGAGAGCCCAGTAAACATCAACACTGGGAATAAGGATAGGCATCTAACAAGCAATGTGAGACTTTTACCTTGAAACTACTGATAGATGAGCTCTTCTCGGCTTCTTTCAGTGTTTCATTCACCCAATTGACAATAATATCATCATAGACTTTCTGTCCTCCACCAATATCTTCAAGAATACTCAGTGTGTACCTGTTCCCCAAAAAAGAAGGATGTTTTTTGAAGAAAGTATGTTATCATACAAGAATTCATTATGTTAATAAGTAGAAATGATGATAGTTTATTTAAAAAAATCTATCATAATAATAATAATACCAACTATATTATGGCCCAAGAGTATACAAAATTCTTTCACCTGCATTATTTCATTTGATATTCACAAGTGGCATTACTATAGAGAGAAATCTAATTATACTCTTGCTGGCTCTGAGGAATACCGTCATGTCTGAGGTAACGGAATCACAATAGTGTATTATTGCTTTGTAAGATAATTTTA
This sequence comes from Vombatus ursinus, assembly GCF_900497805.2. NCBI lineage: Eukaryota > Metazoa > Chordata > Mammalia > Diprotodontia > Vombatidae > Vombatus > Vombatus ursinus. The sequence continues at coordinate 4,216,679 of NW_020945437.1, read as the reverse complement.
ATTAAAAACTTCATTGTTATTATGTCATAGAGTGAAAATTTCAAAGCTCCCCATCATCTCTCTGGGGAAAGAAAAAGAGAGGAGGGAGGCAGAAGAAAGCAGAGGAAGAAAAAGAAAGACTGCAGTATTCTTCTAACCAGAGATGTTTATTTTACATGTAAACAATAAATCCAAAATATAGTCAGTGACAAGAGTAATAAACAACTGAAGGCTAAAAGATCAGAGTACCAAAATAATGGGGTGGGAGGAGAAATTAGACAGTCTTACCCCAGAGGAGAAGAAAAATTAACACTAAAACATTCTCACAAGTAAAAGAAAGGTTCAAAAGGAAAATGCTAAGAATCTCTGAGGCAGCTAGGTGGCACAATGGATAGAGTGCCTGGGCCAGAGTCAGGAAGACTCATCTTCCTGAGTTCAAATCTCAGACACTAGCAAGTCAGACCCCGGGCAAATCACTTAATCCTGTTTGCCTCAGTTTCCTCATCTGTAAAATGAGGTGGAGAAGGAAATGGCAAAACCACTCCAGCATCTTTGCCAAAAAAACCTTAAAAGAGGTCATGAAAAGTCAGACATGACTGAACAGTGACAACAAGAATCTCTTCTATATCCTATTACAAAAACTAGGTTCACCCAGAAGTTTCATGGCTTACAGTCTGTATGTTATTGAGTCCACACCCTCAAGAGAGTTTACTCAAGAATAAAAATACTTTTTTTTCTTTTCTATGCCTACTTACATCTCAGTCCAGTACAATTAAGTTTACCCGAAGTCTCTAGGATATATAAATGATGGGGTTGAACTCAATGGTTTCTGAGATCTCTTCCAACTCTAGATCTAAAATCCTAGACAAGTTTAGATTTGGCTCCCACAGGCATCTAGTGATGTCTTCCATTACTGAAAGTTGTCTCCTTTTATCCAGTTTGGCCTACCAGTTAGTCTAAAGCCTATGCCTGGCTGCCAAAGTTACTTAGCTCTAATAAAGTGGTGCCATATGTCTATTATCCAGGTAACCAACTTATCCAATAACTAATACCTTCTCATTAACTGCCAAATTAAGGCAAGCGTCAATGTGCGGTTTCCTTCGTTGAGATCTTGTCCGGCAATGCCAACGAGAGAGAACTTGGCTTGATTCTTTCCCAGTTCCACAGCATAGTTACAGTTCTCAAGCTGTTAATGATCAAGCAGGAAAGTCATTTAATAGTATCATCTTCAAACGAAATTATCATTATAAAGCACATGAAACTCAGAGGGTTTAATAACAACACTTTTTTTTTTCAAGGTACTAGGCTTCATTTTTAATTCCTCTAAACCCTCCCTCTAGACAGAACAAAAGTAAAGAAGGAATCTGGAATCAACATTTTCTATGATTTTTTTTTTTTAATCTGAACCTATGATTTTATAGGTATGAAGAACTCCAAGTATAGAAACTACCTTCATTGATGGTCACTTGTTTCTAATCAATGAACTTGGAAAAGTGCTTGAGGCATTAAGAGGTTAAGCCACTTGCCCATAGTCACATGGGTAGTATGTGTCAGAGACAGGATTTGAATCTAAATGTTCCTGACTCCAAGGCAGATTCTTTTTTTCTTTTTTCTTCTCTTTGCTTTTTGGTAAGGCATTTGGGGTTAAGTGACTTGCCTCGGGTCACACAGCTAGTAAGTGTCATGTGTCTGAGGCCAGATTTGAACTCAGATCCTCCTGACTCCAAGGCCAGAGCTCTTATCTATTGTGCCACCTAGTTGCCCCCACCAAGGTAGATTCTTTATCCACTATGCCATGCTGCTCCTTCTATTATTAGTCATGATGAATAACCTGTGTCCAGATGGGCAGAAAAAAAATTTTCTTTTGAAGGCTATTAGGATTAAGTGACTTGCCAAGGGTCACACAACTAGTGTCTGAGGCCAAATTTGAACTCAGGTCCTCCTAACTCCAGGTCTAGTACTTTATTCACTGCATTATCTAGCTGCCCTTAGCAGAAAATTATTCTTTTCAAGGTTGCTTTTTCAGTTCTTGGACTAAGGAATGAGTATGATAAGCAGTCTTGATTTGTTCCTCTATGAGTCTGATTCTATGGTGGAGTGGTAACAAGTGTTTGGGATATAACTCATGTCAAGGATCTTTCACATTTTCTTACATTCACAATGCACTTGAAGTGCAAAACCACAGTAAACTCACCATGGCATTGAATATTATTGTCCTCTACTACCTTGATAAAGATTCAACCTTAATTAATTGAAAGTTCAACAGATTCCCTTGAATGGCGGAGATTGTGGCAATTCACGTGGACAGTTTGAATTCTTCATCTTCCAGACCCATAGCAGGCTGCCAAACCTACCTGAGGCCATACACTAGACATTACAGAACTTTAGAGACTGGGTGAGATCATGGCAACAACATGGAGCTTTTTTGACACTGCCGTGTCCCCACAGTGTTGACACTAGATCCATTATCTGCCCAAGTAAACCACCGGCACAAACAGTCTCTTTGGAAAGTTTTAGCGAAGCCCTGGATAAACTATAGGAATTGGAGGAATATGGCACTGCATGCTCTAATAAGCTCGATCAGAATTTTCACAATCGATGTTTTCGGCAAACTAACATCTAATTGTAAAGAGGTCATTATCTAAAATAACAGGGTCACTTTAAGAAAAAAACTGCCCTAGTTTCTGGTCTCTGTGTCTTTGTGTAAACGTTACTTATTTGAGCTTGGCCTCCTGATAAAGTATTCATACAATACTCAGCAAGATTGTTCCTTCACAACCCTACCAGAATCTGGCAATGGTATTTGCCTACCTTCTTCATGTTACCCCCCAGTTTAGGGTATGGTGGCTTGTTCACTCGGTTCCAGTCAACAGGTACTTTAATCTTTTCATAAAGCTGGAAGATGACCAGGGAATCTGACAAATCACTACAAGGAGAAAGAATGGAGCTGTCATTAACCAAACCAGAATCATCACCATTAACTATGTTTCTGTAGCACTTTAAGACTAAAAAAAATTTCTTCATATATTATCTCATGTAAATCTCATATGATTAGCAAATATTTTACAGAACAAAGCAAATAAATCCATCTTCCATATGAGGTAACACATAGAAGCCTAGCTTATAGACTGCCCTTTCCAAGTTGGCTTTCCTATGAATGAGTGAACCAAACTCTAATATGAACTATGATATTGAGTATTTTTTTTCCCCAAAAGGGACAGGGAGGGAAAGAACGGAAGAAGAACATGAAGGAATATGATACATTTCCTAGGGGCTCTGATTGCAGACTGCATCAGTGGGCTGACAAGCTCCCTGGTTTTCTTAGAGGAGGCATGAACAACAAAAAGACATAGAACTACTTTTCAAGGAATCTGTTCATTTAGCTCCTTCTGTGCATAAAAAAAGAGTACATCTAACTGAATTTTTATAGTACTTTAAAACTTACAAAGCTCTTTCCTGTGCAAGAATCCCTATATTTATAGATAAAGAAACTGGGGTTATAAAGGTTAAGTGATTTGCTCAAGGTCACATAAAAGAGTAACATAGTAGGACTATTTACTCAAATTATCTGACTTCAAATTCAGCCCCCCTTCTGCTACTACCAATGGTTAGAACAAGCCAATGTGGTACATACTGAGGCCACTGATAGGGCCAATAGAGATCATATGGAAAGTTTGCTACATTGGCCTTACTACTTGGCCTACTGGAGTTGAGAACTAAAAAAGAACCTTACGTGGCCATAGATCTCCTCTTTGCATTTAAATCTAAACAGCCAGCTTAATTTTCCGAAGAATGCTGTTATGAATTTTTTTTTCTTATACCAGCCCCAACAGATCCATCAATCTATGGATTCTGATGCTGCCCTATTGGTCTAAGGCTGTTGTCTATCCTCAGAAAATGAGATGGGTGTGGCCATGCTCTTCATGTGTCTGCTATTATGGGGGGGGGAGGGCAGAGGAGAGAACAAAAGACAAAAGCCAAATTCTAAGAAAGAGACGGCCTTGTGGTTCAAGCTAGGGAAAGCCATGCTTGGGGATATCTCTTTTTAAGCATTTCTAGCTCAAGCTTCCAAGTCTTCTTACCTGTACAAATGATTGACCCGAGGATTCACTCCCAAGGAATTCATCCAGTTCCTAAATGTACGCTCCTCCCTCGTCTCCCCTAAAACAACAGAGGACAACCAGTTATTAAGCATATGCCTGGAAAACATGTTATCCTGATAATCAGAATAGATGCAGAGACTTTTTAAAAAACTCCAAGTGCATTGAGAAAGCAGCTGACAAGAGGCACTAACTGTGATGAATCTTGATTCCAGCTGCTATCATTCACCAATTCCACTGAGTTAAGTCTTTCTTCCACCCCCACCATGTCTATGCCCAACACAGCGCTGAGCATGATGCAGAACACAAAAGACATCAGAGTTCTTGTGCTCAAGGACTAGTGGTCTAATCAGGGAGATAAGATGGCCACGCCCCAAAGAGAAAACAATATAAGACAGGATATAATTACTAAGTGACTAAATGTGTGGTACAGATAGTAAGTGCTAAGGGAGGTGAGAAAGGGGAGAAATTAGTGTGGGTCAGCCTCATAGGGAAAGGCTTCATAGAGGAATATGAGAGGAGCAGGGACTTTAAATACTCATGAGATCTGATAGGTTGGGGGTTTTTTGGAGGGGTTGGGTAGGGGGAGAGGGTCCAAGAGGTACAGAGGAGGGGGGAAGGTGTTCCAGGCCAGGGGAAAAGTGTGAACAAAGGCACAACAGTGGGAATGAACATAGTCTCTGTTAAGAGACACCAGTTCAGCAGGCATCTTGTGAACACCTACTGTAAGCAGGTAAGGTCCTGTGTTCAAATGGTGAGGGGATTGGCCTGACTAGAAGAGAGGAGATGAAATAAGGTGACGAACTTGGACTTGACACATCAGGCAACAGGCAGCCATTACAAGTTCCTAAGCAGGAAAGGGTTGGGCAGCAGAGAGAGCGCCAGGCCTGGAGTCACGAAGACCTGAACTAAAATCCAGCCTCAGTCCCTTACTAGCTATGTGACCCTGAGCAAGTCACTTAACCCTGTCTGCCTCAGCTTCCTCATCTGTAAAATGAGCTGGAGAAGGAAATGGCAAATAGCTCCAGTATCTTTGACAAGAAAATCTCAAATGAGGTCATGAAGAGGCAGACATGACTGAAACAACTGAACACGTTATATTTAGAAGAAGAATGGCTAAAACATCTTGCCCATTTTTTTTTAATGCAACAGTTTATTTAATTTGACAATGAGATGAAGATGTTGATACTTCATCTGAAAAAAGCTGTTATTCAGTCGTTTCAGTCATGTCTGATTTTCCTGACAAGGATAATGGAGTGGTGTGCCATTTCCTTCTCCAGTGCATTTTACAGATGAGGAGACTGAGGCAGACAGGATTAGGTGACTTGCCCAGGATCACACAGCTAGTAAATGTCTGAGGCCAGAACTGAACTCAGGAAGATGAGTCTTTCTGACTCCAGGCCTGGCACTCTATCCACTGTACCACCTAGCTGCCCTGATAATGAGATGAGCATTGCCTTTCTAAAAGCATTTAAACCTGATAATGGATAAAGACTACATACAATGGATCGGATATAATAGTAGCTGATTATTCCTTCTTGGCTATAATTGATATGATTTATCTGTTTATTCTCTTCTTTTTTTTAATATCAAGAAAGTGATTGTGTTTTGTTCTATCTGCAATCAAGTTTTGAATTACAAACTGAACAGCTATCATATGTGTTTTGATTTTTCCTAACGTCTTGATGCAACCCAGTTATAGTTACCTTCAAGAGAACTCCAATCAATGTCTTGGTTCTCTGGTTTATGTAAGGCAGGGTATCTGTTAAAGAGATTGGCAATGAAAGCCAAGTTCAACTTGGGGTTCCCACGGACGACATCTGTGGCGGTGACAAACTGCCGGCATCCCAGTCTTTCTGCTTGTTGCAACATACACTCTGCCCTCTGGATGTCATCCTTCTCCTGCATCAATGCAGACAGATCTCAAGTCTTGGTCAAAGTACTATAAGGCTTGACGTATATAGGCATAATATAAAAAGTGATGCTAGGTGTACTTATATCCTTAGTATGGTGACTACTGTAAATTATCAGCAATTTAAAAATAACTTTTATTTTCTTGAAATCAATACCCAAGATATAAGCCTAAAAGAGATCTTACTTCTAGAACTGGAATTTTATCTAAAAGAATTATAGACATGTATTTGTCCTTTTAAAAAAATTTCCAAGATAATTCACAAGCTCTTCAAGTAGCATCTAATATGTAATAAGGTATATCAGATATTTTTTAGAGGATGCCTCATTACTCAATTTTGGACAAATTATATAAAATAGGAAGTTTATAAAATTCTTAAAATTACAGTTATATAGTAATATAAATGTCTATGAAGTCCACTACTTAGAATTCCTTTTACTTTGAGATTTTAACATATAGTATATAATATAAAGTAATAACAGCTTATTATATAGTACTTTAAAAGTTTGCAAAGAACACTGTATACATTGTCTCATTTGAGCCTTCTAACAACCCTGTGAGGGAGATACTGATGAGAAACCTGAGGTCACTGGTAAAGGGCCTTGCCCAAGGTTATACAACTACCAAGTGTCAGAGTAAGAATTTGAACCCCAGCTTTCCAGTCTCCAAGACCCACATTCTTTCCAGGATACTGCATTGCCCCTTAAAATACACTGCATATTACCCAAATGTCTTCTTACTCATTAATTACTCATCCAGTGCTTAGCACAGTGCTCAGAACATAGTAGGTATTATAATGATATTTACTGACTGATCAATTCTTTAACTTCCATGTCTTCTTTTTTAAGAGTAAGAGGCCGTAAATACCAACCCCATTCACTGAGGCGCAGAAAAAGAATGATCCCCTCTGAACTTCAGGGTCACACATTCCCTAAGAGTAAGTTTACATGTCCATTCTTACCCTTATTCCTGACATGTCAATAGTAATAGCTGGAATTCCTTCTTCATCTCCCTTTGGAGCCACCTGTTCAAGCAGGTGGAAGTAAGCTTTCGAGTCCTGTGAGAAATCAAGAAATTAGCCTTTTAAAATAATGCGGCTAACCAGAGGTGTGCTGTGACAGTATTTCCCAGTAGCAAGCATGCTTTATTTCTGATTCGGTAATCATTCAAGCCTAGAACTTCATTAACAAAGCTAGAAGCATTTTGCTAATTTGCATTTTATGCCCTGTGGCTTACCATATCATTTCATTTCATTTTCTATTAAAAAGCAATTAAAAAAAAAACTTTAAATTACAAGCAAAAAGAAAAAAAAACATGCTACCCTTGCTGCCTTTTAAGAGAATACAATCAGTTTACATGTATTAAATTGTATGCATGAAAAATATATACCTTTAAAATGCTGTAGAAGTCAGTCAGCTAAGGATTAAACAAAAGACATGACAGGAGGAGGCAGAAGAGTCAAAGAAACATTAACTAGACGCTAAGCAAAACAGAAGAAAGTCAGAGACAGAAGTTGAAGCAATCACCAAGCATTCTCTAGGGCAAACGGGGAGAGTAAAATAGCGTGAGCAGTAAATCCTGGGCTAGACCTTCTGAACTTACAAATCCAGAAATAAAAGCCAAATTTAAGTCTATCTCATAGAATAGTTACAGCAGTTTGAACTCACGGATGGTATTTCCACCATCTCTAACACTCTGGAAAATGTCTCATCCAGAAGAAGAATTCTAAGAATTCCACTGGGTTTTTTTTTTCTTGTTTTGTTTTGTTTTGAGGCAGTTGGGGTTAAGTCACTTGCCCAGGTTCATACAGCTACTAAGTGTCAAGTGTTTGGTCTGAGGCCGGATTTGAACTCAGGTCCTCCTGACTCCAGGGTCGGTGCTCTATCAACTGCACCACCCAGCTGCCCCAGAATTCCAATCTTTTTAAAGTATATTCTTATTTTCACATGTGGAAATAGAGGTAGATAGACAGATAATTTATTTAAATTCTCTAAAAGCAACTTAAGTGATCATAAGCCAGAAATATTGTTCACTATTTGTTAAGTCAGAAAGATAATTTTGTCATTCATTTCTCCTACTAGCCTGCACTGGCGAAAAGTGATTTTCAATCTCTGTCACACCATCAAGCCCAACCTCAACTTTTCTGCCGGACCTTTTCTGACAATTGCCTTGGGGGCACTATCAAGGGGATTCATCATGAAAGGATAATAAAGGACAACCTCTAAAACCAATGCTTAGTTATATTATACGCCATGACGTCACTTGTCACTTCAGCCATCTTCAGAGTACCAGAAAAAAAGAGAAGCCTCCAGATCACCAGATGCCTCATAGACTTTCCGGGACTAGTGTGAACTGTACAGATGGAATGACTGTCTGCTCTCTCCATAAATGTTGACTTTATATATGTGCCTCTTTTAATGTTACCATCAAAAAAAGAATTTGCCTCAATATGTCAATATTATTATACTTTTTTAATGATTCTCATCCCATTCAGAAACTTTCTAAACTCTCAAATGGTTGCAACTCTGGAAGAATAGGATTCTGCTGAATAGAAACCAGTTTAATTTGTTTTTCTAAACAGCTCTAAAATATTCAAGTATCTTAATTTTGATTGAGAAAGGACATAACACTTTAGAAATTGCTAATGGCAACGGCAACTAGGCACTTTGTTGTAGTTCAGTCTTTCAGTTGTGTCCAATTTTTTGTGACCCCACTTGGGGTTTTCTTGGCAAAGATAATGGAGTGGTTTGCTATTTCCTTCTCCAGCTCATTTTACAGATGACGAAACTGAGGTAAACAGGGTTAAGCTACTTGCCCAGGGTCACACAGCTAGTAAGCATCTGAGGCCAGATTTGAACTCAAGATGAGTCTTCCTGTCTCCAGACCCAGCACTCTATCCACTGCGCCCATCTAGCTGCCCAAGCTACACCCTGAGTTCAAACCTAATCAAGTTTGGTGGAGTGGAGAAGTAAAGTCAATAAGGCTTGATAATGATATCTAGCACTTTAATATAACTTTAATAATAATATAGCACTTTAGGGTTTGCAAAGTGCTTTACATGTTTACTCACTCAATCCTCATAATTCTGTGAAGTAAGTGCTATTATTATCCCCATTTTACAGATGTGGAAATGGAGAAAGGTTAAGTGACTTGTCCAGGGTCATACAACTAGTTAGTGTCTGAGACAGGATTCAAACTCAGGTCTTCCCCATTCCAAATCCTGCAGTCTATTCACTGTATCACCTAGCTTGTCTTTAGCTAGTTTAGGCAGAGTAATGAGCTTCAGGGTATTAGTAGATATACAAAGGAAATAGGAAACTCTCTATAAGGAAGTACCACTGGAATAGACCCTTATAGAAAGACCAGGAAGAGAAGCTAAAGCTTTGGCAATGTAAAGAATCCTAGTGCCCCTATACCAGTCATCTAGATCACAGTATACTTAGTGCATGCAGATGCTTTATTGGAACACCTAATTTACAGAAGCCCAAACACGGGAGGTGTCTTCAGGGGTCACCCAGGGTATCCCTTGTCTCTTTGTGTCAGGGTTATATTCAAACTATTTATCCCTGAACAATGCTCTTTGTCTCTTGAGCAAGAGACAACCACTTTTCTAGTAATGCAATTAAGTATCCCATACTTTTTATTACAGTGAGAAACTACTTCCTGCTGTCTAGTCAAAATTGCCTCCAGTACAATCTCTGCCTTTTCCTTCATCTTGATTTGTCCTTGGCAAGGAAAAAAAAAACCAAAACAAAAAACCACACCTGTTGCCTTTCACTAATATAGCCTCTTCCCACACGTTTAAAGAATATCAATTAGACCTTTTTTTTAGGGGGGGGAGTGTCTGGAACTGATAAGCTGCTGAGATTTTAGTATATGATTTAATTTTCCACAACTCTCTGGAAGAAGTTTTATTCAGGAGAAGAATTTTCAGAATTACTATATTTGAGATTCATAAAACTTTCCACATGTAAAAAATAAGCAAATTTTCACAAAATTTATCCACATTTTAAAAAGAAACTTTTGTCTTTAAATCCTTCAAAGAAAAGTGAGTTTTGTCAATTTTTTTTTAAAGAAAAGTGTTCACCACTTATGAAATAAGAAAGACATTGGTCATATCCATAGCATAATCTGCACGTGCAAAAACTGACATTTGTCTATCCTTTCCCTTCACCTTCCCTTGTTCCTCTGTCTACCCACTAAGCTCCAATGATTGCTAACTGAAGTAGCTAAGATTTTTAAAATATGTATAACTCAGTCACGAGAGCCCCAAAGATGCCTTCTCAGACCCAAGAGTGATAATTTCACCAAATCCAAAGCCTATAGGCCAAGTGTTCTTAACCTGAAGTCTGTGAAAAAGATTTCAGGGGGGTCCACGAACCTAGATAAGAAAAAAGTTATACCTTTATTTTCACTAACCTCTAATCAAAATTTATCATATCCTTCAGTTTTGAAAAATTATTCTAAGGGGTTCATAGGCTTCACCAGACTGCCAAAAGAGTCCATGACACAAAAAAGTTAAGATCCCTTGCCACACACAGGTCTAAAAAAGGTATCTAGGTGGAACTTCAACCAGTCCTAACCCCCTCCTGACCCCTCCAATACTAGACAAATTAGTCAAACTGCGTTCCTCCTACCTTGATGTCAGTACTGAAGTTGTTGATTTTATTGCAGCCTGAATTTTCCAGGTGATAATTTGCCCATCTCAGCAACAGGTCCTCAGGGGAAAGTTTCATCAAGTCTTCCAGACTCTCACCTTCCCTCAAAAGCGCAATCAGAGCTAGACAAGTAAAAATAGTAAAAGTGAAAAAAAATAAATCCTAGGTGCATGTGGAGAATGGTTATGTCTTCTATCAATATAATCCATGGAATTAATCTGAAGAAAGAATTAATAGTCCTTTAACCTCTCTGGGCTTGGTTCATCAACTGTAAAATGAGGCAGTTGAAAAAATTGTCCTCTAAGGTCCCTTCTAGTTCTAACATTCTAATTCTATGACTTGTTCATAGGTTTTGTTTGGACTTAAGGAAAACTCCTATGCTATCATACTGATTAGCTAAATTTCCTTTTTTTTTTTTTCTTCTTCATAGTAAAATTCTTAAAAGGGAGATTGAGGAAGGAAGAAGACAGACTAAATGCTCTGTGGAGGTATGGTAGAAGACCCTAATTAGGTCTAACACAAGACCCCCATAGTTCTTTCTATCCAATAATCTCAACTCAGCTAATATTCTCTGCATCCCTGCAAGGAAAATAGATGGAAAGCATTATGGTGTTATCTATTATCCTCTGATTTAAAATGAAACAACTGAGACAACAAAGAAGTTGAGCAAGCTGTTCAAGATCACAGTGGCACAACCAGAAATATCACCCAGATTAATTTTGTGTTCATTAGACTATGTTTCCTGATATGATAACATTTTTACTTTTTGGAAATCACTTTTGTAATACTGACAATAAACTGTTTCTCTTCAATTCTCAGAGATATTTTAGAGTTGAAATACTTCTATAATTATAACATCTCAGCAATGTAATTTATCCCCCTTCTCTCAACTTCCAGAGGAAAAGGTTTTATTTAGATAGCAGATTTAATTTAGAATCCGCTATTTTCAAGTCAATATTTTTGTGCCACATTTTCTAAGATCTATATTTGTTCTTTTCCTCCTTTTAAAACATTGACTATAAAGAAATATCACAAGAATGCAATATACATGGATTGAGATTGTGTATATAAAGCTTTCTATATGTGCCTATTGTTATTATAGAATAAGGCATGTAGAATAAAAGGCACCATGGGACACTCCACTGAATATTACAATTAAAAGACAGAGATGACATATCTGGCTATATAGATGTCCAACAGAAATTACACTTCTGGTGCTAGTCATATCTGTACATGAAATAATGCTTCTAGAATGTGAGAGCTGGAAGTATTAGCAATCATTTAATCTCGCTACCTTATTTTACAGATGAGAAAAGTGAGGCTCAGAGATGAAATGACTTGTCCAAGATCTCACAGCTAAGTCAGTGGCAGAACCAGGATTAGAATCCAAGTTTCTGGATGCTCAGTCCAGTGGCTTTTCTACTACAGCACTGTGTTGTGTAATACTAAGCACTTATCTTTGAAACTGGGATATTATTATTTTGTATGCACTGGGAAAGGGTGTGCTGTGGCAGGTGTTTCAAAACATATGGAATAAACTTAGCAGGTCATTATTTTCTCATGAATTATAAATTTATCATATGACCTTTGTACTCTGCTTAACACATGAAAGTTTCTCCAAGAACTCTACATTTTTAGACAGGGACCATTCTGTACAGATTCAAGCACAAAGTAACATACGATATTCAATTATCACATTCAATTATTATATTGGGTAGCTAGATGCTACAGCAGATAGAGTAAGGAAGACTCATTTTCATGAGTTCAAATATGGCCTCAGATATTTACTAGTTGTGTGACCCTGGGCAAGTGAGTTAACCCTGTTTACCTTAGTTTCCTCATCTGTAAAATGAGGTGGAAAAAGAAATGGCAAACCACTCCAATATCTCTGCCAAGAAAACCTCAAATGAGGATCATGAAGAGTCAGTCATGACTGAAATAACTGAAGAAACAAATATTCAACTATCTAGATCTAGAATGAGCTATCTGAGGAAAGCTTTTTGAGGTTGGAGTCCCAGACTGCTAACGTAAGTTACATGTTCAATTTAAATAGGCATTATCAGCCTGTGGTATGAAGAAGCTTTCACTTTCATATTTTAAGAAGTCTGATTACTGTGGGAAAGAAGAGAAATGATGAACTGTTGAATTCCATCTGCTGTGTCAGGTAGAGAGCCCAGCATTAATTTACATTTACTTTATTCAAGTCTTCTTAAACAGTCTGAACCTGGCTGTCCTTCACACCATTCTCTACTTCATCAAATATATGCATTAATAGAAGACCACCCCACAAAATAAAAGGCTTTAGCCTCTGTCTGTACCTTCATTTCTGCTGAGTTCAATGTCGGCAAACAATCCAATTTTGATGACTTGCCACAGAAGGCCCAAGACCAGATAAGGTTTCCCCTCTTTTAAGTCCTCAGCTCCTATGTTAACAACATGGCACCCAATGGCTGAAGCAGAGTTCAGAGCTAGGTTCAAATTCTCCTGAAGGGAGGAAAATGACAAAACATGCCAGTAAATACCAAGTGATGATTTATGGTGATAATAAGAACAACAACTTGACAACTACCACTGTCTAATTTTTTCTGAAGATCTTACAGAGTTTTAAGGGCATTATCTCATTAGACCACATAACATCTCTGAGGAAAAAAAAAAAAACAAAAAACAGTGGTAAATAACAGAGTGAGAAAAAAAAAAGAGTTTAAAATGGAAGACCCAATGACTAGCCTGATGCTTTATTCTTCAAAAAAAACAAATGTTAAATGGAATGCCCATGTTAGTAATGATTCTTACATTTCCCATCCTGCTTTGAGATGGAGGCAGCACACTAAGCCCCCTACTGAGAAAAAGGCAGTATTATAGTATTCAACGAGGCCACCCATTGTCTTGTCATTGCTTATGCACTATAACACAACAGTGGAGGTAAAGAAAGGTCATAAAAGAAAGAGGCAATAGCTTTCTCAGCATGGAAAGTGAGTGGGAAGAGAATAATAACCAACAGTCACATTTCTGGAAGAGCTATGGCTGTTGTTATTATGACAATATTTACTGAGTACCCATAACATTTAGATAACTTGGTTAAATATACATACAAGTTATATACTAATTTCTTATAACCACGCAGCTCGTTTGTACAGTGCGTAGAGGGGTTAAAATGTGCCAACTCAATCTATACACAGTGATCTCTATCAAACCATACGAAGGCCAAAAAAAAAAAAAAAGATGGGAGATTACGGGCGGAAATGACTCATGAAGCAGGAAAAATGTCAGGGATCCACAGTATTATGATTAGACAACAATAATAATAGCTGGCAGTTATATAGTTCTTTAAGGTTTGCAAAGAACTTTATATTGAATATTTAAGTTGATCTCCATCTATGAGGTAGGTGCTATTATTATCCTATTTTACTGATGAAGAAGTTGAAGCACAAGAGGTTAAGTGATTTGTCTAGTGCCATACAGCTAGAAAATGTCTGAGGCAGGATTTGAACCCAGGTCTTCCCGACTTTTCCATTCCCTATTATGCTGTGCTGCTTTTTCTTTTTTATTTAATTTTTAAAAATTTCTGAACTCAATTTTATTTTACTTTTATTAAGATCTACCTTCTCTCCCTCTGACCTTCCTGCCCTCTCACAATAAGAAAGCAAGAAAAACAAAACCTCTGTTACAAACATGTATAATCAAGTCAAATTTGTACACTGGGTATGTTAAAAAAAAAAATGCCTCAATCCACGCTCTGCTTCTAACACTTCTCTTTCAGAAAATGGATGGCATGTTTCATCATGAGTCCTCTAGAATTATGGTTGACTATAGTCATCCAAATTCCTAAGTCTTTCAAGATTTTGTCTTTACAATATTATTGTCATTGTATAAACTGCTCTCCAAACTCACTTCATTCTGTATCAGTTCGTATCTTCCCAAATTTCTCTGAAACCACACATCCACACACACACACACACCCCTCTCTACTTAAACCCAAACAGGAATCAATAAATAAATACATCTCAGATTAACTAATCTGTGATGTATGTTCTTAACCAAGTGGATTCAATTATTTTACAGAAGTGGAATGCAAAGCAGTAAGGTAATTTAATGGTTCTGAACACACTTACTGCTGGTTAGTGTTCCAGTTAATCAAAGTAATTGAATGCTAAAAGCAGGTTATATTTATCACACTGATGCAGCCACTATTGTAGCGCGCCACAGCGAAGGCTGCCAGGACACTTCCCGTTTTCTACCCCCTCATTTCTTAGAAAGGCTTATCTTTTTCACTAAAATGGCATGTTTTTGGAATGAGCTCAAAGATAACTCATAGGGGAAGTTGATGTTAAATTTAAGCTACTGAGAATTTTCTTCATAAATGAATTTCCCTCTTCCTTCTATCCTCCACTTCTTTTTTTTAGTATAGTACAGCTATTGATTATAATAAAAGACAAAACCTGAACATTTTCCCTTAATTCCCACCTTCTGAACAGAAATCATAGGCCCTGCATCCTGGCTTATCCCTCTTTTTGGTCCAGGTTCTGGGAAATGCTGTACTGAATCACAGCAAACTAATTTCATACTGTGCTTCATGCTGATTCTGGTAGCTTAGGACAGGGATATGGATTGATTTTGAGGTTGTGGCCCTCATCTCTCACCTAGAGCTATGCCTGTAACTCAGATGAAATAGAAAAACAAAACAAAACATTTTCCCGTACCTGGATGGTGAATGGGGTAAGTTTCTTTTTGTTGATTGTTCTTTCATCAATTGTATCTGGCACTGATAGGTTGATCATTTTACTAAAATGGAAAAGATCAAAATGAAAACAATGAATGAGTTGGCCCTTGGCCATCAAGGCCTAACAATACTGATTGCTGTATCTCTTTTTTTGATATTCCAACAAGTAAGCAAACAAGACAACATTATACCTAGGCACCTAGTGTTAGATCTGGAGGCAGGCAGACCTGAGTTCAAATCTAACCATATACACTTATCAGCTGTGTGACCTTGAGAAAGTTTTTTCACCTCAGTTTCCTCAACTGTAAAAGGGAGGTAGTAACAGCACCTACCTTTCAAGGCTGTTGTGAGGATCAAATGAGATAATATTTGTAAAGTGCTAGCGCAGTACCTGGAACATAGTAGGTGCTCAATAAATACTTGTTTCCTTTTTTTCCTTCCTAGTCTATGTGAAACCAAAGAGGGCTACTTTGATTCAAGTGAATCTAGAATAGGCTTAGTATACCTGAGGGAGAGAAGCTGAATACATTAACATCTTTGGACAGGGACTGAAGAAGCAAATGCATTTTGTGTACAAACATGCACACCCCCCTGAATTTTCTTAGCACATCAGCAAATCCCAAAAACGCAGCTAGGTGGCGCAGTGGAGAGGGTGCTGGGCCTGAAGTCAGAAAGACTTGTCTTCTGAGTTCAAATGTGACCTCAGACACTTACTAGCTGTGTGACCCTGGGCAAGTCACTTAACCCTGCCTCAGTTTCTTCATTTGTAAAATGAGCTGGAGAAGGAAATGGCAAACCACTCCAGTATCTTTGCCAAGAAAACCCCAAATGGGGGTTTTCTAGACCCCCAAGAGTCAGACACCGACTGAACAACAACAGCAAATGCTGAGGATGCCCAAAGCATTATGCCTCCTCATTTCCTCAGTCATTTCAATCAAAGTCAAGGCAACAGAGAGAAGTAGTTAGTCTCATGGGTTCCCAAAGTGGACAATACCACACCCTGGGGTGCGCTGGAACTATGGGGGGAGGGAACAATAGTAACCTTGGGTACCACTGGGGGGCATTGAATAAAAATAAGGGTGTGGTGGAAGCATAAGGAAAGAAGAGAATTTTGAAAAACTGTTCATACATGTTTCATTTGCTACGTAACAGAGTTAAAGTCATAGTGATTGCATTATTTTCCAAATAAAACACAAAATCCAAGTTATAACTGATGAGTGGTCAAGTCCAATGACAGGTCTTAACAAGAAAGTGTTGGCAGGGAGCACGTCACCCATTGTCAGTAAGTCTAGCATGCATCGGCAGAAATAGGTGAGTGTAATGACTTGTTTACAACATGATACCATAAGGCTACATGATGCAATACTGCATTACCAGAATTTCAGTGCAGGAAAAAACCCCACAAATACAATAAATTATTAAATTTAATATGTGCCATCTAAAAATATATGTATTTTATATTTTTTAAAATGATGCAAATTTTAAAAAAAATTAAAGGGTTAAAGAAAGTAGATTTCCAGGGAGATGCTGAATAATTTTTTTTTTGAAAAGGGGGCAGTAGACCAAATAAGTTTGTGAACCTCTGGTCTATATGTTTCTGACTGAGAAAAGGGCACCAGTTTCACCTATGTATTGTTCAAAACAGAAGCATTAAAGCTTGATGAGGGAAATAATGAAAGGATGTGAGCATTCCCCAACAACTACATACTGAGGAAGTAGTACTTAGTCTCAGTTAATGGAAATCCCCAGGTCTGTTTTGGGTGTCTGGATCAAACACTGTATCCCAAGCTGAATAAATTTATTGAGTCTTATTGTATTTATTATTCCATTTCTCTCCTACCCCATCCTTTTCTGTTCTACCATATACAATACACCACATGTATTATATTATATTATTTTGTATTAGTACATTATATCATATCATATTATATTATACTATATTACGGTATTAATCTCCCCTAGTAGTATCTGATATATGCTGACTATATCAGGTACATACTGTAGACAAAACCTATTATTTATAGGATAAAAAAGACAAGTAGGAGCAAAGATTGAGTGCTAGATCTGGAATAAGGAAATCTGCATTTGAATTCTTCCTCAGCCTTGCTGTGTGACCATTTACAAATAAATCAGTTAATCTCTGAGTCTCAGTTTCTCATATGTAAGATGGGGATATTTATATTGCCTGCCTCACCAGGTTGTTCTGAGGAAATTAAACTCAAATTGTTATTTTTCTAAAAAAAGCAGGATGGTATGGTAGAAAAAGCATGTTGTTAGGGGCAGCTAGGTGGCACAATGGATAGAGCATTGGCCCTGGAATCAGGATGGACCTGAGTTCAAATCCAGCCTCAGACATGTAATATTCACTAGCTGTGTCACTCTGGCAAGTCACGTAAACCCAATTGCCTCACACAAAAAAAGAAAAAAGAAAAAGCATATTGGACTCAGAGTCAGAAGACCTGGGTTCAATTCCCAGCTCTGTTAATTATTAGTTCTTTGTTCTTGGACATGTCACTTAATCGCTCTGTGATTCAGTTTCTCTATCTATAAAATGGGATAGTAATAGCTCATTACTTATTTGACACGGTTTTTGTAAGGAAAGTGAACTGTAAACTTTAAAACCCATATAGATTTGAGTTGTAATCATTGTTGTTGTTGCTGTTGTTAAGAAGAAGAAGAAGAAGAAGTAGAAGTCACTGGAGCTGTTAGTAACTAAATATTTGATAGTCACAGTAGAGATAAATGGAAGATCCCTCAGGTCTGAGAGCTTGTTCTACTAAGTTATACAACAAAAAATGATCTTTACTTAAAGGGGGCAAAAATTGGCGTTAGCAATATCTTTCAAGGAAAAACACTATCTGACTGAAAGTTGTGTTTTCTGTCACCATAACCTTGTACTTCTAATGTTAAAATAGTAATATTTAATATTATTATCACTAATAATAATAATAATAATAACAGCTAGCTTTTATATGGCAAAGTACTTTACAAATATAATTTCATTTTACCTTCATAACAATCCTAGGAAGTACGTGTTATTATTATCCCCATTTTATCCATGAGGAAATTGAAGCAGAGAGAGGTTAAGTGACTTGGCCAGGGTCACACAGCTAATAATTGTCTGAAGTCAAATTTGAACTCAGATATTCCTGACTCCAAGTAATAATAGCAATAATAAGGATGATAACTGGCATTTATACAGCATTTTAAGGTTTGCAAGGCAATTTATATGCCTCATCTGATCTGATCTTCAAAACAAGCAAGTGAGGTAAATACTGCTATAGGTATTGTTGCTCCCATTTTCTAGATGCCCAGTATAAGCTAGAGACACCTGAAGGATATATCACAATGCTGAAGTCCCATACAACAACTAGGTTTGGATCAACTTCACTTTGGATATATTCATTTCATTGATTCATTTTCTTTCTTTCTTTTTGGTGATGCAATCAGGGTTAAGTGATTTGCCCAAGGTCACACAGCCAGGAAGTGTCAAGTATCTGAGGCAGGATTTGAACCCAGGTCCTTCTGACTCCAAGGCCGGAGCTCTGTCTACTGCACCACCGAGCTGCCCCTTCATTGATTCATTTTCACACATTTATGAAAATGTTAGTGACCTGATCTGAATATTTATACGTCATATTGGACATTTGAAGATTGCTTATAAAACATAATCTTTAGTAAAGATATAATCTACAAAAATATTTTCAGATATCCCCTTTGGGGTAAGCAAGAAATGTTCTTGTGATTAGAAGCATCTTGTGATTAGATGAGGTTCTTAAGAACTTTTCTATTTCCAAAAAATTATTTGCTGAGTAAAACTAGTGGCAGGAATACCATTTTTACACAAAGACACATGACACACACACAGTCACTCTCTCCCTATACACAACCCATAGTGAACTTGGCAGCTTTGCATTGTTCAGGCTTTTAGCTGTAGCTCCACCACTTTCTAAAACAGCACAAAGGTCAAACTATGAAGTATTTGAAATGGCAATTTCTCTTTCTGCCTATTTTACAACCATGCTCAGCACAGTGGAGACGTCCACAGATCCCTCAATCTCCACCGAGGAGGGAGAGGAGTATGGGGGGTAGAACGGTTATAGAGATATGGCTGTATGCCCTAGTTAATGGGGTTGGGCAAAAGTACACTCCTATATTTGATGACAGTGGTCTCGATTTATCTAATATAGTGGTGGTGGTGGTGGTTGTCAGGCAGAGTCCACAAGACTGCTTCATCCTTTTTCTCTTCAATCTGAATTTCTGTACTAACTACAGAGAGGTTCCACACCCTAGTCTCTGAAGAGCAGAGATCTAATTAGAACTTAACTATTCATGTAAGCCCCGGAGGAGCCTAGACTACTGCTAGTATGGTCCTGTAATGGCAGTAATAGCAACTCTAAGAAAGACTGTTGTGAATCAGCATGTTAGGCAAATGGTCAATTATGTGCTGGGATAAACTGTCCATGCTTTGGGGATTACTGCTTTCTCTCAGGTAGCTTGATACATTTTTTTCCTCTAAATTCATGTAGAGGTTACGTGCCTATGAATGTATAACATAAAAATCCTGTTTTAGTCACAGGGTTAAGTTCCTTAACTCTGATGACAGGATACATTCAAGGTTAAAGGATGCAATGTGCAAATGATTTCTCAATTATAATTTCCCATTTTATATTACTATTATACCAATATCAGAGAATGTTTAGATGACACAAAATAGCATATTATCTA
The DNA here is from genome assembly GCF_900497805.2 of Vombatus ursinus. Classification (NCBI taxonomy): domain Eukaryota; kingdom Metazoa; phylum Chordata; class Mammalia; order Diprotodontia; family Vombatidae; genus Vombatus; species Vombatus ursinus. Next base: position 4,196,582 of record NW_020945437.1, on the reverse strand, counting down.
CACATTATTACTATTTTGGCCACAGAATCCATCATGTCTTTTTTTCACAATGAATTTACCTTCCTAATTATATTTAGTTTAGGCTTTTACTAAAATTAGTTTGGACCTCTGAGTTATCAACCAATGGCCAGGGAAAAGGAATCAGTAGAGGGCAGTGCTATCAGAAAACTGCCATGCATGGAGTTAAAACAGTGCCAAGTTTACTCCATAAACTAAAAAACACCATAAACTTATACATTCACATATATGTTATATACTTATGTATATATATGTTAAGTATATGCCAATTTATGTCCATGTAAGTACATACATGCATGTATGTGCATACATATAATTACATGGACAGTTTTAGAAACCAATGAGGAAGTATTATTTACCATAGGACGATGCCATCTCCAACAGCAGTAAAGAGGTCATCTGTGTTTGGATCCATAGGGAGGACATGCTTACAATCAGGATCATTTTCCAGGGCCTTGTTTACCCAGTTAACAAAGGCATATTTTTCTTCCTCTGCAAATCAATGGTTACATTTATCCATTTGCAAGACCATACTCCAATATAAACAACAAAGTTCACTCTGGTCTCAGAATGTCAGAGCTAGAACAAACCCTGTAAGTTCATCTAGTCCATCCTCCTGCTACCCAAAACTTTCAGTGCCTTTTGTGAACAGCCACAGTACCTATGTTTACCCAAAGTCACAAAACACTCGGAAAATAAACTTGAAGGTAGACAGAGATATTCAATAAGAACATTAAGTAGGAGGAAATAAATATTGCTTCTGGCACAGGAGAAGGAATATGGTCTAATGCTTATAGGATGAACTGCAGGGGCTCTGCTTCTAGTCTTCGTGAGTATTGTGTGGTTATGGGTTAAGTCACTCAAATTCTCTGTGCTTCTCTCTAATCATTCCCAAAATAGGTTAATTCATGGGGGATTTTGAGGTAAAATGGATATTAATGATGCAATCTTTCTCTTCCGGTAGTAGGCATTATGAATTTACCTGAATAGGAATGCTGTGTTCCAACACTGGATTGTTCTGAGGTACCACCAATAGCACAAATTCCTTCTTTCTTATTAATGGCTTTTCTGAAGGTCTTGGCAACTTCCGTGCTTTTTAATCCATGAAACATCTGTGAAAACAGTATACCTTTAGAGAAGTTCAAGCCTTAACCAGGAAACTTTGGAAAAAGAAGAGAATATTGCCATAGCACAGGAACCATATTTGTTCTAGCTACATACTAAAAACCCTTCACTAAAGTCCTATTCTGATGGCTCATGGTGTTATGAGGTGATCCTGGGTTCTTGAAGGTACTACCAAGTAGAGCAGAACCTGGTAGGTTCTATCAAGCCGGAAGGGTTCAATGATAAGCCCAGTGAGTGACTCCATCATTCAAAGTTCATTCTAGCCGAGTGCAGAAAGGCTCATCACCAGAAGATCAGGTACCAAACTTCTTAACTTGTTTTACCATAACAAGCCATGAAGACTGACTACTGAGGTGTGGAGGAATCTCTTGATCAAGGAAGTACTACACTAATGAACTCATAGACCCTGGAGATATCAGAGTATTAAAGGCTCTATTTTGAAAAAGTCATTCCACATCTTTTATTTTCATACTCACTGAGATAAACTCATCAAAGCTGATCCGGCCTTCATGGTTTAGATCTCCAGTTGCCATCAGGTTCTCTGTGATTTCCCTTACTCGGTACCCAGGCAAGGGCAAGCAAGCTGCCTTGAACAAGTCATTCAGTTCATTGCAGCTGATGTACCCATTGCCATCTGTATCTGTAAATAATAAATAACAAACATACTAGTAGTCGTAGCGGTAGCTCATTATCATTACCAAGCACTTTACAGGCATTACCTCACTGAGCCTCACAATGATCCTATGAAAGCTGATTAGGCAGTTATTACATTTCCCCCATTGACATGCCCAAAATTATACACAGATAAAAAGTGGCAAAGCTGGCAATCAATCCCAGGTGTTCTGATGCCAAATTTGGAACTCTTTCCATTATACCATACTGTCTCACATCATGCTGCCTTCCCAAAGTTCAATGGCCATCAAACCAAGAACACTAGGTGTGTCAGCGAGGATACCTGGGAAGTGAGGAGTAGCAGGGTAGTGGAGACAATCACCCCCAGCATCTGGGCCTGCCACCATAAAAAGGCCTGAAGCTTAACAAAACACTGCAGCTATCAGTCAAAAGGTATATCATATTGTCACTCAGAAGGTACCATGCTAGACACTTCTGAGGAATAAGAAAACACTAGGTCCTAGCTCCAGGGTGCGGAAGCTGAAACTCTGAGTCGGAGGTAGGAATTCTGGCCAAGAGAGGCAGAAGAATTCTAGGACTAAGAAGAAAATAGTCAACCAAAGGGAATTTTTTAAAAAGTGGAATGGGATACAAAATGATTGTTATTAGCAAGAAAGGAGAAATGGGGAAAAGAGAATGGATGTCAGTAAAAGAAAGTCAAGGGAAACAGCAGCAACAACAATAAAGCTAAGTAAAGGCTTAAAGAACCAAGAGCTGGGAGATTTTCCAGGCTGGAAATGGACAGAGGGAGGAGGAAGGATGTTAGGCCAGGAGAGGGAGATAGACTTTAAATGAATCTCCTCTTGGGAACTGATACCCTCAGCCCCTTCTAACCCTTCCCCGCTGCTTTATTTTCTGAGCTCTTCTGCCGTGCCCACATTTCATCATTTTGATGAAGCTATGCTGAGGTAATTGAGTAAACAGAATTATTATGCAATGTGAGACCCCAAAATGTCTTCCATACCAATGCTACTCACCAACTTTGGAGAAAGCTTCTCTGAGTTCTGCCATTTCTTCATCGGATACTGAACTTCTGGCCATTTTTACTGCTTTGAGTAATTGATCTACAAAAATAAACAAAAACCATATATGTAATATACATATATATATACACACACTATATATATACTATGTATGACATTGTAAGATATAAAAATATGCCACATATGTGTCAAGGGATAGATCTGATAACTCATAAAGCATCATGTTCCACCTTTACCTTCACACTGGAACATTTCAGATTTTGAAAGGCGATTGGCTCAACAATGGAAACCCTCATCACATGCCTGGGATAAGACCTTAATTGAACTTGATACCTCCATTGTCCAACCTATGTACTATTAAGTCTGACTTTAGGGAGGAGGAACAGAATGAACTAAAAGGTAAGAATATTATTTCTGGCATCTGTTTTATTCTATCTACAAATTATACTCTCATTTTCACCCTGTAGTATCATAATTGATGCTAAATGTCATCAATGACAATAGCAGAAAGGGAACAGTGAAAGTGTTGCCACGTATAGGCAGCAATTTTATCATTTTGTTTTACTGTTACCCAGATACGATACAACATAAAAAGAAAATAAAGAAATGTTATTACCTCAGAATTTCCATATCCAGACTTAGGTTTGCTTATTTTTATTTAATTATTATTTTAGATGCTTAGTATAGGATTGTTGTCTATAAACTATTATAGATTTTGCTTCATTACCATGTTATATGTATATGTCATATATATTATTTATATATGCATATGTTCCATTTAGACACATTGTTTTCTGAAATCAATTAAATTAAAGCTATGAATTCACTATGCACACTTAACCATCTATAACCTATTTATTTTTATATTTAAAAATCTTCAGGGGTTTCACAAACTCAAACTGGCACTTACTTCATATCATGCCCCTTGACACTACACATTCTAATCAAACAACCTTATTAGCTGTTCCCTGAACTCCATATGGCATTTTCCATTTCCACTACTTTACATGGGTTATGCCCAGGCTGGAATGCGTTCTCTTCTCACCTCCAAACCTTAGAATGACTCACTTTCTTCAAGACTTATCTCAATATAGGGGCAGCTAGCTGGTGCAGTGGATAGAGCTCTAGCTTTAGATTTAGGAGGACCTGAGTTCAAATTTGGCCTTAAACACTTGACGCTAGCTGTGTGACCCTGGGCAAGTCACTTAACCCTGACTGCTTCAACCCCCTCCCCCCCAAAAAAAGGCAAAAATAATGTTGAAGACTTAGCTCAACAAAGTTGAATCAGGTAATAAGAAGGAATTTGAACTTAAGAAACCCATCAATTTAAGGGACACAAAGAAAAGGGAAAGAGGTAGTATTCAGTTTAAGGGTAGAGCAAGTAATTTAATGCAAGCCTAGGTTAATAATATTATTTCACCTTGATGGGACCCAAACAAAAACATAATATCTTGGGAAAGCAGCTTCTAACCAGCATGATGAGAAATGAATAGAATGTCATAATTGGCAGTGACCATAGAGATCATTTAGTTTAACACCATCCCACTCCATGTCATTTTACAGACAAGGAAATTGAGGCCCAGGAAGAAGAAGTGGCTTGCCTAAGTTCTAAGTCTCAAAAAATGCTAGACTAGAGTTTATAAATGGACCTCCTGTTGAGGGAAGCAGGATAAGAATTGGATTTACCATTAAATGAGCTATTACGCTTCATAAAAGAGAAGAGCATTTCTCATCTAAATAAACTGAATGTGCAAATGACATAGTTTTCCAGAAGCAGAGAAGCAGGAAGTGGAAGTAATTAGATTGAATACCTTTAGCTGAGGTCATCTTTAAGAAATGCATCAGTAGAGCTAGCAACAAACATTAGGCACTATACATAGCATCATCTTTGTGCTTACCTGGAAAAGTGGATTCTATGAAATTCACTCTGATTTAAAGGTACAGAAAATGACACTGTCATTAAGACCAAAAAGGTTAGCCCATGAGGTAATCAATGTATGCCCTGCTGGCACAGCAGGATAGTAACAAACTATGGGAAGAAATTCAAAAGAATAGCCAAGAGGGTTCGAGGCATTTGGAGCACTGAAGGAGAAGCTGATGAGACAGGTTCCCTTCAAATCAATGTAGTATCTTCAGCTGTGGTCTGTTGCCCCTTTATTATCTCCCCACTTTGATGAAAGAAACTTCTAACCATGTTCTGGCCAGGAGACATTTTTAAGATCTGCAGCAAATTAGTGGGGAAGTTTGGAACCAAACTTTCGAAACCCTGCCCACAGGATAAATTCTAAGGGCAAAAATCTTGAATCACTTATCTAAGTCAGGTTTGACTGTACTTGTGTGCAGATTTCATTTTATTAAGTTGATAGCGGTGATATTCTAAGACATTTAGCCACAGGGTATACATACCAACTTTTAAAAATTACACAGTTTTAAAAATAGTATTTAGAAATATCAATAACAAAAATAGCAAAGAGTAGCAAAGTTCATCCATCTATTTCAGAGCTGTAGGAGTCTATAATTCTACAACTCAAGTTAGCCTAAATTAATAGGTTTTGAGGCTAAAAGTCAGGAGATGGAGGAAGAGAATTCAAGGCACAGGAGACAGCCTGTGGAGAGATGTATCTTGTAGAAAAAATAGTATAACACTGTCAATGGATTATAGAGTATGTGGAAGACAGTAAAGTGTAAGAAGACTGGAAAAGGTGGTGGGGAGGAGGGTTGTGAAGGGCTTTGAATGTCAAAAGATTTTATATTTGATACTGAAGGTTCTAGAGAGCCACTGAAGTTTATTGAGAGGAGGGGTGACATGGTCAAATGGCTTTAGGAAGATCAATCTGATAGCTGAGTGGAAGAGGGACTGGAGTGGTGAGAGACGAGACAGGGAGACCCACCAACCGATTACTGAAATAGTTTAAGCAGAAGGTGCCTGCACCAATATGGTGGCAATGTCAAAGGAGAGAAGGGAACATAAACAAGAGATATTGCAAAGGTAAAACGAACAAGCTTTGGCAATTCATTTGATCTGGGGGGTGAAAAAGAGTGAAGAATTGAGGATAACATATCTCACTCTTGATCCTGGGTGAATGAGAGAATGGTGGAACCTTCAATAGTAATAGGCAAGTTAGGAAGAGAGAAGGGTTTGGGAAAGAAACATAATGAGTTCAGTGGTGTGAGTACTTTCTCCACTAAATCAGACTGCAAGTCCTCCATCCCTTAGTTGGGTTCATGAATTATTATGACCCCCTCAGAATCATTCAATGTCCAACATTACATTAGGTGATAATTTCTCCACACTTTACTAGAATGATCTTTAGATACAAAACTCCTTACACAAAATGCCTGCAAACTTTAAAGCACTATAGAAAGATGATTTATGTGATTTCTCTAGGCCTATACTCAAAACCTTTCTAGCTTGTGAGACTTTGGGGAATTCACTTAACCAGAGATTTGGAGTACAGGAGGCTTTCTAAGGTCCTCAAGGGTTGAAATTCTTACTCCCATGAAACTAGCTTGTGCTCTGCATTTGGGAACACACTAAATTGAGGCATGAGAGCAGGACTTTACCTTTGTTTGCGTTTCCAGTGCTTAACACAGTGTCTGGCACAGGTTCTTAATAAATGTTTATTGATTGGCTTTGGCATAGAAACTATGCCTGGTGTTTAATAAATATTTATTGACTTGTTATTATCTTAGCAAATATAAATATGCATAAGAAAAATAAAATGACTAAGTTTTTTAAAAACTAAATTAAAAAGTATCAAATAATAAAATCACCATCAATTATGTAATTTTAGAAATATAAAGGTCTTTACTTTGTAGAAGCGTTTCTAAAAACATTTACAATAATGAATGTTTGGAAGAGGGAAGTACATCAAAACAACTATGAATTTTCACCTCACATGGAACAAACTGACAAAGATGATAAAAGACAGGGATGGTCAATGCTGGCGGGTTTGTGGAAAGATGGGCACATTTATGCAGAGATTTTAGAGCTATAAATTGGTCCAACCTATCTAGAAAGCAATTAGGAATTTTATGAAGAAAGAGACTAAAATGTTCATATGCTTTGACCCAGAAACTCTAATGCTAGGCTTATGTCCCAAGGCAGTCAATGAAATACATCAAAACACTGTATTTATAGAAGCGCTTTTTGTAGGAGCAAAGAACTTGGAAACAAAATAGATGCTCATTAATTGAAGAATGGCTAAACAAGTTGTGGCTCAAGAACAGAATGGAATATAACGAATATTTATCATGGGAAGACCTATAGAAACCAAAGCTAAATAATGAAGCCAAACCAGGAAAATAATATACACAATGACTACAGCAGTGTAAATGGAAATAATAACAACAAAACAATTAAAAATGAATTCTATAACATTGTAATGACCATGCTTGGCCTCAAAGAAGATAGATAAGAAAATAACTTCCTTCTTAATAGAGGAGAATTACAGGTATGGAACATTACAGATAAGGTCATACCATTTTAATGTGTTGATTAGTTGTGTTAAACTTTTTTGGTAATTTTTTTCTCCTTTTTATTTTCTGTTATAAGGGATAACTCAAGAGTGGATGAGGGGAGGGATACATTGGAAAATGTGGATGACATAAAAACAAAATCTGTCAATAAAATTTAAAAAATAAACACCCACCTTGAGGATGAACCCAGAGAGACTAGGATGACACTGAATATCAGAGGTGATAGGTGAACATGCCCCATCCCATCCTGGCTGAGCACTCCCTCCCCAAAGGGTTGCCTAATATCAAATAGGGATCAGTATAGACTTGGGGCTCACCCAGTATGGGTCTTTCTAAACAAGTCCCAAAGCAGCCACAAATCCTAATGTGTCCCAGACTTACTGGGCTATCTGGGATAAGGCATGCACACAGGAAACAAGAGCCATGGTAAGTGGGCCAGTACACCTCTGTTCCATTTAAAATGGAAAAAAAAAATCACCAGCAGAGTGTGAGATCTGATAGCCTCCTCTGTTACCACACACTTGTTTGGGAAATACCAATCTAGTCCACTCCCTGCTTCCAGGCACTCAAACTGTCCCAGAAAGAGAGCTCTCTACTATTTTATTATAATTTTCTAAATAAGGAAATGCTACATTCTCCCTTGGTAATATATCCCAGTGCATCTCATCCCTAGCGTATAACCTAAATTCTTTCTAATGCAACTAAAACTTATCTTCTCTTGTGCTTTCCTCAGTGGAACAGTAGAATCTGTGATCTGTAATTCAAACAAAAATCCATCATATACCTGAATATTGTCATTGTTTCCCCTCTCTTTTCTCGGTTAAATAAATTCAGGGTATTTAGACTCTCCTCATTTGCTATTTCTTTGTTTTATTCCATTTAAAAAAATGCCAAGCGCAAGCCCCCTCCATGTCTTTACCTCCAGGAGTGGAGTATGCCTGAGTCTCTGGACTGTCTCTAGAATGTCAAAGAAATCCCTTCACCTGGAAGGTTACTTCACACCTGGACCTCTTACACTGCAAGTACTCTGCCCCTGAAGCCCCTTGCCATGATTGGTTGATGCCTCCTAGACCCTCCATTTTAAGGAGACCACTCAGCCTGTCACTTATTATTTCCTCTTCTGACTTTGTCTACCATGTCTCAGTATTAGTACTTTTTCTCCTGTCCCCACCCCATCAGTTTCCTTTTAAATGTTTTCTTCTCCCATTAAATTATAAGTTCCTTGAGGGACAAGATTCTTTTTTTCATATTTGTATTCCCAGAAAATGGCACACAGTAAGTGCTTCATAAATTCCTGTTGACTTGACCATTCTGGACTTTTCATTGAGTACTTTCTATAGTAAGGGCAATTATTAATTAACATTAAAACTAAACTATGTTTCCTAAAAAGGAATGAAAATTTGATTATAAAATAATTACCTTATAGTTCTTCCATATTCTAGGGATGTACATGGACATAATGTGCACCACAAGTATCTAACTGTGTGATAGGGATGGATTGGGGTGGAGGAAAGGAGATGAAATCATTGAAGCATGCAAAGATAAATCAAGTAGCCGTGTAGAAACTAGGGTTCACATCAGGGGGCAAAGAATTACTTCCTATGCTCATCCTTGTTGAATTATGAGTAATAGGGCCCCATGGCCTCTGGTTTCTACCAATAACAACTTTTAAAAGCTCGCTGAAATCCCGGGGCAGCCTCGGAATTCTCTTAACTCTTGTTAAATTGAAGTTAAACCTTAACACTTCTCTATTTTATGAAGTTCAATTCTACAACAAACATATATTAAGGCACTATGGGGAAAAGGTGCCAAAGATAATAGCTAATAATAATAGCTACCATTTTTATAGTGCCTACAGTGTGCCAAGCACTGTGCTAAGCCTTTTGCAAATGTTATCTCAATTGATCCTCACAACAACCCTGGGAGGTAAGTGCTGTTATTCACAATTATTAAGTCTGAGGCTGAATTTGAACTCAGGTCTTCCTGACTCCAGGCCTGTTGCAGGCAGGGAGGAGGGCCAACAGGACTGCCAGAAAACAGCTATGACTTGTATACAAATGGATATAATACAAGGCAGAATATGATAAGGATAAGGGCGTGATACAAATACAGTATTAAAAAGAAATGTGGAAAGGGAGAGATCAGAGAAGGTTTCACGGAAGAGGTGGGAATTCATCTCCATGCCCTACTCAGGGACCTCTTCATTCCGTAAGATCACATCAGCCTTGGAACTCAGGTCATCCGTATTCTGCTTCTGAAGTTCCTCTACCTGGAGGGCTGAGAGGACAGCTTCTCACAGAACTTCCATTTAAGGAGAGCTCTCAGGCTAGCCATCCCCTGATTTTCAGCTTCCTTTTGTGTACTGTCATCTCTCATTAGATCATAAACTCCTTGAAGGCAAGGACAATCTTTCTTTTTTGTATCTGTCTCTCAAACGCTGAGCACAATACTTGGCACACAGTAGGTGCTTAATAAATGTTTATTGACTGAGCTGAGCTGGGACTTGAAGAAAGAGAAAGAAGGCTTTCAACAGATAGAAATGAGGACTCAGTCCATGCCAAGTATGGAAGATGGTCTGTACAGAGGCAGATGACGGCAGGATAGCTGATATAGGGGAACAGCTAATCAAGTAAGCATAGAGGAGGAGTAATAAATGAGTTGGAAAGGTAGCTAGACTGCAGGGGGGTTAAACGTCACTCTAGCTAACACTTCAAGCTCCCTCTTTGCAACTCATCCTTTTGCCAATATATGAAAGATTTTTAATCTCCACCCCACTCCTGCCCCTACAAAAGAAAGGTAAAAACACCTGTAACAGGAAGACCAGTTTATGAATTTATGAGGAATGAAACAATTACAAGAACTAATTGCTTCGGTGAGTTGGTCTAAGAAGGATGGTGCATATACCCTTAGGAAAGATGTGTACTGCAATCAAACCCCGGCGCTGCTTACCCTTGCCTTTGGCAGCCCGATGATCTAAGTGAGGTCGGAAGAAGCAGCGACTCTGGTGCCTTTTAGAAGTTATTATAAGCTATGTCTCCTGCAGTGATCAGAATAGTGATGTCAACCAAAAGGGTTGTACTGGGGGAGCGGAGCCCGACTGTGGAAACAAGGAGGGGGCAGTGGAAGACAAGCTAGACTAAAAATAGCATGAGGCTGCAGAGCATACAGGATGAGCTAGACCACATGGTAGGCTTTTATGGGGGCTGCCTCCAGGAAACCGCTCCACACCATGCAGAGGGGAGACTGATACCTGCTTCTGCACAACTAGCACAGTCCTTGCATGGTCCATGCTGCCTATTCTTGGGTACAGCACTTCTAAGTTCAATCTCCAACTCTATCCACACCTCCCTGAGGACTGTCCTCCTCCATGACCCTCATCAAGTTGTTAAGTATTTATTAAGAACCTACTATGTGCTAGGCACTGTGCTACACTGCCCACTATCACTGATCCAAATGCTGTGTGAGAAAGTGCAGGAAAGAGGGATTCTGATTATTAGAGGCACAGATTCAGAGCTGCAAGGGCAGCTTAGAGTTCATTCATTCTACTCCTCCCATTTTACAGAGGAAGAAACTGAAGCCCAGAGAAATACAGTGAGTTGCCTAGTCATACAAGTAATCAGAGAGAGGGCTAGGATTCAAACCCAAGACCTGTATCTCCAAATCCAGCAGTCTTTCCACTGAGAGATTTTTCTTCTTGGCATAGGAAAACTTCCCTGCAAATTGCCCCTGTCAGCCCCTGCTTGAGGAGTGCAAGATAATGCTTTGGGCTCCTAGGTTTTGGGGAGGGCAGCCAGGAGGCTCTGAAGGCCAGAACCAGAATTCCAAGAAGAGAAGTCATCAAGAACAAGAGGTGCTCATGAGCAGCTCTTCCTTTCTGCACCTTGACTGACACCTCTGTTGAGCCTTCACCAACCACAGCTCCCTATCCCTCCACTGGCGTGACGGAGAAGATGAGAAGGACAGAGGAAAAGTTTCTGCACTAGAGTTCAGATTATCAGCTGAGCAGGTAGCCAGCTCTGCAATCTTCCAATAATCCTAGACTCCTCACTTTCCCTCACCCCAGATGTCCAGTCTGTTCCCAAATCTACGTCCATATCTTCCCTATTGATTTCCTCTTTCCTTAAAAAGCTTTACCTTAGTTCAGGCCCTCATTATCTCTATACATTACTAGCACAATGGCCTCCTAAGTGGTATCCCTGCTTCAAGTCTCTCCCCTCCCCTTTTATATATTCAAAATTTTTCATTTAATTTCCTAACAAAATTGTCTCCTAATTGCCAAAGTGATTTTCTTAAAGTACAGGTTGGACCATCTCACTTCCCTCCTCCAGAAGCTCTATATCATTATTATCTTTTCATCTTTATTAAAGCCTTCTTTATCATAACAGAGAGGGGAAATACATAGCTATAAAGCAGCTCATGTGAAAAAGGCCTAGAGGTTCTGGTGGACCACAAACTCAGCATGAGCCAACAGTGTGATGATGAGGCAGTCTAGGCACTAGGTGGCGCAGTGGATAAATAGTTGTATTTGGAGTCAAGAAGACCTGAATTCAAATTTGACCTCAGACACTTAATAGCTGTGTGATCCTGGGCAAGTGTCATAACCTCTGTTTGCCTTAGTTTTACTTATCTGCAAAATGGGGATAATAATAGTACCTACTGCCCAGGGTCACTGTGAGGAGGAGATATTTGTAAAGTGCTTTCCAAATTATAAAGTGTTATATAGATGTTAACTTATTGTTATTGGTAGTAGTCTTCATCATCATCACTGTCAACATCATCAAAAAAGTACTTTAATCTTAACCTTCATTAATAAAACTCTAACATCCAATGCAAGAGTTCTTAGCCTTTTTTTGTGTCAGACCCTTTCGGCAACATGGTGCAGTCTACACAAACCTTGAAGAATTTTGTTTTAATTCATAATTAAAGGAAATGCTAAATTTCAGTTAGTAAAAATAGAAATGTAATTTTTTTTCTCATCCAAAATCATGGACCTCCTGAAATCTAATGATAGACATATATGCCCTAGATTAAGAATCTGTGGTTCAAAGGCAGAGGGGTGATGGGCCTGCTATAAAATGCCATGGTCAGAATACATCTGTAGTACTGAGTCCAGATCCAAGAGATGTATTTTAGAAGAGACACTGACAAGCTAGAGAAATGTCTAGAAGAGGATAACCAGTATAGTGATGTGGCTGAAAATATGGGAAGACTGGATGAAAGAACTGGGAATGTTTAGCTTTGAAAAGAGAAGGGTGAGGATCAAAGAGCAGAAGAAGTCGAAGGTACATGTGATAAAAGTTTTCAAATGCCTGGAGTTATCAGATTGAAGAGGACATAGATTCATTTTACTTGGCCCTGTAAAACTAGGGAGGAGTTACAGTGAACTTCGGGTCAATATAAGGAAAAACTTCCTAATAATTAAGAGTTATCCACAAATGGAACAGGAAACAAGTTTCCATTTACTAAAGATCTTCAAACAGGTTGGATAACCCCTCATTAGAGATGTTATAGATAGGACTTGGGATCATGAAGATGGTTTCAAATCCAATCTCAGATATTTACTAGCTGTGTGACACTGAGCAAGTCACAACCTCTCTGGGCCTCAGTTTGCTCACCCGTAAAATGAGAGGGTCAGACTCAATGGTTCTTAAGGTCCCTGTTGGCTCTAAATTTATGTTATTAGATAGATTCATAACTTGGGTAGGGATATGAGGTCCATTCTAACTCAAACTCTCTGATTCTATATAGAATTAGAAAAATAAATGACATCATCCTTATTGGATTTTGCATCAGAGAGAATCGTTTTAGAGATGCTTATTTCCATCCTTTTCTTTAGGAGTCAGAATGCTTTTCACTACATCCATCATATTTTTTAAGTTTATAACTTTTATTTTCTATATAACAAGTTTTTTTTTTTAAATTAATCTGTCTCTCCCACTAAAAAAATCATTAATATATGTCTACATAGTCCAGCAAAACAAATTCCCATATTAGCTATGGGTAAAAATATATGTCTTTTTCTACATTTTAAGTTCATCATCTCTCTGTCAGGAAGGGAGTGGTATGTTTCATCTTCATTCAGTTGGACTCATTTATCATTGCAGTGATAAGCATTCTAAAGTCTTTCAAAGTTGTTTTTCTCTGTGATGTTGCTATCATTTTATAAACTGCTTTCCTAGTTTTGCTTATTTCACTCTGCATCAGTTCAAAAAGATCTTCCCAGTATCCTCTAAAATTGTCCACTTCATCATTTGTTCTGGTACAACAATATTCCAATACATTTATATACCCCAATTTGCTTAGCCATTTTTCCAAGAGAAAAACCTCTTAGTTTACTATTTGGGACAACTGTGAAAAGAGTTGTTATATTTTTGTATATATAGATCCCTCTCCTCTTTGATTTCTTTGGGGTACAGGCCTAACAGTGGTTTAGCTGGATCAATGAGTATATATATGCAATTTGTTAATTTTATGGGCATAGTTCCAAACTGCTTTTTACCACAGCTGGACCAATTCACAACTCCATCAACAATGCACTTGTGTACCTGTTTTCCCACAGCCCTTCCATCATTTGTCATTTTCTTCTCTTGTCACCTTTGTCAGTCTGATAAGTGTGAAGGAGAACCACAAAGTTACTTTAATTTCTATTTCTCTAATTATTAATGATTTAAAGTATTTTATATGATTGCTGATAATTCAGATTTCTTCTTTGAAAACTGCCTATTCATATTCTTTCACCATTTATTGTTTGTGAAATTTATCTTATAAATTTGACTCAATTATGTATCTTGAAAATGAGACTTTTATAGAGAATTTTTTACAAAGATTTTCCCCCACTTGTTTTCCTTTTAATTTTTGCTGCATTAGATTTGTTTGTATAAAATATTTTTAATTTCATATAATCAAAATTTTTCCTTTTATCTTGTGCATCCTCTATTGTTTGCTCAGTCATAAAGTCTTCACCTATTCATAAATCTGAAAGGTAATTTCTTCTTTGCTCCTCTAATTGTTTTATGATGTGATTTTGTATATTTAGGTCACCAACATAAATACTATAAATGTGTCCTACCACTCCTCTCTGCTGATAAATTTTCACTGGAATCACCTGTTTTCTATTTTTGTTAGCATTTATACATCCATGTGGCATTCCTCTTTGGGGTGAATTTAATTCCATGAAGTGGGGAGAAAGCTGGTATTATAATCCCCACCTTAGAGATCATAAATGAAGGCACTGAGAAATGAAGTATTTTGCCCAAGGTCCCTAAATGAGTTTGTGGCAAATCCAGGAAGATAAGTAAGACTTTTTTACCCTTGCACTTAAGTTAAAATGTGAAGAAGGTGGGAGCCATTTGACATTTAAGTAGAAATAGAAAAACCTTTGGCACAAGGTTAGGTACTAAGGAGCTTATTTAAGAAAAACTGGTACCATTATTCCCATCTTGTGAGTGAATAAATAATACCTCAATAGCAGAGTAGTATAAATGTAAATTCTTTTGCAAAGGGAAACTCCCAAATCTCTTTACTTTCTCTCCACATGTCATTTCAATATCCCTAAAATACTCCTCATCATAGATCCTGGGGGTCTCAGTCCCTTAATATATTTCTATATATTTTGGAGGCTGTATGAACAGTAGCTAAATCTATGAGAAAATCCAACCTACCCATCTCACTATCTAGTAGACCAAGGTAAGTACCATCTTGTGTACCTTGCAAGCCCCATAAGAACAATAATGTTCACAGCCTTACTTAATAATTATGCTGTGTGTGTATTTGCATATATATGTTTATATATATACATATATGTATGTGTATGTGTGTGTATGTGTGTATAAAACCTATATCAGATTGCTTCTTGTCTTGGGGAGGAGAAAGGGAGAAAAATTTGGAACCCCAAATCTTATAAAAATGAAATGAATGTTGAAAACTATGTTTACATGTAATTGGAAAAAATAAAATGCTATTTACAAAAAAAAGAAAAGAAAAACTATGCTGATGATATGGTCAAACTCTGGGGGAACTACTATCATTGTGACTCATGAAATAATGAATTGACTCAAATAGGAACTGCCTGATAGCCAAGCCTAGGTGCTCAGGGGGGAAACCTTGTAGTTTCATGGTTCCCTGGAGCAGTTAGACCCTAGTTTCAGCTTTGCTTTTCTCCCATCTTAGCTCTTCTCAGTCTTTGTTTTATATCCCTTCTTCAGAGTTGTTGAAGGTCTAATTTCTAAGAGAACTCTAAATGGTAGCAGCAGTAATTAAGACCCAACCACTTCTCTATTTCCTGACCTATTTTCTATGGAATAGTTATGGGAACCTGGCCTAATCTACCCGGAGCCCCAAATGTGGAAAGTACCTTGCAACAACTGAGGAAATGGAGCCAGACCTTATAAGTGTGTAGAAATTCTGAGGGAAAGAACACTAAACTGGTAGTGAGGTCATCAATCCTGTCTAGCAACCTCAAAATAAAAATCCAAGATGCTAGATTTATAAAATGAGATTATTTCATAGAGTAAAGCTTAACTGAGATAATACTTCCTGGTTGCTCTGCAAACTTTAAAGCAATATGTAAATACTAGCTATCATCAGCTATTATTCTTAGTGCCTAGAAACATGGGGTACTGGTTCTGTTGGCCCTTTTAGAAATTTACTACCGTTCTCTCCAACCTGGTAATTTCCTGTATATTTGTCGCATCTAAAGTCTGAATTTGAAGAACATCCAAAAAAATGAACAATCTTTTTACATGTAAATAGTCACTATAATTTTAAATTTAATTTGGTCATTATTTGACCTCATTATCAACAGGATCAGAGATACTGATGTTTTAATACACTCATACCTCAAGAACTGAAGCTGTAGAATTTGTGCCAATTTGATGCATTTCACTTTTGACTTTTAGCCCCTCTATCATATTCCCTCCTTTACAGCTGTTAAAGACCTCTTAGAAACATGACTCAGGGAGCCATGGCTTGGTTGGCTGATATTTACTGTCAATTGGTTGTATTATTGAATTAAGGTGACAAAGTTTCAAGTAACCTAATGCTTATATAACTTTCTCTTAAAAGATGTTGCACCACGAAATTGTCAGCAATTTTTTCAGGACTGCTATACAGACTAGTATGTCCCTAAAATAGTCTTAGAATCCCTTGGAAAGTCAGACCAGTAAAGATTAGAGACCATATTGGGATAAATGTTGATGAGGATTCTAGGTTGAAAGGATTGTTCAGATGTTGTTAAAAGGCATTTAGTCCACGGGTACTGTGCTTTTCAAAACAAACTAAACAGGCCGGGATCTTACCTTTCAGAATTTGTAACAAAATAGATTACAGTCACAAAGCCAAACATTATACAAGAATAATTCAATTCTACAAATGTTTATTTAGTACTTTTTGTAAGCGGAATGTGTGCTAGGTGTTGATAGCAAGGCTAATGTTTAGAAAAGGTATCACCCTGGACCTCATGGATCTTATAGTCTCATAGGGGGATATGACATTTATACACAAACTATAATACATAATTGCACATGAAGTAGACAGTAATCCCCTCCTCCCTCAGCTCCAAACCCACTAGAGGATTTTATGCAAAGGGGTGATATGACCACGTGAACTGATATGATGGTGATCCTAGTAGCTATGAGGAGAGATAAGGGCAAGGAAAGAGTGGCCGGGAGGGAAGGGGGGTGGGGGAGAAATGCTAGAAAATTCTAACGATAGATTAGGTGGAGTAGCAATGACAGCCTACCCAGGGGTGTGTTTTTTTCTGTAAGTTTGATGTTTATTTGTTTTAAAGCATGTGTTCCTTTTTAATGTGAGAACAGAGAGGTAGGGACAGAATGAAGACTTGGTGACTGCCCAGGAGAGCTTTAGGAGAAGGAAGAGTCAAAGACACAAGATTTTGAACACGGCCAACACGATAAAAGGCGAGGTCATTGACACAAATACAGAATTAGGAAGGAGGAGCAAATCTTGGCATCAAGATAATGCACTAGGAAATGAAAGAAAGAAACCTTGACAAAGTAATAAGCTCAAGTAATAGTTACATTAAAGTGATTCTGGATTGATGATGGAAAGGCTGCCACATCATTTCCTAGGTTTTGATAGTCTTTGGGGAAGGGGTGATAACAGGAGAGAAATAACAGAAGTCTGAAGATACTTTAATGACAAAGAAAGAAAGTGTGACCATCCATTGAGAGATGGGGAAATTTAAAGAGGGACTTTCCAAAATATTTGGTAAGTACTGTCATCAGCAGCGAAATCTCCCTATGCATTTTTTAAACAAAAGAGAGTTATTTAACAATGCAAACTTGTTTCCCAACTATACTCTGCCTAAACTCAGTTTTCAAGGCCCATGTAACATAGCCTCCTCCATTAGGAAAATCATCCTATGCTCATCCTTCTTATGACCAAGAGATTTTTTTTTCCTCTGCCAACTTCTGATGTCAGCAATGTGAACCAAGAGATAAGTATAAATGGTAGAAAAGACAGCAATCAAGATGTGCCAGACTTAAGGGCAGCAATGATGTCATTTGAACCCCAAATCTGTCTGAGGAATGACAAGTAGGTGAATCACATGTAAATTTTATGCAAGTATGACTGTGGCCTCCACATTTTAGGCACTTTGAAATAGATCACAGGAAAATCCTATCAGAGATGACTGGATTAAGGGATCAAGTGACAGGCACCCTGAGTACAAAGCATTGTAATTTTCCACTCTTCTCTCCACCATGCAAATAGAAGACAGGGAAAGGCGAGTTCTCAGTGAGACTGCAGATCACATGCATAATTCATTTGTCTACTGAATTTAGGGTCTTTATGCAGTCCACACAGAAAAGTTTCTCTTTTTCTCTTTAGCTCAGCCAGGCAAGAACAGGAAGAAAATAATGAGAGAAACCCTGTAACTTGTGCTGGACTGAAAAAGAAGAATCAATGCTACCACCGCAAAACTGTGGTTTTGCTAGTTCCTCAATTTAACATTTCAGTCCTTCCTTCCGGGAGAAAAAACAACTGAAGTTCTTTAAGAACCATCCTCTTTTTAACTAGTCAGGGTGACTTCATAGCAATAGTACTTAAATCTTCAGCAAAATAATTTTAATGCAAAAGATTTGCAGTAATAATCCTAACTTATTTGTTCTTACATTCACACTTAAAACATATCCTTTTTCCTTTGAAAATTTTCAAGATATTCCCAATTTATTAATGGTCAAAGGATATGAACAGGCAGTTCTCAGATGAAGAAATTAAAGCTATCTATAGTTATATGAAAAAATTCTCTAAATCACTATTAATTAGAGAAATGCAAACCAAAACAACTCTGAGGTACCACATCACACCTATCAGATTGGCCAACATGACAAAACAGAAAAATGATAAATGTTGGAGGAGATGTGAGAAAATTGGAACACAAATGCATTGTTGGTGGAGTTGTAAAATGATCCAAGCATTTTGGAGAGCAATTTGGAACTATGCCCAAAAGGCTATAAAAATGTGCTGCATACCTTTTGACCCAACAATAGCACTTCTAGGGCTATATCCCAGAGAGATCATACAAATGGGAAAAGGACCCACATGTACAAAAATATTTGTAGCAGCACTTTTTGCAGTGGCAAAAATTGGAAATTGAGAGGATGCCCATCAATTGCGGAATGGCTGAACAAGTTGTGGTACATGAATGTAATGGAATTCTATTGTGCTATAAGAAATGATGAACAGGCTGACTTCAGAAAAGTCTGGAAAAGACTTGTATGGACTGATGCTGAGTGAAGTGAGCAAAACCAGGAGAACGTTGTACACAATAACAGCCACATTGTATGATGACTAATATTGATAAACTTAACCCTTCTCATCTCCAAAGGCCTCGTGATGGAAAATGCTATCCACATCCAAAGAAAGAACCATAGAGTTTGAATGCAGATCGAAGCATACTATTTGCTGTTTATTTTTCTTCTGTTGTGTTTTGTTTCCTCTTTCTGGTGGTTTCTCCTATTAGTTCTAATTCTTACTTACAACATCACTTATGTGAAAATATGTTTAATAGGAATGTATGGAGATAGCCTATATTAGATTGCGTACTGTCTTGGGGAGGGAGGTGAGGAAGGAGGGGGAGAAAAATTTTAAACTCAAAAGCATATGAAAGTGATTGTTGATAAATCAAAATAAATTAATTTAAAAAAAAGAAAATTTTCAAGATACCTATACCTAACTTATCCAATAATGGTGACAATAATTAAAAGTACATTGATGGCCATGAGTATAAAATTGCTTGTTTTTCTCATATCATAACTCCTCTGTCCCCAGATCTCACAAATATGATTCCCACAATTAAAATCATTCTAAATGTGAGTCACTAAAGTATCTCTTTCAAAGGGAAAGCCCATTGAGGATGGTCTCCATATATGACCTGGTATATTGTTAACATCAATTTTAGACCTAATAATTGATCACAGAATTAAAGGTTTACAACTGGAAAGGGCCTTGGAATTCCAGAGATGATGATGCTAAAGAATAAATATTATACCCAAATAAAATTTGCATATGATTATATACTTATCATTCCACAGGCATTTTATGGAGTTAAAACTATATGAATTGCTACTCTCATTTGACATTTCTTGATTTCTGTCTTTTCTATCATTTATACCCATCTAATCATTATCAACTTGGAGACCAAAAGTAACTATACTAATGTTTCTTGAGGAAAACAATAATGCTTAATTTGTGCTCAGTTAAAGAGTACATATCAGCAGTATGGCTCTGCTGATTTTTTTGCCCAAGGAGGGTATCCTGAAATTTGATTAATATAAGAATCACTGCAACCAGAGAACTGAATAAAATAAGAAGACAAATATACTAAATTTTGTACAGAGAAGGAGAATGGTGTTTTGACTGAACTTTGAGGGAGAAGAAATTTGGATCCAACTCAGACCTACATGCTAAACAAGTCACAACTTTTTTTTTTTTCAAAGACTGGCTCTCCCCATATCACTTAGGCTAGAAATGCAAGGGCTATTCTTGAGTCTAATACCACTGCTGATGAGCACAAAAGCTCAGACATGATCTGTTTCTGACATGGGTCAATTGGCTCTTCTTAGACAACCTTTCATTCCCTACCACGCCTAGGGACTCGCCAGGTTGATACCAGACTTAGTACAGTCATCCAATTAGTATAGGCTACTGAAGTTCAGAACTCCTGAGTCCAAAAAAACAACCAGCTTCAGCCTCCCCAGTTGTTGGGGGTATAGGTGAGTACCACCAACTAGTGCCCAGCAATTGGGGAGGCTGAGGATATAGGCAAATGCCACCAAACCCAATACGCTTTACTTTTTTGAGCCTTGGTTTCCTCATTTGTACAATGAGGATGATACAGGACTATTATAAGGAAAACTGCTTCGTAAACCTTAAAAACCTATAATAAGAGTGCAGATTCTTATTAGGTAAAGCTGATGCCGAGGACTCATAATCAGAGGGTATTCACTTTGAAGTACTGTTGCTGTAAAGGTGATAAATTTGTACCACGCAAGCTAGGACAGGATAGAGAATTTACTTTGACTGACTGGCCTGTTACATAATCAGTCACAGACGCACAATATCAACACAGTCATGGGATTAGACAAACTGGGACCTTGGGGGTCATCAAGTCCAACCACCTCATCCCATTGAAGCCCAGAGAAAAGATAATTTGCCCAAGGTAACAGAGGGAATAAAAAGCCAGGCTGGGAGTCAAACTCAGGTCCTTTGACTCCAAATATAGTCCCTTTTCAACTTCATCATGATGACATGAATAACAAGGTATATATACAAAGTAAAAGTCCCATAAGAGTATAGTAATTTAATTAACAAACATAAAACTTGAAAATTCTTTTTAACTACAGGCACAAGCTAAATATATTTGTCTCATGTTCTTACTTTTACCATAATACATTTATTTTATCCCACTTCATATTGGATATTACTCTAAGGAGGTAAAACATCTAGTAGAGTAATATGCCCTAACAGAAACCAGCTCACCCAACTGCTAATTAAAGTTAAAAGGAAAAACAAAATGGCAGATGATTAACCCAGGGGCTTCCTCCCTACCCCAGCAACCCCTGAATCCAGGAAACAGATACAAAGGGAGATAAAAAAGCAATCTCGAGAAAGATTTTGTGGCTGAGGGGCAAAGAATACACACCTGCTTCTCAACTGCCTCTTATATTATCTTCCACGCTGGAGCAATTATGGAATTGCTGAGAAGAGGAACGTAATCCCTACTATTGACCTACCAAAAATAATGGAGACAACAAACTGTTTGAAAGGAAGCTGCATCAGAAGGGAACTAAGGAAAGTAGCAGAGAAATCCCACCTACGAAGCAGGGTGACTAAGAAGTCAGAGTTGGGATGGAGGAAGGTTTCTGAGATCATTAAGTGAGGATTTCCCAAGGTTTTCAATTATAATTCATAACATTTTCTTCTCACTTCAATATATCTAAGATTTCATGGGTATGGGAAGTCCTACTAAACACTGCAGGTTTACACCTCAGTGAAACCCATTCCTACTTTAATATTTAATGTCATGAGTGGCTGAGATCAAGAAAAGGAATCACCCAGTGGTCACCCTTCTTCTACAAACTGCCTTGATAAACTTGGCAATCCCATTATTCAGAAGAAAGATGTCACCAGGCCTACACACAAAGCCTTTCCAGTTCAATAGGGTCTGCCAGAGCTTGCATTCTGTTGACATAGCTTTCAAAAACCCAAAGTTCCTCTCCTCCACAAGAATGGTAGGAGGGGAAGAGGGAAGAGTGATACTGGATTGGTTTTATCTTTTCCCATGAGGTGAAAAGAATTTAACACCATCACATGTTTGACTTCAGAAAATATAGTCAAGAGGAAAAAAAAATAAAAATAAGTCAAAACTGTTCACATCTATTGATATTATTTAGCTAAACAGCTTTGTGGCTTCCAATTATCTGTTTTTGTTTAAGACTTAGAGATATTAAAATCCATAATTTATTGAAATAGGCAAGAAAAATGGGTATCAATTAGGTTTGCCCAACCAAGAATCAATGGAAGCATGGTAGATGGTAAGGGAGTATCAGCCTAAGCTTTTTGCTGTGAATTTTCCAGCTTGGAGAAAAATAATCCAATAAAAATAATTTTTTGTCCTCTACTTTGGCAACAATAAACCAGGGATGGAGAGGAAGCCTTGCTTCAGTCTAGCAAACATAGGTCAATGAGTTATTACAAACTGGCTACTAGTAGAATGGTAAGGCTCAGAACAAAAACATGAAATAAGTTTTCATCATAAAATTTTAAAAAACAGAAAATTAAAAAGAAAAAACATAAACAAAAATATTGCCTGTAGCTGTTTTCATTTTAAGCTATCAAAGTCATGGTCCACAGTATATTTTAAGAAAAAATGAAAGAACAGATGTGAAAGTGCTTTGAAAAAAGTAAAAATAAAGAGTCCACGTGCAAAGTTTTACCGCTGTTATTTTACTTTTTGTGGACTCCAACTCCATAGCAACCACTGTAGATATTTAACAAATATTAAATTATTCAATGAGCGTCTCCACCAGACAGAAAAAAAATGGTGGTATAATTTATAAATGTGGTATAAAATCCCTCAATAAAATTGATTTAGGAATATATATTCATATGTAAATGTTGAGTCTCAATTTCATCATTGTGTAGGACCTATCATCTTATTTGTCATTATAAAACCAAAAAGGTTTCTTCGTTAATCTCGGATTTAATCTCTCAAGTCACTCCCTGCTGCCAACACCTTCAAGTCCTCCTAGTCTGGAACAAGACTTTTAAACTAACAGGAGAATAGGTATGCTCCAAAAAGGTAGCCTTTCCTTTTCCTACTTATATTTTCTATTCAAGTGGATGAACGAGTACAGTTGAATCTAACTTTACTAATAGAACTTGCTTAATTGCCCTACTCACACAAAATAACTCTGAGGTATGGACCTTACTTTGAAAGCAATTTGACAAAAAAAATCACTGCAAAGATGACTGATGATGGTTGAAACCACAGCACATATTTTAAGGAAGGCGAATTAAACCCTTGATCAAGAACAATATTCTTAGGATGCTCCTGAAGGGGCTTCTAAATTTCTCAGTCATTATGCTGAAAACTGATGTGGACTACTAAGATCTTATTTACTCATGGCATTACACACACAAAAAAAATTATGTAGATATGGAATGGTCCATGCCCTCAAGGAGACCCAGAAGAATCGCAATAATACCTATTGAAGCTGAAATAGAATAAATCCTAATTCAGGTCCCTGAGCATATGAGGTCTATCCCTTTTATAACCCAAGCTTTATTTTATCCCACATAATTTTGTTCTTTCCTTGCATTTAACTTTCTCCCCCAATTTTTTCCCCCTGTCCATTGGTACAGTAAGAACATTGCATTGAAAAGGTACAGTTGAAGGAGCACTTAACGGGGAATTGGGAAGACCCAGGTTTTGGTCTTCCTTCTGACACTAACTGTGGGACCTTGGAGAAGTGTCTGGACCTCAAAATTATCTGTAAAACTGAAAAGGTTTAGAAGTAGATCAGAGTTTCTTAACCCGGGGCCTATGAACTAGGATGGGAAAAACAATTACATCTTTATTTCCACTAACTTCGAAGTGAAATTTAGTATTCTTTTCAATTATCTTAAAACGTGATTTTGAGAAGGGGTTCATTGGCTTCCCCAGATTCCCAAAGTGACCCACAACACAAAAAAAGATGAAGAACCTGTGGCCTAGAGGATATCTTCGGGGAAAACGGGCTGATTTAAGGCTGATGGGACCAAGAGAAGCCATGGTGGCAACAGATGGGCCTTGTAAGTTGGGTTGATAATCAGACAAGGAGTAGGTCATGGGAAGATTAGTAAGACCATTTAATGGGTGCTTCTTTCAGGCTTTTACCATTTTGGTATTAGTTGCTTTCTTTGCTATCTTTGCACAAATTTCAGTCACTTTGTGTCTTGAGACTTTCTTGAGTCTTTCTCTTTAAGAAATCTTATTAAGGCTTATATTTTCACATCATTGAGTGATCCAAGTCAACAAAGCCTTTACACACTATCTAATTTGAAGTATGACACCAGCTCTCAAGGGTTCAATTATCATGCAGATGATTCTGAGACATATAAACCCAGTCCTAACCTCCCCGCTGACTTCCAATCTCTCATGACTATCCGTCTTTTAGACAAGTTGAACTAGATGCCTCACAGGTATCTCAGATTCATCTTGTCTAAAACAGAACTCATTATCTTTCTCCCCAAACTCTTCCCTCTTCTGAAACTTTTGTATTGCTGACGGTAACAACAAGTTCTCGGTCACACAAGCCCCAAACCCTGGTATCATCCTTCCCTCCTCATTCACATTCACTCTAAATATACAATCTATTGCCAAATCTTGTCATTTCTACCTTCGAAATATCTCTTGTATGTATCTCCTTTTCTCCCCTAACAGAGCCAACACCCTGGTTGCAGACCCTTATTGCCTCACACCCAGGCTATTGCAATAAACTTCTGGTTAGTTTCTCGGTCTCAAGTCTCTCCTAACTCTACTCCCATCCCCCACTCAGTTTGCCAAAGTGATTTTCTTGAAGTTCAGGACTGATCACAGCACTCCTCCTACCCAAAGAACTCCAGTGGCTGACTATTACTTCCAGGATCAAATACAAAATCTTTGTTTGGTATTTAAAGATCTTTACAACCTGGCCCCTTTCTACTTTTGAAGTCTTCTTACACTTTACCTCCCTCTTTGATTGACTGGCACTCCTCGTTTTACTGTTCCTCACATAGAACACTCCATCTCTTAAAGTGGTATCTTTCCACTGACTATCCCCCATGCCTAATGTTGTCCCTTCTCATCCTGGCCTCTCAGCTTCTTTCAAGACAAAGCTCAAATCCCCACCTTCTGTAGGATACCTTTCCTAGCTCTCTCCTCCCTACAAACACACACACACACACACACACACACACATACACACACACACACACACACACACACCCCTTCTAGTGCCTTCCCTCTGAAATTTCTTCCCATTTACACTTTATATATCTTGGACGTAGTTATTTTCATGTTGTCTCCCCCATTAGAATGTAAGCTCCTTGAGGGCAAGAAATTGTTTTTTTACTTTCTTTGTATTGCTAGCATTTAGCATACAGCCTGGCCCATTGTAAATGTTTTTTAAAATGCCTACTGACTGACTGAATGGAAAGAACATGCCAAGAGTCAGATGAACTAAACAAAGGGAATTAGGAAGAGAGAGTTTCTGAGTGGTTGATTTAAGGGTAGATAACAGGGGAATTGTGTCCCTTAGACTAAGGATAAGAGTTGAAGAGGGTATGTGGAGGAAGGCCAATGGCTGGAAATCTCCAAGTGGGCAGAAGGCCAGAGAGCATCCAGAAGGGTCAGTAGAGCTGAAATGGATGAGAGTACAAATGTGATTCCAAAATAGGTTTAAGAACATGGATACTTAGTTGGTCAGGCAGATCAACCTGATACATTAATAAAGATGGGAAAGGGGGAGGGGTATGGTTCTATACATTATTGACATTAGTGACCCTAATTACTCCTTTATATACTGGTAAACTTCACACTCATGAACGTTTTTTTTTTTAGTAAACATGACAAAGCACATTTTGTTTTCCTGAAGTTATCTTTTGCTGGGATTTATTCAAGCCAATACTTCCCGGACTTTTTCAAACTACCTTTCTAATAATATACAAACGAGTTCTTGGAGACTTACAAAACATGATCTGATAAGCACATTCTAGAACGTTCTCAGAATTTCTCTGGATTCTCTTTTTGTACTAGATTCCATGTCTTTACAGCTAATTCTATTTAAATTCACCTCCCTAGTCTTCCCAACAGGCTGACTGGCTTAATGAAAATCAACTTAAAATCAATGTATGTTTTGTATGTGTGTTTGCATGTGGGTGTATTCCCCTCTAATAGTTTGCCAGGCAAAGAGTCACTTTGGGGAAATGTGATTCTTCAATTGACAAAAATGAATTTGAAAGTTAACAAATGGATCTCTAACACTAATGGCATGTTTGTTTTCTGTCAAATTTTTAAGCATCAGAGGATAATGATTTAATGAAGCTTCTTCCTAAGATACTCTGAAATCCATGGTTTCTATGTGTCTGGGCCAATTATTCACTGGTACCTTCAAAGAACTATCCTTTGTAGCTCAGAGCTTTGTCCCCTAATATAATCTGACTTTTCATGTATATATGGTATAGAATGGCTTAAAATTCATGGAGAAAGCAGTGAAATTAAGGAACACATACTGCTCTTACTTCTAACGGAGAAAAATGGAAAAAAGGGGACGTTTCTGGCTCCATATAGGTATCAAATGCATCCATTAATAATTCCAGTTTAAACCAAATGGCTCAAATAACCACAATCACGGTCAATAACATGATTCAAGATATTCACACGTGAAAAAGTTAATTTCTTAGAAAAAGTCATTACTATGGACTAACATCCAATATGTACCACAATCTTAACAATCAATATGCATTTATCTTTAAAACATTTTAGCATCAATAAAGCCTAGTCAATAGTCTCAAAGAGTAAGGGAAATACATGGAGATACAAGTCAATTAGAAAGAAAATAAGATTTTTCTAAAACATCCATTTCAGTATTGTTCTAGACAATTCAAGTGGTGCACACACCCACCCACCCTCCTCCAAAACCATTTGCACCAACACTGACACCCGTCCTGGGCCGTTACACGTTTACCACAAATTTCCTGTGCAGTTAAACTGCTATACTTCTTGCCCAGGACCCTGTTCCTAGCAATGACAGGTGCCATCTTTATTACCTTACCACCACACCGGCCCACTCACCCACCCACCCAAGTAAACAACCCTTACAAAAAGAGTAAATTCACTGGCACCAGCATCACAGACATTGAGGGAAGAAAGAATGACTTAAAGACTGAAAAATTACCTTGTGTAAAAAAAAAAAAGCTGTAGATAGTAGTGCTGGCGTTTGATTAGAGACCCTTCCTTTCTGGTCTGGAGAACTACTCTATCTGTCAGCCTCCTGTATGTGGTCTGAAGGCAGGAAGTGAGTTGGGTGACAAATCATCATCCAGAAAAGAAATAGATTTTGTCTTTATAAGGACATTTTACTTACTTTTTTTTTCACATCACCCTCCCCTACCACAATCACCTGACAGGGCAGGTCACACTGAAATGTAGAAGTCCCTTACCACTTCCTCTTCATAAGCATTTTTTTCTCTCTCCTTACCTCTCTTCCCTCCTCTAAGCTTGCTTCTAATGGGCGCGCAGATATTCCTTTTTTGATAAGAAAGCCAATTTTTACCATGCTA
The DNA here is from genome assembly GCF_900497805.2 of Vombatus ursinus. NCBI lineage: Eukaryota > Metazoa > Chordata > Mammalia > Diprotodontia > Vombatidae > Vombatus > Vombatus ursinus. Next base: position 4,168,980 of record NW_020945437.1, on the reverse strand, counting down.
CTCTGTAGTTCTTGTTCTAACCACAGCTCTGGTGGCATTGATTACTTAGTACTTACAACAAAGACAAGCAAATCATGAAATTTTTAGTAAAACAACAAAACCAATCACTTGAAGTTAGCTGGTAGGGATTACTTTGGGTCAGCTTTATCCACTCTCTCCCAGTAAAGTACTTCTCAGGAGCAATCTACTTAAGCCAGAACTGTCCCTTTAAGACCAAAAGGGGAAGGTTAGTTACTGTTGTAAACAGACTTCCACCCTAGCCTAAGGCATTATTTACTCATTTCTTTTATTTATAGTGCTACCATTGCCCTCACCTCGGAGGAGCTCATTTAACCCAAACAAGACTTAAATTATTTAGAAGTTTCCTATAAAGATTAGCATTAGGTAACCGAGACAGCTATCACAGCTAAATTGGTGGCTACATTCCTTCACTTGGATCAGAAAAGAGCAGAAGGAAAAAAACAAGACAAAACAAGAAACTTTTTTTTTTTTTTGCAAAATTACAATTAAGGAAAAATGAATGTTTATCATGCATAAAGCTTCAGGACTCTCTCTTGGAGGCAGAAAATTATTCAATGTTATATCTATGTATGCATGCAATGATCATCTGCACTGTATGAAATTTCATGTGAATGAAGCTCATATCCTATGAGCTTTTATATAAAATATGATAAATTTAGATTCACTGCAATGAAGACCAAAACAAAAAAGGTGAGGCACTTGGTCTAGTCAAATGAAGAATTATTGGTTCACGGATTAGAACCATTCCAGAAGGGACTTAACATGGGAGTGACTTTTTCTCCCTGCCCACTTGAGAAGGTTGAGTGTTGTATTACAGGACTACATTTTCTTCAGTATCTACTCTATGCATTCCCAGAAGTACTTTACTTTGGGTAGGTATTTCAGAAGGCAAACACATTCTTTAAACTACCGAGGAACCAGCACTTTATACAGTAGGGAGATTCTGCTGAATTTCATAGAATTAAAGAAATTGAGGGTTGGAAGGAAACTAAGCCTAATCCAACCTGAAAGGGCTATCCACTATAACAAACCTGGCAAGTGATTATCCAGCCTCTCTCTGCCTGCAGACCTCAAAAGGGATACCCTACCAACTCTCAAGGAAACCCATTCCACTTTGGGAGAGCTCTGATTGTTAGGAAGTTTCTTTTCACAATTTGCCTTTCTGTACCTTTCACCTTCTGCCCCTGCTTCTGCACTTTGGGGCCAAATAGTACAGGTATAATTCTGCACCGCCCTGTATGCCTGCCATGACAGCTCTTCTAATACTTGAAAACAATTATTACATTGCTTCCTTACCTTCTCTTTTCCAGGGCAAACATTCCCCGTTCTTTCAACCAATCCTCACATGACATAGACTCAAGGCCCTCTGGTTCCTTTGGACACTCTCTATCTTATCAATGTCCTCCTTAAACTGTTGGTGCAAACAATACTCCACATGAGGTCTGAAGAGGAGAGAGTACAGTGGGGCTCTGGGTCACCCTCGACCTCTTCCAAAAGAAAGAATTAACAACAACAGTGGGCCTATCTCCTCCCTGTTCCTGGAAGCTATGTCTCTCTTAATTTAGCCTAAGATCAAGTTAGCCTTTTTTGGCTACTGACTTATGTTGAACTTGTAGTGCACTAAAACCATCAGCTCTTTTTCGGTAGCTAGGTAGCATAATAGATAGTGTACTGGACTAAGAGTCAAGAAAATCTGAATTCAAATCCTGCCTCAGACACTTACTAGCTGTGTGGCACTGGGCAATTCATTTAACCTCTTTGAGCTTCAATTTCCTCATCTATAAAGTAAGGATGATAATATTATTTTACAGGCTTGTTTTGGGGATTAAATGAGATATTTCTAATGTGCTTTGCAAATCCTAAAGTTCTATATAAATGCTATTATCATTATCCATATTTCTCCCATCTAGTACTTGGGAAGTTGATTTTTTTTTTATACCAAGTGTAAGATTTTATAATAAGTGTATCTTATTAGATTCAGTCCATTACCCTAACAGGGGTTCCTAACCCGGAGAATGTGCACTTATTTTAAAATATTTTGATAACCATATTTCAGTATAGTTGGCTTCCTTTGTAGTCCTATTAACTAACTTTATTTTGTGCATTTAAAAACATTATTCTGAAAAGAGGTCTACACCAGACCAAAGTCCAGGACACAAAAAAAGTAAAGAATCCTCCAGAGTCTTGTTAAGATTCTTCTGCATGCTGACTCCATCAGCGTGTGAGCTGTCCATCCCAGCTCCGTGTCATCTGCAAATAAGATGAGAATGCCTTCTATGCCTTATCCAAGTCGCTGGTGATCATGTTAAGCGGTACAAGGCCCAGTCCAAGTCCGTGGGGTGGTTTACTGGAGACCTCCTGCCATTTTGACAGTAAAGCATTAACAACAGCTTTGTGAATCCAGCCAGCCAGCTACTTCTGAGCCATCAAACTGTCTCCTCCATTATCTTTCCATCACCTTCACAAGAATACTACAAGATACTTTACTAAAAGCTTTGCTAAAAATAGAGGTAGACTGCATCCACAGCATTCTACTTATTTATTAATTTAACAATCCTGCCAAAAATGGAATTGAGGTCAATCTGGCATGACCCGTTCTTGATGAAGTCACGCTAGCTCTTTGTAATCACCTCTTCCCCTTCTAGATGTTTACCAACCATGTCTTTAACGATAGATTCTAAAATATTCCCCGGAACCAAAGTCACACTCACTTGCCTACAGTTCGCAGATTCTATTCTCCTCCTTTTTTTTTTTTTTCCCAAATCTGGATAAGATCTTTTAGGCTTCTTGTACTGCTCCTTTTTTTTCCTATGATCTTTCAAATATCACTGACAGAGTCTCCACAATCATATATGTCAATTCTTCTAGAACCCAACACCATAGTTCACCTGGGACGGGTAACTCGAGGGCAGCTTAGTGTTCCCTTACTCTCTCCTTGCTTATCTCAGGTATCAACCTCCTATTAGTCATCTGTTAACAAATTGTTGAATTTGTTAAACTGAACCCATGCATCACACCTACCTCACTAAACAAACTACATAGTAGTAGATGACTTTATTCAGCATATTCAAAGATGAAAGGATTGATTTTTTTGCATTTGTTTTTTTTTAATTCTGAACTTAACAAACATCAAATAATAAGAGCTTTTCCATATACAAAATTGAATAGAAAAAGAGGACTGCACATGAAGCTTGTAAATTAATATTTAGTGTATGCCATAAATTATTAACTAGGAAACTCTAGTAGTAATGTACTAAATGGTGGCCTACTGACCTAAAGAGTTAGTGCTTTGGGGTTATTGTGGATCTGAGCACATACCTTTAAATAGCTTTAGTCTGATTCTGTACTTTTGTGGATTCAATAATGAACAAGGGTCCACTATAGTTTCTTGTAAAGAGAAAGTAGTAGTATTTCCTATTGTAACAGCAGCCTTCTGCATCTCCTTGTGTCTGCATATCTAAGATCTGGGTAACTTATAAGGAAAACTACATGCAGAAACACAGACAGAAAGTACGAACAAAAAATTTTAGCAGTCAATACACATTTATTAAGTGACTACTATATGCCAGGCACTATGCTAAACTGGGGAAAACAAAGAAAGGCAAAACACAATCCCTGCTTTCAAGGAGCTCAGCGTCTAATGGGGTAAATTAACAACCACGTGCAAACAAAATACACACAGGATAGACTGGAGAAAATCAGCAGAGGAAAGTCACTAATATTAAGGGGGATCAGTAAAGACTTCTCATAGAAAATGGGATTTTAGGGCAGCTAGGTGGCAACAGAGCACCGGCCCTGGAGTCAGGAGGACCTGAGTTCAAACATGACCTCAGACACATGATACTCACTAGCTGTGTGACCTTGGGCAAGTCACTTAACCCTGATTGCCTTGCCAAAAAAAAGAAAATGGGATTTTAGCTAGGATTTAAGGGAAGCCAGGGAAGACAGCAAGCAGAGATGAGGAGGGACGGAATTCAGCATTATCCTCAGAAACCTGCTAGCCTTTCTCACCAGCAACACCTTTAGAACCCATTATGTCAGAGTCTGTTACGTCGCTCAGTAGATATAGCTTTCGGCCTCGAATCAGGAAGACCTGAGTTCAAATGTGACCTCAGACATTATTAGCTCTGTGACCCTAGAAAGTCACTTAATCTCTGTTTGCCTTAATCCACTGGAGAAGGAATAATAAAAACCACTCCAGAATCTTTGCCAAGAAAACTCCATGCACAGTATGGTCCACGGGTCACAAAGAGTCAGACATGACTCAACAATAATAACAGAGCTTGTACCCTCAATGCCTGCTTTCTCTGTTCTTCTTGCAGGGCAGAATGGCCGCTGGAATAAGTTATGAATTGCCAAAGACTTGACTTGCAAATTCAAGCTAATTTGAAGGAAGCTAGAACCTGTATGACATTGTATATGTCACTTAACTTCTCAGCTTCAATTATTTCTGTTTACATTTAGTCCTTAGAGAACTCAATGACTTTTTAAAAACTCCTTTCCAGCTCTAAATCTATAATCCTATGACGTCTCCCAGAGCTGTCTGGCAATACTTTTTGTTTAGCTTAGCATGTTATAGTGGATAGAGAGCTGGCATCAGAGTCAAGGAGACCTGGGTTACCTGGGCAAACCACAATCTCCCAAGACCTCCACAACTCTTTGAGACTCTAAGTTGCATGAAGAGTGTCAGCTTGCATTGGAAGAGGGAATTTCTCCCCTATATCCCTGAAATTACAGCTCCAGATCCTATCCCTATATGGATTTCCTAAAACACTGGTAGCACCCCCCTTCTCCCCACCCCAAAGACTCCAAGGAGTGTGTGATGACCTCATAGACAGTGAGAAGAGGGGTCTTATCATGAGGATCATTTTCAAGACGATCACACCTACCCTTCTTCTATCACGGCTCAACATTCCTCCACCCCATTCCCACAGTGCCATTCTCACTCTCAGTCTTCCCCATTCTTCATGGATTGGCCTCCCTGAGAAGTTATAACCTAACTATACTTAGGTTCCCACCACAGCAACATGTGCCATTGTTGGGATCATCTCCATCCCCAAACAGCCACTACCGCCCTTTCCTTTCATTTTGGGTGAGACAGAGTGAGTTACATAGGATAAGCAAGCATGGATAGACTATGATTTGCTTTGCAGATCTTGTCACCATTTTACCTTTGCTCCTCCAAACCTACCCCATCCCCTCCATCCTTCATCACTTAGGTTCACAAGCTCAGTATTATCTTCAGCTCCTCATAACTCAGCCCACAGAGCCAAGCAATTGCCACATTTGATCATTTCTACCTCTACAACATCCCTCACATTTGATACCTTCCCTCCACTCACACAGCAGGCCTTCATCCCATCTCACTGGACCATTACAATGGTGCCACAACTCTCCCCATTCCCTGATCTCTCCATAGCCTCTTCCCATTCCAGTCCAACGTCCAAACATCTGCCAAAATGATGATCCTACAGCATAAGAAACCACGCCCCTCTCCCCATGCAACAAACTCCAATAACTCCCTTACTGACTCAAGGACCAAATATCAACTTCTTTGCCTGGCATTTAAAAAAGCCCTTCGTGATATGAGCCCAAATTACCTTTCTGAACTGGTTACACATGACTCCCTTTCCTGCACTCCATAGCCCAGCCAAACCGGCCCACCTTGCTGTTCCTCACCCTCATTCTAAAACAACCAAACTATCCAAATATAAATAGGAAATTAACAAAGTAGAACATCAATTAAACTGAACCACGTAAGGAAAGAGGAATGCATTTATAGTGAAAACTTTCTGCTGAATTGAAATCAGAGATAATTAGTTTTGGCTTGTTTTTGCATCGTGAATATGACGAATATCTAAGGTCATTATTAAAACCCATTATTTGGTAATTTTTCAATAAAAAGTATCTGTAAAAAGAGCTATAAAAAAGAAATTCTCCTCTTTGGCTAGTAACATCAATCGAGTTACCTGAATAATTAATTACTAACAAAGAATCATAACTCATAGGTCTGTCCCATCCCCCAGGACACGATTTTTTTTTTTAAAATGAAGTATATTTAAAAACACAGCCCTCCCTGAAAATTATTAATAGTAATTTAGTGAGAACAAAGAAGTTTTTGTATTATTAATAAATAAAATGAAAGTATTTATTTCACCTTCATCTTTTCTATTTTATATATGTTTTATGATGTACATAATATATTAATACAGTAGTGCATTTATATAATGCATAAATCAATATACTACATTGAGGGGCACATGATTAAAATATTTTAGTGATAGGGGTGATCAATCAAAAACCGTTAGATACCCTCACCCTGGAACCCTTTCTAGAGTCTGTTCCAAACTTCCTCACTATCTTTAACCTCCTGCGGCCTTAAGGCTACCAGTGGCCCTCTATGTCCTCAAGTGCGGCCCTTTGACTGAATTTAAAATTCACAGTGGCCTCAAGGCCACAGGTTTCCCACCCCGTCCTAGTTCCAACCCACCCTCACCATTGGTAGAAACTGAGAAGAACCAAGCTATCAGGTTTAAGCTTTTTTGTCAACACTTTCTTTTCTCCCCTCAAAATGTCTATTCTCTCAACCAGCTTTCCAGTCCCAGAAGAACAGGTGTATCCCTCTTCCAAGGCTTGACTTTGGAAACATTTAACCATCAAATTGTGCTCTCAATTCTACACCTACCCATTTTCTTTTGATGATTCCCTCACTTTCCCATAATGTTATCACTTTCTCCCTTTCCCTTTCCAGTGGCTCTTTTTCTGTATTTATCCCCCAAATCTCCTATTAACTTAATTTAAAAAAAAAAACTTTTATTAAGCATGATTGCTTCTATCTGTCGCTCAATTTCTTTTTCCTTTCAAGGTTATACTCTGCTTTTGAAATGAGTAACTTGTCCCTCCTACATTTACTTACCACCCACAAAGCCTTCCGCTAACTGCCTGGTAATCCTGTTTCGTTGCTCAAATTGAAACTGTGCTTGAAGGCCGCTATCGATTATTGACCTCATAAACTTTATATACTGCTGCTAGTGTCAAAAACTTGGTGACATTTTTTTGGTCTCAGACATCCTATCTATTCTCCACTTTTTTTTTTTTTCCTGAGCCTAAAGACTTAGCCCAAGGCAGCTAGGTGGCACAGTGAATAGAGTGCCAGGCCTAGAGTCAGGAAGACTCATCTTCCTGAGTTCAAATCTGGCCTCAGACATTTCTCAGCTGTGTGATCCTGGGCAAGTCATTTCACCCTGTTTGCCTCAGTTTCCTCATCTGTAAAATGAACTAGACCAGGAAATAGCAAACCACTGTTGTATCTTTGCCAAGAAAACCCCAAACGGGGTCATGAAGAGTCAAACATAACTAAAAACAACTGACCAGAAAAGACTTAGCCGACCTGCACTTCCACCATTCACTTTTTCACCTACACTCTTCTATTTCTCTCTCCTACAATGAAAGACGTCTTTACATTAATGTGTATTTAATTGAATTGAGGCTTTTTAAGGGTTTTTCCCCCAATGACTATGGGCAAATGGGCAGGTATATAAATCAAATTATGAAACTTCTTAAAGCCTAATAATAATATGGAACCCAACTAGATGGTATAGCCTAAAGAACACTGGATCTGTAATCAAGAAGATCTGAGTTCAAATCCAACCTCCAACATTTACTAGCTGTGAGTCTGGGCAATTCATTTAGCCTCTATCTGCCTCAGTTTCCTCATATGTAAAATGGGGATGATAATAGCACCTACTCCCCAGAATTGTTGTGAGGATAAAAGGACATAATATTTGTAAAGCACTTTGCAAACCTTAAATGGCAATATAAGTGCTATTTTAAAAAAATTATTCATGGGCATATGAATGTCATAAAGCCTCTTCATTTTTAACTCGGGTTCTTTAACTGACTCATGCTTCCTGTTCTTGTCTTGATAGTCAGCTTTCTTGTGAGGGAACCCTAACTACAAGAAAGGAAAAGTTTTTAATAAACACTGACTTCTTATCCTAAAAATAAGAACCCTAAAGTCTAGACAAAGATTTGTTTGATTGCTGCAGCTTAGAGGGAACACAGCTTCCATTCCTATTCTTTGCTTTCATGCCTATTGTCCTGTTTATGTAGTCTTTTTACCAATGAGGAAACTGAGGCTGACAGTAGTTAAATGACTTGCCCATGGTCACATAAATTCCCTCTAGTGCTGCTAAGATCCCTTCTAGCTCTAAATCTAAGATCCTATAATTTATAAATTCAACCTACATCCCTAAGTTCTTTTTGATGATTCACTTTGATATCTTCTTCCAGACTGACCCTTGGAGAAATAATTCCCTTGCCACCCATGGACTGCTTCAAAAGTTTTCTACATCTCTATTAATTTGGTACAGTAGTTAGAGCCCTAACTCTGGCCTCAGAGGACCTGGGTTTAAATCCTGTTTCTGCCTCTTTATAATGTATGTAACCTTGGGCAAGTCATTTCATTTCCTTAGTTCTCAGTTCCCTCACCTGTAAAATGAGAAGGTTTTGCTAGACAGCCTCTGAGGTTCCTTCTGGCCCTACATTTATGATCCTATGGTCCTTCTTTATATCAGTTTCTGAGGAAGATGTGACTCTACATCCCCATTTCCTTCTGTAACCTCTATAATCACTACCCCTCTTCCTGTCATTTTCAGTCTCTTCTTCCAGCATCCTCCTCACTTCCTACAGCCTAACCTTCATGTGCATCCTTTTTCAAAGCAACCCTTCACTTGACTTCCATTATCTCAAGCTACTGTTCTGTGCTTCTCTTCCATCTCACAGTCAAACTCACAGTCATCTACACTTAACTGACTCTTCTTCTTCATCATCCATTAATTTCTCAAGCCCTAGCCATGCAGCTTCTGACCCCACCATGCCACTAAAACTGTTTTCATAGAGTTAAGCAATGATCTCTTAACTTGCCCATCTGAAAGCCTTTTCACAGTCCTCCTTGACCCCTCTGCTATTGTTGACCATCCCTTTCTTCTACAATTCCTCTTTTCCTTGGCATCATGATACCGATCTTTCCCAGTACTCCTCCTGCCTATACTCCTTATCAAGTCTACTTTGATAGATTACCATTTATCCTCCTGCACCCAAAGCATGAATAGTTCCCTAAGATTCTGCCCTTGGGCCTCTCTCCTTCCCTGTCTACCTTGACCTCATCTGCTCCCAGGACTTCAATTATCTTTACAAACCTATACACCCTGTTCTGATCTCTATCCTTAATTATAGGTCTGCATTTCTAATTGCCTCCTAAACATCTCTACTTGCTCAGCTTTTAGGCATCCCAAACTGAATAGATCCAAAACGAAATTCATTATTTTCTCTCTTCCCCACGACCCCACAAAACCCTTACAAACCTTGAAATTATCCTACTGATGTTAAAGGTCACTACCATTCTTAAAGTCATTCAGATTCATAACCTCAGTCATCCCTGACTCTTCCTTCTTGTTCACTCCCCATTTCCAATGAGTTGCCCAGTTCTTTCATGTCTCCTTCCGTATCTATTGCATTAGTCCCCTACTCTTCTTTCACTCAGCTACTACCCTAATTCTTCAGGTTCTCAGTGACAAGTTTTTGATATGAAGCCAAATTTGAACTCAGGTCCTCCTGACTTCGGAGCTGGGGCTCCATCCACTGCGCCACCTAGCTGCCCCTTCATTTCTGATTTCTATGGATACAAACTATCCCCCATGTCTGGAGTTCTTGCCCTCTTCATCCCCACCTTTCAGAATTTTTCTCTTCCTTCAAGTTTTACTTCAAGTGCTGTCTTCTTACTGACGAGTGCCCTGATTTCCCCCAGTTGCTAGATCTCTCTCTTGCCTCAAAATTGTATGGACTGACCCAGTGATTTCATTGGTATGGCAACTTCTGGTGAAGTCCAGCAGCTGTTCTCAAATTTAGGCTTGGAGAGATGCCTGGGGCACCTGACATTTGACTTGTCCAGGATCACACAACTGATAAGTTTCAGAGGCAGAACATGAAATAAGGTCTCCTTAAGCTCCTTCCATGCCCCAAGTTACTTTGTATTATATACTTAGAACCATAGATTTAGAGCTGAAAAGAAGCTTAGAGGTATTCAAGTCCAACCCCATCATTTTATAAACAGGAAAACTAAGAACTAGAGAGAAAAAGTGACTTTCCAAGGACATAAAGCCAGTAAGTAACAAGAGCTGGGATTTAGGTCCACTGACTCCAAATCCAGAGTCTTTTTATTGTACTGTTCTCCTTCAGCTATTTACATGTTGTATTCCTTTTGTTTCAATGTCCTCCAGCCCTCAGCACAGTGCCTTGCACATAGTAGGTGCTTACTAAATGTTCATTTAATTGAATCCAATTAGGATCGTAAATGATAAACATAAGATCAAAGGAACTTTAGCCCCAAGTAGACATTTTCCACTTATACCTATACTACTGGCATAGTGTATTGGCTTAGTGTTAAAGTCAGGAAGCCCTGGATTCAAGTCCTAATTCTGGCACATACCATGTGACTATGGATAAATCATTTAACTTCTTAGTGCCCCCATGAAACTTTTTAAGGTTATCTGCATTGGTGGAGAGAATTTCCCCATCAGAAGTTTCCTGTACCAATGAAATCACAAGTCTAGTCTCCTCTACCTTCTAATCCATTATACAAATCACCAACTGATTACTCTTCCTAAAACACAGCTAGATCCCTACAATATATATACATAAATACACACACACATATGCATACATGTGTATTTTTTTTTGTTGTTCAGTCATTTTAGTTATGTCTGACTCTTCATTTCCCCATTTGGAGTTTTCCTGCCAAGATAGTTTTCCATTTCCTTGTCCAGTTTTTCTGCCAAGATGGTTTTCCATTTCCTTGTCCAATTCATTTTATAGTTGAGGAAACTAAAGCAAACAGGGGTAAGTGACTTGCCCAGGGTCACAGAGCTTATAAGTATCTGAGGCCAGATTTGAACTCAGGAAAATGAGTCTTCCTGACTCCAGGTCTGGAGTCTGAGGTCTTCCTGACTCCAGGTCTATCCTCTGAGTCATCTACATGTGGATAAAATAAAGGTGACTGAAAAGAATGTATGTAATAACCATTAGACTGTGTCCCCAACAAAGAGTGTGGAACTTCAGAACTGCCTCTGTTTTCCTAAACATGGATGTTGTTATTTGAGTATTCTGTTATTTAAATTTCCCTCTGGTTATTCATTGTCCTTTAACTATTTTATAAGAGCAGGGGCCATGACTGAAGCTCCTTTGCATTCTCCCACATCACATAGAGGGAAAACCGCTAGCAGTGCTTTAGTGAATGAGTTGATTAAATTTTTAAACACTGAAGCATTTCCATAAGTAAAATAAAATTCAAAATAAAATCAGAAGGTAATATCATTTTCAGAAATTCTTAAGAAGCACTTCAAAATCACTCACTGAACATAACTAGGATATGAGGAGGATCAATATACACAGTTTAAATAATCCTGATGGCACAGAAGATGATTTTATATCCATTTAAATTGATTTTGTTGAATCTTTCAGAAACTCTGGCGACTCATTAAGCTTATAATTTGTTGCACAATTGTTGATCTTCATTGCTAAAGGGAGTTTTTTCACTGGAAGTTACCTACACAAATGAAATAACAGATCCCGTTTGGGAAAAAAAAAAAAAACAACCACAAGAACCTTACTTTACTCCTTATTTCTGACAATAACATGAGTAAAACTAATTAGAGTAGTCTGTTACTAAAGTCATAAATGAAAGGAAACTGTCCACATCTAAAAGTGTTTTTATTTAACAAATTAAAATGATATCTAGATAACTTTTCTTATCATCCAGAAGCAGAATGATTTGAAGACTAGAGAAGGACCTCATCATTCTGCAAGATGGAATCAGCCTTGGCACTCACATTCTATCAGCATTCTCTGTCTCTCTGATTGGCTATAGATTAGAGCTGCACTATTTTTGGACTTTATCATGCTTGTGCTATTCTGTAAGCTTCTTGAGGTCAAGAACTGTCTGTTTTTATTTGTATTTGTGTCCCTATGCTTAGCACAGTGCCTAGCACATAGTAGGTGACTAATAAATATTTATTGACTATTAACTATTAAAAAACCTATTAAATTATTAAATTAACTATTAAATTATGGAATGAAATTAACATTGCTTTCAATGCTCTTCTGGAAATGTAATATTGGCTCAAGAGATCTGTATTAGTTCTGCTGCTTGGACCATTTCATGATAGTACCTGTCACCAAGAGAAATAATAATATCAATAATAATAGCCAGCATTTATATAATGCTTTAAGATATGCAAAGTACTTTAGATACGTTATCTCATTTGATCTGCATGACAACACTGTGAGATATATGCAATTGTTATTTCCATTTTACAGAGGAGGAAACTGAGGCTGAGAGCATTTTAACTGACTTGCCCATGGTCACAGAGCTAGGAATTTGAATCCAGATCTTTCTCAACTCCAAACCCTGTGCTCTATCCACTGTGCTACTAGCTGCCAGCAATATTAAGAAAAAAAAAATGAAAATAAGCCTAAAGAAAGCAAAAGTAGTTTTAAAAATTGTGCTGGAGTAAAACAGCAAAGCTAATATAAGAGACTTTGAGGACAGGTAAGGAAATAGATCTGAGTGATGCCTGCTATGAAGAGAAACCTGTCACTTGTCCTTCCTGTTAGAAAACTCAAAATTGTTTACAATATATCCATTGAGGTTAAGCCTTCACTTTCACAGCTCATCTGTAGTCTTGAAATAAAAAAATCTTCTTTGATCAAGTGACCCAGGAAGGAATTGACCTAGATGATAGCAAAGGCCACGTGAGTTCTGAAAGCTGATGGTTCTACCTACCTATAATTCTGAAACAAAAGAATTTTCACTAGAGTCTTAATTGGGCAAGGCCATCTCCACTGACCTTATTTTATGCATCTTTATTGGTATGTGTTAGTTAGAACATGTGGCACAGCACTGTGGAAAGAGCACTGGATCACGAGCCAGAGGATCTGGATCCAATACCTGGTTTTGCTACACTTCATCCTTGGATGTGACCCTGGGTAAGTCATTTTGCTTCTCAGTGTCTCAGTTTCCTCACCTGCAGAATGAAAGGCTTGGACTAGGTAGCATCTAAAGTCCCCTCAAGCTATAAACCTATGATTCTTGTATTCTATTGAATGCCTGTGCCTGGAGCATTTGACTAAATGTGAAGAGATCTTAAATAACAGTGAGACAATGGGAAGTTTAAAATCAGTGTTTTGAGGGTAAATGATCTGATGGCAGTGTGTAGGATGGACTGGAAAAAGAGAGAACGAAAATGGAGATTCCTGTTTAGAGGCAAATGCACTCCTCAAAAGAGATGGGAGATCCTTGAGTGTGGAAACTCTGCAGTAAGGTAAATAGCACAAGGAATTATATACCCACTTCAAAGATTAGAAAACGGAATTGCAGAGGTTAAGTGTGATTTGTCCAGTTTCACATAGCTAATGTGTTAGACCCTGGATTCAGACTCAGATTTCATGCAGCTTCAAGTCCAGTGGTCTTTCTGACTGAGATTATGAGCCTAAGCGACCGAGAGAATGGTGACAGAAGACATTGTCAGAAACAGACTTGAGAAGGCTTGCTTCTCAGACATGTTCTATTTCAAAGGACAACAACCACAGTTTTGTGTAAACAGCGCGTTAGCCCACTAAGAGGAAGTTTTTGGTTTTCCTAAAATTCAGGAAAGGAAACAAAGCTTTCCCAAAAAACTTCCTCCAGTGAAGAAGTTAGCATCTGTGCAACTTCTGTTAAGTTTGCCTGATATGCTGTGTCTGCAATGCTTAATTTACTGGGAGCAAATAGATCGTCAAAAGCACTGGGATCTACCAGGAATATAGCAGCTCTCAATTGTTGTTCTTGTTGTTAAACTAACTCTGACACAAATTACTGCATAAACCTAAACAACACTCCTATCCTTCTGAGAGCCTCTGTCATCCTTTATGTAAAATTTACATTAAGGTGATGAAAATCCTTTCTTAAGGAAGAATAATTAAAAAAAAACTAGCAATCATTAACTTAACACAGATGTTAAGTAACCATTGAGTAATATAAAAAGGTGAAAATGGAGCAAGGAAAGGGGTTGGAGAAAGGGATGTGGTAACACATCAATTAGAATAGGAACCAAATGTGTAGTCAGGAGGATTTCCACGTTGAATGTGTTATAGCCCTGACACAGAAGGATTGCTTAAATTTTAAATTTCTCCTGTAACAATCAATGTAAGCCATATATTTTATTTTCTTAGTCCTGTCCAAAATCCTATTTTGATGCTTCATCATGGAATGGCACTAACCCCAGATTTTCAAAGGCTATGCCAGTCAAACACTGTGTAAAAGCTTTGAGCATGGTTCCAGCAACATAGCAAGCCTGCTTTCTGAGAACAAGCCTAGCAATGTATGGAAAGTCTCACCATAGTAGACTGGTCACTTGGTAGGGACTATGTAGGCCATAGAAACTCATGAAAAACAGAAAAATATGAAATGGCCTTAGGGCATGTGTGGCCCCCTTCAATTTCTGCAGTGATGGTGACAGAGTGGCAGAAGTGGGGACAGGAGGTGCTAAAAATCATAGTTTCTAGGGCATCTATAAATTCTCACTTTGCTGTTAGTACTCTAAATGTGAGATCTCGTCGAATGGGCATCCTACTTGACAGTTTTGACATAATCAAAACCAAAAGAAAGATAGAAATTGCAAAATGGTAGGATAGCTCCCAGAGTCACTTTGGAGAGGTAAACAAAGTGACAGAGTTCACTTTAGCATGCACTCAAAGATGACAAGAAGTTGTCACTTAGGTCTCTCTGACTTCCTTCAGATCCCAACTAAAAATCCTACCTTCAACAGGAAGCTTGTTTTCTGATCCCCTTTAATTCTAGTGCCTTCCCTCTGTTGATTACTTCCAATTTGTCATGTTAAATAAAATTATTTGCATGTTGTCTCTCCCACTAGACTGCAAGGACTGTCTTTTACCTTTCTTTTTATCCCCAGTACTTAGCATAGTGCTTGGTACACAGTAGGTGCTTAATAATTTAGGTTGACTTTTGGTATTTATTTCTTTGGTTTTTCAGAATTTCCATTTCGGTATCAATTTTTTTTTTTGTTTTTGTTTGTGTGTGTGTGTATGTATGCTTTTCTAGCTTTTTTTTTAGTTGAATGTAAAATTCATTGGTCTGTTCTTTCTCTTTCCTTCACCCAGATGCCAATCACAGGTTTTTATCTTTTTTTTTCTTTCCTTTTAATATCCCCTTCATGATCTACCTCAGAGGTTGGAGTTTTACCTTTTCAACTAAACTTCCAGAATCAACCTTCCTCTTGTTCCTTGTCTTTCTCTCCCACTTTCTGTTTCCATGTTGAGTTGAATTTCTTTTTACACCAAAATCTGTGTGTTAGTGTGTGTGTGTTTCTTAACTAGTTCAGATGAAAATAAGGCTCAAGTAAAGCCAACCCCTTTTACATCTTCCTCCAAGTTTGTATAATAATTTTCTTGCACACCTTGACTTTGTGAGAGTTCCCTCTCCCCTTCCTTTCTCTTTTCCTTTCTATTGAATTCTCTTTCCCTCCCTATTCATTCTTCTTTTAAGATTTTGAAAGCATAGGAAAACTAATTCTAGACCGGTTGTCTTATTAACTCCTTCGATGACTTTTGATAACATTAGGGTTCTCAAGAAACACTTTTTTCTCACCTTCGTATTTGAATGTAAATACTTCATCCTTGAGCAGTTCCTTCTAATTGCTCAAGCATATTTAACTTTTTAGAGCAGCTAGTTGCATAGTGGATAGAGTGCTGGGCCTGGCATCATGAAGACTCATCTTCCAGAGTTCAAATCCAGTCTCAGATACAACTAACTAGTTGTGTGACTCTAGGCAAGTCACTTAACCCTGTTTGCCTCAGTTTCCTCATCTATAAAATGAGCTGGAGAAGGAAACGGCAAACCACTCCAGCATCTTTGCAAGAAAACCCCAAATGGAGTCACTAAGAGTCAGAGACAACTAAAACAACTGAACAACAATAAATTTACCTTTCATTTTCCTTTTGATTCCTCAGAGTTTCTATATAACTTTGGTCTTATTATTAGGAATACTTTAAATTCCTCTATTTCATTAGAGGTCCATTTTTTTTTCCCTCAAAGGTTTATTTTTCCCATGTAAGTGATTGTAAGCATTTACCTTTTGCCTTTTGGAATATTATATTCCAAATTCTCTTGGCCTTTATCATGGTATATGTTTCTGACTATGATTCCTCATTCTTTTGACAGCTTGAAAGTGTTTTTTTTTTCCCTCTTTGATCTGAAAGCTCTATATTTTGACCATGACCTTCCTAAGAGTTTCCGGCAATGATTCTTTCTGTTTTCACTTTGCCCTCTGTTTCTAATAGGTTTGGATATTTTCATTCATGAAAATTCATTCATTTCATTTTTGCAATGTGGTATTCAAGCTCTTTTTTGTTCATAGTTTTCAGGTAGTCCACTGAATTTTAGTTTTTTTTCTCCTTTGATATGAAATGCTTAACATTTTCTTCTATGTTTCAGTTTTTATTATTTTGTTTTTTATTTCTTGGTGTCCCATGGAGTACTGTTTTATACATTCTCATTTTCATTGTTTGTTACTTGGTTAAGGATTTGCTATGAATTTTCCTTCCAAATCTTTCCGCTAGAGCTCTAATTTCTTTTCTCTTTCTTTCCTCAAGAGCTCTCATTTAATTTATATCATTTTTAAAATTCTTGCTTCATTTGCTCTAGAAATTCTAGTTGATCTTGTGGCCAAACTGTGTATTTGTTTGAGACCTGCAGTTGTTATAGAGATATTCTTTTCTTCAGAGTTTATGTCTTGGGTTACCTGGATTCATAATCTTTATTATCAGTGGGTTGGGTTTTTTTTATCTATTTTTCCAATATTACTTCTTGAACTGGGATTTTGTGTCAGGGTTAGGCTTTTGTATTTATGGAAGGAATGTCTGGGCCTTGTCCAGTCCTAATCTATATTATCTGGTGTCCTGGTATTGCTTTCTCTTGCCATTGAGTACTATGTTTTTTGCTTTTTGGGGTTTTTTTTTTGGCTAGGCAATGGGGTTAAATGACCTGTCCTGGGTCATAAAGCTTGTAGGTGTTATGTGTCTGAGGCCAGATTTGAACTCAAGCCCCCTGAATTCAGTACCTTATGTGGTCTAATCTAGGACTCAGTCTGATTGCTGCCCTCCCAATCTGAATTTTGCAGGCTCTCAATCCTAGTCTTCATCTGGGAAATATAGCTATAGGCTTTTCCTTGATTAGAAATCCAGTAGACAGCTGTGGGCTCCAGCTCCTCTTAGATACCTGGCAATCCCTTAAGGTTCAGAGCAACAGAACTGTTGGCCTTTCACACGGGAACTTTCTGCCCTGGCTACTTAGCTTCTGTCTCCATAGGTTGGAACCATGCCCTCCTTTGAGGTCAGAACAACAAAACTGTAGACTCTTCCCTAGTCCACACACTCTACCCTAATACACAGCTGTAGTCTCTAGTCTTGCTTCAGGCAGAACAACAATTCTGTAGGTTTGTCCCTGCCCAAAGCATCTTGCCTGGTACACAAGCAGCAACTGCAGGCTCATATCTGTTCACAGGATAGAAGGCTTCTTCCTGGGCCTTCCTGGCTGCATCATCTACCTAAAGCTCCTAGGCCTCAGGATGTCTCCTAATCTGTGCTGTAAAGCTTCACAACCCCAGTCCAGGTTGAGAGTTACAAAGCTATTACAAAGCTATTTCTCATTCTTACTTTTTCCCTGAATATGGTTATAAGCATCAGCCCCATCTTCTGGAGAGAAGGATTTTGACCTCCTAGCTAGACCTTATCCCCGGTGCCTGTAGGGCTCTGACTTTCTCCCTGTGCTGATTTGGGCCAGAAAATTGATTCACTGTGGTTTCTTTTTGGATTTCCTGATCACTACTCCATCTGGTGTTCTCCTCAATTTTTGTTGTAGTAATTGTAGGAGAGTGCTGGACCCTAATACTGCCTCTTCCTCTTCTACCTTTGCTGGTCCTCCTAATGTTTTATAACAAAATTTTTCACCATCAAGGACAAGAGAGCCACCACGCTTGGCCTTCAATATCATACAATCAAAATAATTTATTTGATCTTTTGTAAAAAGTCTCTATACTTTACTACCATTATTATGATGTTCGGTTAAAAATCCATCTCTTACTCATAGCTGTGAAAAGTATGATATGTTTCTCTTTTAATTTTTTAATGGTATGATCTTTAATAATCAGTTCACATATCAATTTTTAATTAAATTATGGAATATTATAAAAGATGTTGGTCTAAACATAATATAGTCTAGGTTGCTTCCCAGCAGTTCTTGCCAAAAAGAGAGCTCTTTTCTAGGTTGTGTTTTTCTAAACTTTTGAATGCTATATTATTGAGTTCAATTATTTCTGATTCTTACTTGTCTAGTCTGTTCTATTGATCTAGTTTTCTATTTTTTTAACCAGTACCAAATAGTTTTGAGGATTGCCACTTTAAAATATAGTTTCAAATCTTAAAGTGCCAGTCTTTCATTCCTACTTTGGAACCCTCTATTTTATTTTTTTAAAAAATTAAACAAATCTAATTGATAAAATTACCTAGTCAGACAGTATGTATATGCAACATTCTGTACCTGTGGTCTCCCACTTTGTGGTATAATGGAAAGATCTTTGGAAACATAAGACTAGTATTCAAATGCCACCTTTGACAAGGGCTACCTATAGGTTCTTGGGCAAGTCACTGAAACCTCACCGAGTTTTGTTTTCTTCATCTGTGAGAATGAAAGAAGTTGGAGGACAGGGTCTTTGAGGTTCCTCCTAGATATAGGTCTATGATCCTAAGAACATATGTCTTATCATCAATTCTCTAGTACTAAAACTGGTCATTACAAGTGATTTGAGTTGATTGAGCCATATATTTTCAAGGGACTATGCAGGAATTTCACAAGGGAATTATTTGGGACCTCATATGCTGTTTATGTATTTTTGTTTTTATTGTGGTGGCACAATGGATAGAGAGCTGGACCTGGAAGTAGGAAGACCTGAGTTCAAATCCCACCTCAGACACTTATCTGTGTGACCCTAGGCAAGTTATTTAACCTCTGTTCTCAATTTCCTCAGCTGTAAAATGGGGATTAATAATATCACCTACTTTTTTTTTTTTTTGCTGTGAGGATCAAACGAATTATTTGTAAAAAGCATTTAGCACAGTGATTAGCACATAGTAGGTGCTATATACTTACTGCCTTCCTCTTTTCTCCTTATGTTGATAGACAAAGGGAATGGGGGAGAGGGGAGGTAGTATTCTCTGAAGTAATTTCATATAAATGGGGGGAAACAACCACATGGAAACAGAACCATCAAACAATAAGAGTAATTAGTGCAATATTTTCTTACCAAAAACATAAATATTGCAACTGAATTGTTTAATACACAAACTGACAAAAAATAAGTACAAAACAAGAGCATCTGTGTATATGATGATATCCTAATACAAAAATTGTACGAACAAAACAACAGACATTTATTGAGTGCTTATTCTACACCAGGCACTGTGCTAAAAGTTGGGGATGCAAAGGAAAGCAAAAAATGTCCCTATTCTCAAGGAGCTCACATCCTAATGGGTGAGGCAGCATGAAAATAGCTAGGTATATACAAGATATACACAGAGCAGATGTAAGGCAACCTCAGAGGGGAAGGCAGGATTTGAGCTGAGTCTTAAAAGGAAGCCAAGGAAACTCAGAGACAGAAGTGAGGGGACAGAGCCTTCCAGGTTCGGGACACAGCCTGTACAAAGGCACAGAGAAGAGAGACGAATATCTGTGTTAGAGGAACTGCAAGTAGGGCAGGGTAACTCGATCACAGAATGTGTGTAAGAGTGTAAGAAGACTGGAAAGGTAGTAGCAAAATTAAGAATAAAGAACACCATGTTTTTCATTTTGTTTACCTGCTAGTCCAATAAAATCAATTTTTAAAAATCCACGTTTCCAAAATATGAACAAAAATCAGCTGTAAAATATTATCTAAAAGGTTTTAATGTATTTGCAGGGCTGTGCCCCAGTTTTTCCTCAGGTAAAATGAGATAATTCAGGTCTTCCTCCTTTCTCCTTAATTTCTTCATTTCCTTTAGTTAAAATGTGATTCTATACCTTTGCCCACATATTCCAACAGATGCTTACATTTCCCATGAATCCCAGATCGAAAAGCCTAAATCAGGAGTGATCTCATTTTGTGAGTTATACAATCTCATACTTTAAAATGTTTCACTTTATAAAGCAGAATTCCTCCAGAATTAACATAGATAATAAGAGAGGAAATTTAAGGCAATTAGATACATTAATACAATAAGAGTAGAATAGCAAGCTCAGGTCTCCTCTATTCTAAAAACAAACAAACAAAAACCTTCTCTCATTCCCTTGGAATTTCCATCCCATCTATCTCATTCTATTCACTGCCCAACTTCTCAAAAGAATAATCTGCACTTGTTATTTTCATTGCCTTACCATATTAACTTTAAAGCCCTTGAAGTCTAGCTTCCACCTCTACCACCTTTACCTCTTTATGAAACTACTCTTTCAAAGGTCATTAATGATCTGATGATCAAATCCAACATAATTTTTCTCAATAGTCATCCTCCTTGAACTTTCTGTAACACTAGACAGATGATAGATGGATGGGTGGATGGATGGATAGATAATTTATTGTTGCTGTTCAGTTGTTCAGCTGTGTCCAATTCTTTGTGACCCCATTTGGGGTTTTATTTTATTGGAGTAGTTTGCCCTTTCTTTCTCCAGCTCATTTTACAGATGAGGAAACTGAGGCAAATAGGGGTTAAGTAACTTGCTCAGGTCACACAGTAAGTGTCTAAGTCTGGATTTGAACTCAGATTTTCTGACTCCAGTCCTGGTGCTCTATCCATTGCACCACCTAAGATAAATAAATAGATATACAAAGATAGATAGAAACTGATAAATAAAGATTGATGGAAATAGAGATAGACAAAGATAGAGACAGACAAAGCTAGATGGAGGGAGAGATAAACAGACAAAAATAGTCAGATAAAGATAGATAGAGGGATAAAGAGATAGATAGATAGGCCTTACTACTACTCTTATTGTATTTATGTATCTAATTGCCTTAAATTTCCTCTCTTATTATCTATGTTAATTTTGGGGGAATTCTGCTTTATAAAATGAAACATTTTAAAGAATGAGATTTATAACTCACAAAATGAGATCACTCCTTATTTAGGTAGATTAGATAAATAGAAACACAGGCACTGTGCTTTCTGTATGAATACAAATAAAAGAAACAGTCCTACTTTCAAGTAACCTATATTTTAATAGAGTATGACAACATTAGACATGGTTCACCATCCCAGAATTCTTGATACTTATTCCTTCCTTAGCTTCTGTGACACTACAATCTCCTAGTTCTCCTCTTACTTCTCTGACTATTCCTCTGAGACTGTGATATAACAGAAAGAAAATTGGACTTTGAATAAGCAACATCTGGTTTTGAATTCCACATCTGATACTTATTAGCTGTTTGAGGCAAGTCATTTAACGTCTCCAGCCTCAATTTCTTTATCTGTAAAATGGGGATAATGATATTTGTACCTCTTCCCTCACTGGGTTGCTGTGAGGATCAAATAAGATAATGTACATAAAGCACTTTGTCTTTTTCCTCTTTCTCCCTTGCTGACCCTTCTTCGGTAGAGAAGACCCTAATGATTTGTCCTAAAACCTCTCGTCTCTTTCTCTGTATATTCTCTCTTCTTCCTTGGTGAGCTCATCTATCCCTGAAGCTTCAATGATCACTTCTACACAGAAGACTCCCAAATCTATATAATTAATTCAATCCAATTAAACAAACACCAATTAAGCATCTGTTATGTGCAACTATAGTAGGTGCTGGAGATACAAAAACACACAATTCTCTCCCTTTATGGGTCATCAACTCTATCAGAAGTTCTCCCAAAAGCACATTCAGACAGCGTCCCAGATTTGTACCACAAAACCTATTGTAGGACACCTATGTTGCCATTGGGTGTTTTGGGTGATCAGTTTCAGAATACAAACATAGGGACATTATTCAATATTAAGAGGAACATGAGGGAAAACTGAAGTAAAATCAATGAAAATTTCCATTTTAGAAAGAATGTCAAGGCCTTGCAAGAGAATGCTAATTGCTTTTGGGTCGACAATCACTGGTGGAGAAAGAGCATTTTTGGCACAGGAACTGTGAGAATGATGTTCTTCAGTTACACCAGCTTGAGGGCTACTGGCATGAGAAACTAGGGAAAAGGAAAATGGATTAGATGATGGCCAGGAGTATCATGGGAGTCTTCTATAGAAAAACCTCTATCAACCAGAGTTTGACCTCTGGGAAAGTGGGACAAAAGCAAAAGGAACTGGATGATGACCAGGAATACCATGGGAGGCTTCTATAAAATATCACCTGTCAATCAATATTATGTATTTTGCTCCCATCCATATCCCCACTGTAAAGAGACCCTTTTTTCATAATCAGTTGATATCTTGTCATTTACAATGGGAACATAAAAACACACCATCATCTTCAACCCCTTCAACTACATGTCTAAAAAATGAGTCTTGGAAAAAGATTGGGGGTTAGTGATGGGACAGATGAGTGGATTAAGGAGGCAGCTTTTTCTGTGGCTAAGAGGGCAGAATATGCTTGATTCAAAACTAGCTAGATTTAAAAATTTTTTTTTTTTAATTTTTAAGCAATTGGGGTTAAGTGACTTGCCCAGGGTCACACAGCTAGTAAGTACCAAGTGTTTGGTCTGAGGTCACATTTGAACTTAGGTCCTCCTGACTCCAGGGCCGATGCTCTATCCACTGCACCACCTAGCTACCCTCTATTATACTCTTGAAGTTGGGGCCAAGTCATGTCACATTTCAGCCTCTACCTTCCCAACCCACTCCTCACCTCCACTCCACCCTCCTTTCTGTAAGAGCAAAGCTGTCATATCTTTCACTGCCAAGGCAATGGCATGACCACATCTAATCTTGCTCTTTCCTTTTTCACCCCTTTTTTTCATCTTTATTTTTGAGATTCCCATGAACCTTGTGTCAAGCTTAGTGAGGTCTCAGGAGAGGTAATAATTTAGAATCAAATTCAACCCATTTCACAGCAATATGTCTCTGGCTAATGCAAAAATATATTTTGTTTTGTTCTAAAGTTGTTGTTTTTTTCTTCCCTACCTCCCTTCCCCCAAAAAAGTGGGTACAGGGAAGAAAAAATAGATTTTTTAATTAATTGAAAGTTAATTGAAAAATAAAATTTAATTTTTAAAAAGTAATCTGTCACTATTTTTAGGGTTATTATTTTAAACTTTTTAATTTATATAATTAACTGGTAGAGATACATATTTATTGATCTAGATAGGTACAGCAATGTACCCATGACTTCATCAGTATAGAGAACTTCTTGATGAGGAAACTCCTGCTACCATTTCAAATTTGTACCTTCTCTGAAACTTAGATTCTTACAGAGTTGCCCAGAGAAATGAGAAGTCAAACAGTCAGTGTGTGTTGGAGGTGGAACTGGAACCCAGGTCTTAGATTTAAGGCCAGTTCTCGTCATATTGAGCAAAATTTCTCTACATAAGGCAAGGCAAGGCAAGGCAACAAATATTAAGTACTTACAATGTAGGGGAAACTGTGCAAGCACTAAGGATACAAATATAAGCAAAAAGGACATTCCTTCCCCTCAAGGAACTTACCATCGATGGGGGAATACAATACACAAAAGGGAACTGGAAAGGGGGTGGATGGGCATGGGGTTGTGGTGTTTAAGTCCAGAAAGTCAGTAGTACAACCTGGAGAGGAATGAAAGTTGACCAGCCCAGGTCCCTCCCAAAATGGAGACCCTGAGAGGAGCTCACCAATGGGAGAAGGGGACTGGCATTGCTGAGGGATGTTACCAAGTGAGAAGGCCGTAGGGAGTGATAGATGTTCCAGGGCAGATAAGGTATGGTATTGAAGTCTGGGAAGTCAAAAGTACACATACAAGTCTTCTCTCCACCCACCCCTCCCCCTTCTTTTGAACTAGATTTGTAATTGCAATGACATAAGAAACTGGCTAATGTGGAAATTTATTTTGCTTTGTTCTAAAGTTGGTTTTTTTCCCCTTCCTTCTCAATTCCCCCCCCCAAATAATAATGAGTGTGAGGAAGAGAAAAATGAATATTTGAATTGAAAGTTAATTGAAAAATAAAATTCAACTTTTAAAAAGAAGTACATTACTATCTTAGGTAATTATTTTAAAATCTTCTTCTTTCAGAAAGTTGCCTAGATAGCACCAAAAAAGATGATGGATGCATTTCTGTGTGTTTGGAAAAGTATTCTGGTGCCAAGATATATATATATATATATTTCCTTTTTAATAGACACGTATTTGCTAATAAAAATACTTGTTTCATCAAGAAACTGCATTTGAATTCCTCATGAGCCAATATAATCAATACAACTATTAAAGACCTACTCTGTACAAGCCACTGTGTTAATTGTGGGGGATACAGAGACAAAACAGCAGGATCCCTACCTTCAAGAAGCTTATGTTCTACTGTGGTGTTTAACATGAAGAATCTGTACTTGGTCCTAAAGACAACAGGGAGACACTGAAAATTCTTGAGCATGGGAGTGTATATAGTCAGACCAGTGCTTTAGGAAGATTATTTTAGCAACTGTATAGAAGACAGAATGGAAAGACGAGAAATTGCAAGCAAAGAGACTAATTATGGACGATGAGGGCCTACACAAAGGTGGCAATCATGTGAGTGGCAAACAGGAGGACATATATGAGAAATGTTATGGAGGTGGAATTATGTTATGGATGTAAGTGGAGATATAAAGTAAGGCATCAAGGATGATTCTGAGATTGAAAACCAGGTTGTCTGAAAAGATAATGGTCCCCTTATCACAACTGTAAAGTGTGGAAGAAGGCATTCAGAGAGAAAGAGAATGATCTTGACCACTCCAACTTTGAGACTGATAGCAAATACAAGTGGGTATGTTGAGCAAGTAGTTGATGCCAGAGAAAATAAAGAGAAAGATCAGGGCTTGATACAACTTATAGAGTTGGAAATCATGCATTAAATAATTGAACCTATGAGAGTTAATCAAATCATTGAGGAAAGATGTTGAAAGAGAAGAAAAGGCCCAGTAAAGAGCTTTAAGGGACACCCATGAGGTTGAAACATGGATGATGATGATCGAGTAAAGGAGGCTGAAAAGGAATAGGATAGGAAAGAACAGTCAGGAGAGAATGATTTGTATCATAAAATTTGAGAAAGGAAAGAGTGTTGGGGGGGTCAGGGGAGTTAGGAGAAGCTTAAGAGATTTCAAGTTTAAGGGATGCCAAAAGCTGAGGGGAATAAGCATTTATTAAGCAGCTACTATGTCCCAGGTACTGTTAAGTGCTTTACAAATATCTCATTTTATCTCCACAACAACTCTGGGACCTGGGGGCTATTATTATCCCCATTTACAGGTGAAGAAACTGAGTCAGAGAGAAGTTAACTGACTTTCCCAGGGCCATAGCTAGTAAGAATCTAAGACAAAATTTGAATTTAGGTCTTCCGGACTCCAGGTTCAGTGCTCTATCCATCCATACCACTTAGCTGCTTCAAGGAGTATAAGGATTGAGAAAAGGCCATTGAATTTAGCAATCAAGAGGTCATCAGCCACCTTGGAGAGAGCAGTTTTGGTGAAGTGGAGGGGTAGGAAGCCAGACTGCAGGTTGAGAAATGAGTGGAAGATGAGGAAGTTAAAGCACATTCCTCTTCTAATTGGCTATGAGAGGGCAGCAAGATAGAGGATGATAGCTCACATAGCTCCCTAAAGCAAAGATTTTATTTAAAAATGGAAGCCTTCTGTAAAGTCATGCCAGTAAAATTAAATTTGCTCTTCCATGGGTTAAGGTGATAGATGAAACAAACAAAAAAAAAAATCCCCATTCATTCCTCATTACAAATTCAAACTACCCTCCAAGAACTCTTGTAGAATTTGAAGAGCTGCCTAAAGAGGCCCCTCCCTCGAAGGGAAAAATGTACAAACAGAACAAGTGCATTTAAAGTAAGCTTTCTCCAAATTCTAGATTTGTAAACATTTGTAAACCATCAATGCAAAATTTGAGTTGTGTGCTTAAGTGCAACCAATGGCAAAGATAATGCATACAATTTGAAACCAAGAAAAAATTTGCATGTGTAACTCTTCGCATCTACTTTTGCATCTGTGATATCTGATGTCTGACTGTTAGCCACAGAGAAAAATTCTTAGCTATAAAATACTATATTTGCCTGTAAATAATCACACTCATGATTTTAGAGTGGCAAAACGGTATAAGCCTGACCTGGCTCTCTAATTCACTTTCTTATGCCTTTCGTGCTAGTGTAGACACCAGAGGTCATGTGTTTTATTACTGGCACTTCCTTGAATTTTGTCTATTGTAAAATTCTGGGTAGCTCACATACTATTCTTCTAACTAGCTTGGCAAATATATAGACACTTTTCTTTCTTCCCCTTTCTTTTTAAATTTAAAATACTTTTTATTGGATTTGCAAGATTTTGGACACATATATTTCTTTTTTCTTGATGTCTTTTGTCCTTATGTCATAGTTACTTTGGGAAAAGATGGATAAGAAAGGATCCTCCTCTACCTCAATGTTGAAACCTTGTAACAGAAAAACAACAAAGCAAAAAAAACTGATACAATGACCACATTTGGCAATGTATACAACAACCTGCCCTTATAGTCCCCAGCCTCTGCCATGACAAGGTAAGTATGTTTTATTACCTGTTTTCAGGGACCAGATTTGGTTTCTCAGTTACTCAATCTGGATCTCTTTAAGTGATCATTTCATTTACACTGGTGTAGGCATGATATACACTATTATTTCAGTTTTGCTCCTTTCACTCTGCATCAGTTCATTCAAATCTTCCCATGTTTTTCTAGTAATGGATGGAAATGGCCAGTAAGATTCCAGACCTTACATCACGTGAAACACCTGCCGGCAACAATTCAGGTGGATTCCTAGTGAGCTTGCTTCCAGAAATATATCATGGGGAGAGGCTCTTTCCCACCTCTATTCAGAGTAGTACAGGTATAAAGTGTTTCTTGTGTCCTACTACATCATGATGAAAAGCTTCTTAACAGCCAGCTAAGTTAGAACTGAGTATGCACACAAAAGATTAAAACAAATGAAATCTCTTTTCACTTACCTAGGCAAATGGGCAAGGGGTTCCCCAACCTAGCAGCTCACAGCACTCCTTACCTGCAGCAATCCAAATGGATTACTGGTAAGCCTGCTTCCAGAAATGTATCATGGAGAGTGCAGTGAGCTGCTAGGTTGGGGACTCCCTTGCCCACCTAGTCATTATGTGGCTGTATATGAATTCTTTTGCATCTTTGTATCTATTCTCTCCTGAGAACAAGTGAATGAGTATTGGAGACAGACTGGATCGAGTTGTGACCTTGTGATCTTTGAAAGGTTGAGAAAGCCACCAGAGGTCCAGCAATAGGCAACTAGAGCAAAGTCTACAAGTAGCTACTGAAGCAAAATCTAGTGAGAAGCCAGCCCACAGAAGAAACCTACTTGACCCATCCCAGTTCCTTGACCCAACTCAGTTCCTAAGACATCACCCCCAGATGAAAAGACTGGTCCATCAGCTATGCTAGACTCAAAAGTGAACATGATGGAAGGAAAGTTTGTAGAAAACACTTAAGTTTGAACTCACTTTCCCCAGGGACCAAGATGGTAGAGTAGAATGTGTTCTCTACATAGGAGTTTTTTGTACTTCAGTTCTTACTGTATATTCTCAGTAAATATCCCTTTGCAAAAGCTAATTGATGTTCATTGGTTAATTGATATTAAAGACAGAACAGCTAGTCTATTGAGACTGGTGAGATGTTACCTGGCATTTGATATTGGGGAAGAGGAACAACACACTGGATGAGGACCCAAATGCAATTGTACTTAGAAAATATCCCCAACTCATCAGGGTTACCCCTAGAACCACGAGGGGAGATACAGTAACTAAGATTTAGGGACCTAACATGGCAGTTCAAATAGGGATTGAGAGAGTGAGTTTAATGTCTATGTACTACATTCTGAATTCCTTATAATCATCATATCTTTCTGCACAATTACATTTCACTGCATTTATATACCACTGTTGTTTAAGCTAGTCCCCAATTAATGGGTACCCACTTTGTTTCCAGTTCTTTGCTATCACAAAAAAAGTGTTGCAAATAATATTTTCCTATATATTGGACCTTTGTTTCTGTCTTTAACTTCTTGGGCAAACACTTTGTTGTTGATCACTTGTGTCTGACTCTTCAAGGGGTTTTCTTGGCAAAGATACTGGAGTAGTTTGCCATTTCCTTCTCCAGTAGATTAAGGCAAAAAGAGGTTAAGTGACTTGTCCAAGGTCACACAGATAGTGAGTGTCTGAGGCCAGATTTGAACTCAGGTCTTCCTGACTCCAGGGCCAGTATTTTATCCACTGGGCCACCTAGCTGCCTCCAACACTTTCTTACCAGTCCAGTTTTTGCTCTACTCCATCCCTGGTCATGAACTTGTCATTCCTATAGTTTAAACTGTAGGACAAATCAATAAGTCCTCTCCTGAAACACCATTTTCTTAACCAGCTACTTACTTCCCTTATCTGTCTTTTTCTAAGTCCTTGCCTTCAATTGACAAAGGTGATGAAAATGCTATTTGTACTCTAAGGGCTTGGTTCTTGCCCAAGACTCTCTAGTTTTAGCAATACTTTCTAGACTCATTCTAGCAGTGTCATTTCTGCCCATGTGCAATACCAGAAGTGGATGGTAGTCATAAGACTGGATGAGATGCTCTGTCACAATTTAGATATATACCTTGTGAAGATAGCAGATTTCTTTACTGTTAGCATCAGGTCAACAAAGATGCTGCCTTAGTATCCCTCAGCAGGGAATCACCAACCACCACTATTCATGCTTTCCTCTTTTGACCCTTGCTGGATCATCTCTCACTTACGGACACATATCATTATTTCCTGAAGGACAAGAGGCTGTTTCTTCTTCAGAAGGCCTTGCTTCCTCTTCTTTAGTAAAAGTCTCATATCTGTTGCTTAGTTCCAAGCATTCAGTGAGCACTTTTCTCCTTTTTTATATCATATTTTTCACCCTCCAACCTCCTGACACTGTCTTCATTGTTCTTTCGGTTCTGCTCTCTTCATTTTGCTTCATTCATGCAAGTCTGCCCTTATTCTGACCCTCCGGACACGGGTCAGAATTCTCTCCTGCTTCTTCCGACCTATTTCCTTTGTCTTCACATTGAAGCTTTTCTTCCAAAGGAACACTTGAACGTGGGAAAGCATTCTTCCAGCTCTTTTCCCTTCTCCTTTAGGAGGGGAGACTATCCTGCACTTTAAGCAGGGTTAACAATTCCTTGGTCGTGGTGGGTAGATAAACATAAACATCACACACTCTAAGAATGTCACATTATAAAATTCATCATGCTCTTCACACTCCTTGAAAGCAAGATTCTTACTACTTTGTTGTTTTGTCTAGTAGCTCCTGTGGCCAACTCCCCTGGAAGAGTCGCTTCATCTTAGCATCTTGAAATTTATGCTTAATTTCCTTCCCAATTTCCTCCTCCCTTTCCTCTTCTTCCAGGTCTTCTTCTCCCCTTCCTTCTTCTTCACTCTCCTAGATCACCTAAGGACATTTCCAAACTGTCTCTTCACTCTTCACATCTTCCATACCACTCTTCCCTACCCTCTCAGTTGAGGACCTCAGCTCATACTTTACCGAGAAAACAGAAGCCATTTATCTTGAGCTCTCCCTTCTCTCCTATATCTCAAAACTCCTAGACATCACTCGTCCCTTCTCTCTTCCTTTATTGTAATTTCTGATGAAATCATTTCACACATTAAGATCAACTACCCTCCTTGTACCTTTGATCTCATCCCCTTTTACCTCCTACAGCAGACTGTCTCCATAATCAGGCCTCCTTTCTCTCTAATCTTCTTCTTTCTCTCTCTATTTGTTCATTCCCTATTGCCTACAGGTATGTTAAAAAAAAAATGCCAATCTTTAAAGAAAAATCCTCATTTAGCCTCTCTCAAGGAATCATCCTTTATCTCTCCTGCCTTCCACAGTTCCACTCCTAGGGGGAAAAAAGTTTGCTCTCATTGCCTCCGCTTCCTCTCTTGCTTCTCGGTCCCTTACAATTTGACTTCTGAGCTCATCCTCATCTGAAATTCTTTCCAAAGTTACCAATCATTGCTTAATTTCCAGATACAATGGCCCTTTCTCAACTTTTATCATTATTTACTTTATGCAATATTTGAAACTATCTACAACCCTCTCCTCCTAGATAGTCTTTCCTTTCTGAGTTTTCATGACATTGTTCTTTTGTTTTGGAGTTCTGTTTTTTTTTGTTGTTGTTGTTGTTATTGTTTTCCCTCTACCCATCTGACCACTCTTCAGTCTTCTTTCCTATAGCTTCACCCATGTGAGGATTGAGTCCTACATCATCAACAGCCTATTGCCATATTGAACTGGATGTCCCACAGGCAACTCAAACTCAGTATGTCCAAAGCAGAACTCATTATCTTTCCCCCACAATCTACTCATCTTTCCAAACTTCCCTATTTCTATCAATAGCAACAAAATCCTTTCAGTTACCATGGTTCAGAATTTCCATCATCTTTGCCTCCTACATAATTATCAAGTTTCATCAATTTTGCATTACCCAACACCTCTTTAATTTGTCCTCTTCTTTCCACTCAAAATGCTGTCACCCTAGTTCAGGACCTTATCCCCTCTCACCTCTACTACTATAATATCCTAATTAGCCTCATGAACGCAAGTCTTTCTCCCTCTCCAATCCATTCTCCACATAGCTGCCAAAGTATTAGTTCAAAAGCACAAGCTGGACCATACAACTCTTCTGATAAACAAATACCTCATGTGTACTGAAATATAGTGTATGTAGTGGAAAAAGCAATGGACTAGAAGTGAGGAAATCTGAGTTGTCATGTAAGTTGTATCACCAACTAGTTTTATGACTTAGAACAAATCAAGTAATCTCATGGAGACTATTTCTTCATCTAAATGAAGGAGGTTGGAGTAGATCAGGGGTGGGAAACTTGCAGCCTTGAGGCCTCATGTGGCCCTCTCGATCCTCAAGTGCAGCCCTTTGACTGAATCCAAACTTCACAGGACAAATCATCTTAATAAAAAAAAGGATTTCTTCTGTAAAACTTGGACTCAGTCAAAAGGCTGCACCCAAGGACATAGAAGGTCACATGTGGCCTCAAGGCCACAGGTGCCCCACCCCTGGACTAGATGATATCCAACATTCTGATTGGAATGAAATCCTAGGATCCTATAATCCAATTTATTTATATCTGCCATTTTTTTCAACCTTTTTGCCATAATGGACTTGATTTCTGCTAGCTTAACTCAAATAGGAGAATCTGCCATACATCATTTTATCCCAAGACTTTCTGTCTTTACTCTCTTATTCTCCAGGCCAGCTGCTTCTTGGAATTCATTTATTCATTCACTCACTCATTCAGAAAGCACATAAGAAGCAGGTGCTATATGCACTGTACTATGCTGGACCCTAGAGGAGATGCCAAGATAAGTGAAATGTGGTGTTTGATTTCAAAATGTTTATATTCTAGAGAGAGGGATGAGATGTGTACACAAACAAACATCATATTAGAGTATGATAGGTGCTTATAATAAAGTGTTATTATATATGATACTGTTATATACTATTATATTATATATAATATTGTTATTATATACTATACATAGCATTATACATAATACTATCATACACTATATATAATAGTATTATATCTGTAGTATTATAATATATATGCTATATATAATACCACAGATATGATTATATTATGTCATATATTATCTGATATATATGTGCTATAGATAATATAATAATATTATTATTTATACAATTCTATATTATTATTAAGATAATACTATATTACTAAAAACAACATAAATCAATTTAAGCTAGGAAAATCAAGGAAGTTTCATGGAAGAAATGGCATTTAAACTAGGAATGCATTCTAACAGATTACCTTTAGGATTGAATACAAGCTCCTCTTTTTGGCATTTAAAGGCCTTCACCATCTGTTTCTCACAACCTTTCTGACGTTATACTGCCTTCACGCACTCTGATTCAGTTGAATTGGCCTCACTGCTGATCCTCACACACAATAAATACTCCATTCGCCATCTTTGTGCCTTTATAAAGGCTGTTGCCCAGGCCTAGAATGTTCTTTCTTCTCACCTCAGCCTTTAGAATCCCAGTTCCCTTCAAAGTTCCCCTCAAATGATACATTCTACCTGATGCCTTTCCTCATCTTCCTACTTGTTTTTCTGCCTGCTGAAATTATCTTGTATATCCATATACTTTGTCTATACATGTATATGTATCTGGGTTCCTGTTTCTTTGGATAAAATGTGAGCCCAGGGGCAGCTATTTGGCACAGTGGATAGAGCACCTGCCCTGAAGTCAACAGGACCTGAGTTCAAATCTGGCCTCAGACCAAACACTTGACACTTACTAGCTCTGTGACCTTGGGCAAGTCAGTTAACCCCAATTGCCTAAAAATAAATAAATAAAATGTGAGCCCTTTGAGAGTAGGGGCCTTTTCATTTTTTTGTCTTTGTATTCCCTGCAAGTAGCATAGATCCTGATAAAATTTGACATTTGTTTAATAAATGTGTGTTGATTCATTGATAGAGAAGCATTCCTCTAGCCCAAAGGTGTCAAACACCCAGCCACAACACTGCCGGCCCAAACCAGTTTAAAATGTAATTAGGAAATATTTACCAAAATAAATAAAAATACAGTTATTGTTGAGTCGTGTCAGTCATGCCGGACTCTCTGTGACCCCATTTGGGGTTTTCTTGGCAGAGATACTACAGCAGTTTGCCATTTCTTTGTCTAGCTCATTTCAGAGATGAGGAACTGAGGCAAACAGGGTTAAGTGACTTTCCCAGGGTCACACAGGTAGTAAATATCTAAGGCCACATTTGAACTCAGGTCCTCCTGACTCCAGGGCTGGCATTCTATCCATTGTACCACATAGCTGCCCCAATATACAGTAAAACATATATGATATTACATTTTAAAACTAAGTTTTTATGTGGCTCACAGGGATCCTTAGATACAGATTAGTGGTCCCTGTTTCTATAGGGAGAGGCTTTTCACTTTCAAGAGAAAAGAAATTTCATTTTTTGCACAAATAGCTGTTATTAGCTTCAGCACAAGCACAAACACAGCACATGCAATTCCTCTTCCCCTTCATACCTGGAGAATCAAAGATCTCAATCTATGTTGTCCTTATGGCTATCATTTTGGGGGAGACCCTAGATCAGGCATGGGGAACATGCAGCCTCAAGGCCACATATGGCCTTCTAGGTCCTTGGGTGCAGCCTTTTGACTGAGTCCAAATTTTACAGAAGAAATCCTTTTATTAAGGGGATTTGTCCCGTGAAGTTTGGATCAAAGGGCCACACTTGAGGACCTAGAGGGCCACATGTGGCCTTGAGATTGCAGGTTCCCCACGCCTACCCTAGACATAAACCACACCTAAGCTTTATTTAAGAGTGATGTTCTGGGATCCAGAAAGACAGGGAGAAACTTGACTTTATCTTCACACTGTGGAGCTGGCCCCTCCACTCAGGAAACCAAGTATAGAACCTGAGTACCTTAAGGAGAAAGAGGAGACTGAACATATAACATAATTTTTCACTGCCCCCGGGCAACTCTCTAAGACTCTAAACTGTCCAACAGGTGCTCATCTGCATTGTTAGAATTTCCTCATAGAAAATTCCCTATACTTAAAAAATCACAGGTCTGGTTAAAAAAAAAATACCCAGCATGGCAATTATTTGTGTATATGCCATTTCTTCCCTATTATACTACAAGTTTCTTGAGGAGAGAACTTTTATCATCACTTTTATCATTTGTATTCCCAGTGTCTTGATGAAGCAGGTGCTTAATAAGAGTATGTTGAATTGAATTAATTCTATGAGATATTCAATTATTAAATTCTAGCTCCAATACAAAAAAAGTGTGAATATATGCACAACTCTACTAGTTATATAAGCTTTTTTTTTTTTTACTTTAAGGTCAGCAGAGTATATAAAAGTAGGTATATTTATATGTAATTTATTAATCTAAGAACACATAATAGAAAAAAGGGTTCTGAGAATCACTGGAAACTACCTCCTGAAGACTTTAGCTCAATGAACTCCCACGGCTCCAAAGGCCAAGAGAACCTGATCATCATCAGAAACAGCATTACAAGCAAAATAGGAAATATTTTACTCTTAAATGAAGATAGGACATAGGGGCACCCGTATGTTTTATGTTTTTAGTCCCCAAAACTCAAGAACAACATAGAAAAGGTGGGGAAGGCCCAGAAAAGGGTACTATAAGGCAAAGTGAGAAGTGCTACTACTTTATATTTGTATGGTACATTATACTGTCCCAAGCACTTTTGCATATATTATCTACTTCATTGGGTCCTATGAAGAATCTTCAGAATCACAGAATCTGTGAGTTGGCAGGAAACCCAGTGGCCATCTGGTCCAATCATAACTGAACAAGAATCTCTTTGACTTCATACCTGACAGGTGAG
Organism: Vombatus ursinus; assembly: GCF_900497805.2. Lineage (NCBI taxonomy): Eukaryota > Metazoa > Chordata > Mammalia > Diprotodontia > Vombatidae > Vombatus > Vombatus ursinus. The sequence goes on along the minus strand of NW_020945437.1, from coordinate 4,134,239 downwards.
TTACCTAGCCTTTGCATCACGAAAACACCTAAAAAAATGTCTACTTTTGAAAGTCATTTTTTGATACTTTTGATGACTAATTATTAGGGAGACTTCCCTTATATCAAGTCAAAAATTGCCTCTTTGAAACCTCTAGCCACTGTTCCTAGTTTTGCCTTCAGGAAATAAGTAAAACAAATCTGATCCCTCTTCCAGGTGACAGCCCTTCAAATACTCCAAGACATTTATCCTGACCCACTCCCCACCCCCCCCCCCCTCCAAAACCCACCACATCTTCTCTTCTGTAGCCTAAATATTCCTAGTTTCTTCAACCAATCACATGGCACCACCATGATTGCCTTCCTCCTTTTAAGCTCCAGCTTATCAATGTCGGTGATAAAAAGTGGTGCATAAAATTAAACACAATGCTCCACATGTGGTCTGATGAAGGGGCAAATCACCTTCCTAGTCCTGCACATCATGCCTTCTCTTGGAGAGACATGGTTAACAAATAACCAAGGAGGAAACTGAGGCCTCAAGAGATGAAGTGACTTGCTCAGGGTCTAATTATCTGCTCAGCAAAGTTAAGTGACTTGTTCAAGGTTAAAGAGGACAGACTACCTAGTTTTGACTACAATCCAGCTTTCCTACTCATAGTTCTGTGTTTTACCACTAATTGGGAGGATGGGAGGGTGGGATGCGAGGGAATGGAGTGTAAGAAGATAACTATGAATCTTCAGTCTATAAGGAAAACCAAGGGGCAGCTTGGTGGCACAGGGGATGGAGCACTGGCCCAGGAGTCAGGAGGACCTAAGTTCAAATCTGGCCTCAGACACTTACTAGACCCTGGGTGAGTTGCTTAACCGTAATTGCCTCCAAAAATTTTAAATTACAAAGAGGAAAGCTGAAGGAGAAAGCTGATGTAAATTTATAAAGTTATAAAAGCTAGACTTGGGTACAATATGAACTTTATAAAAGTTTGGGAAAAAATCCCAAACTACAGAGTTTTCATTCAAGTTAGTGGTTGTATAAATAAAAGGATCTATTATTTATGAAACAACAGAATGGAACAGTAGCATGAGCACATTTATAGTTAGAAAGCTTTGGGTTCAATTCCTGATTCTGCTGCTTAGTAGCTATGTTGATCCTGGGCAAATGACTTAAACACCCACAAGTTTCAGTTTCCACAACTATCTTGACTTTAAAAGTCATTCATAACCTGGCTTCTTCCCACCTTTCATATTCTCACACTCGACTTTACGTTATGTACTCTTCGATCTAGGGCCTACAATGCTGTTCCTCACACAAGACATCCCAGACCCTGACTGTGTGCATTTATACTTGCTGTCCCCAATGCCAGGAATGCTCTCTCTCCTCATCCCTGCCTCCTGGCTTCCCTGCTTTCCTTCCAGTCTCCCCTAAAATCCCACCTTCCGTAATAAATCTTTGCTCTCCCACCCCTATTACCACGACCTTTCCTCTGAGATTATCTCCAACTTGTCCTGTATATAACTGATTTGTACATAGTTGTTTCCCTGTTGTATCCTCCATTAGGCTGTGAGTACCTTAAAGGCCAGGACTATTTTTGTCTGTCTTTATATCCTCAGCACTTAGCATAGCGTCTGGCACACAGTGGTCAGTAATAAATGCTTACTTACTATTCCAAATGACTACAGATGTACTGTAAATGCTCAAATGAGAATAATTATAAAGTGCTTTGTAAATTATTCAGTAAACATGAGCTATTTCAAATTAGGTTCTATTTTTAGGAAACTTATTATCCTAAAAGGTGGTGGGTGGTGGTGTTCAGTCGTTTCAGTCATGGCTGACTCTTCATAACCCCATTTGGGGTTTTCTTGGCAAAGATACGGGAGTGGTTTGCCATTTCCTTTTCCAGCTCATTTTACAGATGAGGAAACTGAGGCAAACAGGGTTAAGTAACTTACCCAGAGTCATACAGCCAGTAAGTGTGTGAAGCCAAATTTGAACTCAGGAAGATGAGACTTTCTGACTTCAGGCCCAGGGCTTTATTCACTGCCCCATCTAGCTACCCAATATCACAGTATATTGTTATTCTTTGTCCCTCTCTTCCAAAGAGGACCAGCAGTAACAGGGAGCTATCTTGACTTGACCTCAAATTGGATTTAAGTGACCTCAAATTGGATTAAGTGCACAAAGTCATCGGTAAGAATACATGACTAATAGGATGCAAAAGTGCTGCTACAAAGGCCTTTTAAGATCTTTTGAAGAAATACCTTAAACAAATCAAAAGGTCCAGAGAGATCTATAAACAGGTATATGCAGTACAAGTCTGATTTTTAGGTAATATAGAATGGGTATGTGAGAGCTGATTGTCAAATTTTCAGTATGAGCATTTATGCCTTGGAAACAGCAAAGGCTACGCATTAGGGTTTAATTTATTGATTTGTTGGTTTGTAGATTTAAGAAGGTAACAGAGAAAATATTAACAATGTAGATTAAGTGTAATAATGTAGATTATTAATAATAGTGTAGAATATCTTTTAATTAAATAGATAATAATGTAGATTATACTTAAAAGTTAGCCTTGTTTGCACATATTCTCCGCCCCCTGCCCCCAAACCCAAGAGATAGTTCTTAAACATTTACCAGCACATCCATGATACAAAGGCACTCAGGAAATCATTTGTTTAGGGGTTCTTCCCCACTATAACTTCCCATCTCCAACCAATCAACAAGCATTTATTAAATGCTCACTAACCGAATGGTTTATAGCCACTAAAATCCACACTTGCACAGTCCATTTTGAAGGCTTTTGAACCACTTTTGACCAGTCAGATCACAGAATCATGGAATTTAGAGTTAGAAGAGACAGTATAAGGGATGTAATCCAATGCCTTCATTTTAGAAATGAGGGAACTGAAGCCTAGAGAGGTGAAGAGCCTTTCCTCATGTCACTCTGTAGGATGCAGAAGAGGTAAGGCTTGAACTCAGATCCTTGGCCCCAAATCCAATGCTCTTTTCATTACACCATATTGCCTCTTGTGTTTAAATGTGGCAGAACAACCACCTCTTTTTGATGTGACCCATCTCCTATAAAATAACACACAAATGAGTGAAATGCATTTTTGTTATTATTTTGCTACGAGATTAGTTTCCCTGTGATCATATCTATCTACTATAGACTACTTGAATGTGGTACCAAAACACTTGGTTGATATAGAATCCTGTGGGTTGCCTTAGGATGCAGTAATCACCAGTGAGTGAATCAAGTCTCTTATCATACATTATAAGGAGGATGACTGCTACAGAAACCAGATCAGGTTTATTTTAGGGTTCCAGTCTATACCACTATGATATGTGATTTAACTGGTTTTTTTTACACTATATTCAATGGTGTCATTTTTTAATCTGAAATATAGTGTTTCACCTTCAGAAATGCCTTGGCATTAATGATGAGTAGGTAAGGTAATGTTTTTCTTTTTCAGAATTAAGATCCTCTGGGCAAACTGATTCTTCAAGTTAATAGATAATTAGAAAGAATATTCTTTTAAGATTTTGGGGAACAGATGGAGAAATTCCAGTCAGCTCAGGATTGAGTAGTTACAATTGCTGATTGAGGAAGAAGATGGTGAGTGTTCTGTTTGATACAGGGCCTTGGTGAATGAGAGTGGGGGGAGGAAAGTTCATTCCTGTGCCTTTGTTATCCTATATACAGAAAAGCAGTCCCTGTTTAGAGGTCTACAAATAGGTGAGGGAATATTTCAATAGGCAGAAGAGGACCGCCCCCCCCCCCCAGCACTCAGTAGAAATGAGTGACAAAAGCCACAGCCCTCTTTCCGTGGAATATATGGAAAGGTGTCAGTTCACAGGAAGGGGAAATGACCCATATTTAGAGTGGGAGAGGACCTTAGAGATCACTTAGTCCAGCATCTTTGTCCAAGGGAAGAAACTGAGGCCTAGAGGACTGTTGCGTCTTGCCCAAGGCCATAGAGCTAATAAGTGTCAGAGCTGAGATTTGAACACAGGTCTCTACTCCCAATCCAATATTCTTTCCATCACACTAAGGTGGAACAGAAGACTTGGCAAGGCAGAAGCAGAGAAGAGGAGGAGCATCTCATACTAACTAGATGGGGGCAGAGTGCTTGCCGCACCCCTTAGCACCTCAGGAAAAGGAATCCCCAATGAAACAGAGCGGGTATTCACATACCAGAACTCATCACTATACCTCCAATGCTTTTTCAGTCCCTAATAACAAAGTTTATGAAAATAAGATGCCATCAGAATACATCCTCTTTATTAATAGAGGTACTATTGTAATTATCGTGGGCCAGCACATCTGGGAGACACATTTCTTCCTCCAAGGTTTGCAAATTATCTATTCCTACTTTCTCTCCAGGGCAACAAACTGTTACTTATGGGCTGAATAGTCTCCAAAGTGCTTTGAGCAGCCCAATCTAAAGAATATTTCATTAATAAACACTTTGTTCTTATATGAAGTATTTTCTAAATATTTCAGGTGTTTTATGAGGGCAGAACAGAAAGCAAACATGAAACTTTTTGAGTACTCACTCATTCTTCATAAGCTTTAAACTCCAGGTCACAAAAATAAAGAGTAACTTCGAGGCCCCATGGACCCAGTAGATTGCTTAGCACTTAAGAAGATTAGACTAGGAGTCAAAAGACCTGGATTCCAGTTCTGAGTTCCACTTAATGGCTATGTGACCTTGGGCAGTTCACTTGACCTATAATATTAAGAGCAAGGAAAGTCTTTTGAGATCCACCTAGTTGAATCTCTTCATTTTATAAATGAGTAAGCAGATTTAGGGAGACCTTTCCTTACCCAAAAGTTGAGGCTAGTAATTAATCCCTGCCTACCTCACAGGGTTGAGGTAAACCATGAAATCACAGATAGATAGCTAGAAGGGTCCTAAGAGACCCTCTTATTTTACAGATGAAAATGTGAGTCCTAGAGAGGTCCAACACCAGGTGTGGAAAAATGTAAAATGCTTGAAATTGTTCTCTGAAGCACATTCTGATTCACTGAAAAAGCCCAAGGATTACTGCTCTTATATAACTTTATTTCCTTAAGCTGTTCAAAGGGACTCCACATTACAATCCTTTAGTCCTTTGTTGGGATGTGAAGAAAACAGCTTGTTCAGAGGTAAGTGAGAACAAGGAGGCTTTTAAGAATAGGCTACTAGTTGAAATTCAGGCTAGGTAAGTATGCTCAAAGTAGCACTGGCCAACTCACGTGAGTAAAAGTTTATGACTCATTCATTTTATCACTGAACCTTTTTCAGACTCTATATCAGGAGATCAGCAGAATTTGGAATTGGAAGTGACCTTAGGGAATATTTGAATTAATTCTTTTATTTTACAAATATGGAAACAGTGGCCCAGAGGGTCTAAGTAATATGATCAAGGTCACAAAGTCAAAATTTGAACTCAGGTCTTCTGACTTCCAATCCAGTACTTGCTGCTTCCCCAACATCACAGCAGCACAGAACAGTGTCAGTCAGTAATTACACATAGGCTGCTGGGCTACAGTGAAACATATGACTTCCCTGGTGGAACAAAACAATAATAATATATTAGTTCACATAGTCTTTCATCTTCAAGTATCACGTATACTGGCAGCTAGGTGCTGTAGATGATGGAGTGCTAGGCTTGGAATTAGAAAGACCTGAATTTGAATCCTGCTTCAGACACTTAGAAGCTGTGTAACCCTGAGTCTCTTAAGTACTCTGTGCCTCAGTTTCCCATCTGTAAAATGACTGAACTGGACTTGACCTCCAAGGTACTTTCTTGACATAAGTAGACTATCATATCCACTAAGTCAGTGCTAGGAAACAGGAGACATGATCATATATTTCTTTTTTTATATATATTTCTTAATTTACTTTTTTCATAATATCTTTGATTAACAGAGAATGGGGGAAGAATTACAAACCTTAGGGAAAATATTCCTATAAACCTGCTAAACAAAGTCCAGTATTTTGAGCAAAGAGGTAAAACTACTTACTCTAAACTTCAGGAGAATGAAGAGAAATGAAGTTATTTAATTTTTCTTATTGAAACATTACAATAATCACAGATAATATTAACTGACACTGCCTTCTCCCTAGTAAGGGATAGGAAAACAGACTTCTATCATATTATAGTCAATTTTGTTAATGCTTTTTCTTCATATAAATTTAAGGACATCCCTGCGTCACTGACAACCTTACAAGATGCACTTACCTTTCTGCTTGTATATAATGATTTTTATTTAATTAGTGCATGGGTGTCCAACTACCTAGAAGTACTCTCTGTTCATTTGCATCAGTATTTTCACTGTAAGGAAAGGGATTCAAAACTGAGAGATAGGAATTTGGTGTTCAGTCGTTTCAGTCATGTCTGATTCTTTATGAGTCTAACTGGAGTTTTCTTGGCAAAGATAATGGAGTGATTTGCCATTACCTTCTCCAGCTCATTTTACAGGTGAGGAAACTGAGGTAAACAGGGTGAAGTAACTTGCCAGGAATTGTCTGATGCCAGATTTGAACTCAGGAAGATGAGTCTTCCTGACTTCAGGCCTGACACTCTATCTAATACTTATACCATCTAGCCGCCCCCAAAGACAGGAAAACTGGGTTCTATTCCTGGCTCTACTACTAACAGAATGTTCTTGGGCAAGACATCTCCAAAGACTCTCTGAACCTCAGTTTCCAGATCTGGAAAATAATTGTGCCTCACATTCAAATGGGCTTTCAAATTTATAAAGCACTTCCATTACAACAATGCTATGAAGTAAACAGTGCAAGTATTATTATACCTATTATTTAAGGATAAGGAAACACCATCTCAAAGAAGTGATATTACTTGGCCAAGGTCACACAGTGCAAAAACTACTAGATCCCTACATCATTCTGCCTTCTTTGAGAATCAAACTAGATGGTCACTCAGGGCCCTCCAACCCTAATATCTTAGGATTCTCTCCATCTTTGATGGCTTGATAAGGTATGCACCATAGAGTGATAACTACAAAGCTAACTACTAATCAATGTTTTTGATGCTGATGACATTTGATCAGGTAAAATCATCACTGATGAACATTTTCTTAGGATGCAAATAAATGACAATTCTTTCAAGCGCCATAATGGAAAGAACATTAGAAAGATGTGGGTGTGAATACTATCTCTAACACTTCCTGTCTATGTGATCATGAGGCAAGTCACCTAACTATATCCCTAAAATAGTGGTAACAACTCTGGAACCTACCTCATAGAGTTCTGAAGATAAATTGAATATTATGTCACATATTTTGTAAGCCTTAAAGTCCATTATAAATATCAATTATTATTATTAATATCAGTAAGCACTTATATAGTTCTAGTTTTATGCCAAATCAAAAGTTTTTGAAAACCCCATATAATATCTAACCTTTCCTTAGACCTACAGTTAAGAAATACTTTTTAAAAGAAATAACAGACTTTTCCCTCCATTCATTACTGGGAAAAAGACTGGTTTCTTTTAAACATCTAATCTTAGAATTTTTCCAGAGTGCCTTATAAATAATATATTTTTTAAAAGGTACCCCATGAACTCATTTCAAACAAAGAAAAAAGGAGTATTAATCATCTTGAAAGTAAAAGAAAATTGTCAAGCTAAATAGTTTCTTCTAGTGGGAAAAGAAATTGTTACCTTTATGGGAGGACAATGAAAAAAACTCAGAAAAGCATCTATTTAAAATAATACTTTATTAAAATACATTTAAGACAACAAAATCATCTCTGTTAGCTGAAGGAGAATCAAACTAAAGAACAGGTATAAATACTGAAATTTAGGCCCCAAAAAGCTTTTATAACAACCAGCAACCAGTAACAAAATAATTTTCCTGATATGTACCTGGTTGTATATAAGAAGAAATGAAAGTCTTATATGAAAACTGCATTAACATAAGTAAAATGAGGAATTAACACATTATCAATAAGTAGAGTCTATTCAATGAGACCAATAAAGTCTAGTCTCTTCTCAAAAGCTGCCGATATTTTAAAGACACAGATGTCTGTCTCACCTCTTCACTTTACATACAATTATTTTTTTAAAAACTTTAAAAGTATAAAATAATAACAAAAGCACAAATCACTCCAGCAAATTCCAAAAAAGTTGGGATGTTAGCTACTATCAGTCTGTTAGAAAAATTTCTGTTTCTTATAAAGAGAGTACAAGGAGAGTTGTGAAGATTTCTAGTACTAATTACTTACATTATTCTCATGTAGCCGTCAGAGTACCCTTTCACCTATTAGCAAATCAGAGATTCTCCATACATTAGTTAAAATCAATAACTACGTGGATGGGATGGTCGAGTTGCTTTTTGTATAATGCTTTTATCTCATTCTAGAAGTACATAAAGTTTCAGCATGTATATAACCTTGGAGCTCATGACTGTCGGGCTCTTTTTAATACAATCTGCTAATACATTTTGTGGCTTTGTTTGACAATTTGCCTCACATGGATATGCCCAACAGTAACACGTACTGCTGACAGTAGAACAAATAAGACAGCTAACTATACATTATATTCCCTTTAAATTGGAAGGAATGAAATAAGCATTTAGTGAATGCCTACAATGTGCCAGGGCTTTACAAGTATTATCTCATTTGATCCTCATAATTGCCCTGTGACGTAGGTGCTATTATTATCCTTGTTTTATAGATGAGAAAACTGAGCCAGACAGGGGTTAAGGGACTTGCCCAAGGTCACACAAGCTAGTTAAGTGTCTGAGATCTAATTTGAATTCTGAACCAGGCCCAGAACACCTCTCTGCCTAGGTGAAGGGAGAATCTACATTGTTATTAAAAACAAACATGCGTTAGAACAAAGAATTGGAAATGGAAATAACTTGTCAATCTAAACAATATTTGATTATTCCAAATGCACCAGAAGTTTGCATACTATTTACATAGACATTAGTATACGCTTCGTATTATGTTACGATACAGGTATACCCTGAAATACAGCTTTCCTGTAATTTCTCTCCATTCTCAAAACCCAGAACAAGACAAAATACTCACAAGTGGAAAACACATAAAAGTTACTATGTCAATAGAACTGTTCAGTAAAATGAGTGTTATCTGCTAAGAAAAATACCCAGAAAGGAGGGAAGGCTTGATGCAATGGGTGACAAAGCATTTCTTAGTCATACCAAGAGCATCACTTTCATTTCCATACTGCTACACACTCTTAATGGAATTTACAGGGCAAGCATTAGGTGAACTGAAAACTATAAAAGTTTTCAGGATAAAATATATTTTCAAAGACACTGAAAGCAAAATAACCCAGGATCCTGGCCCTCATTTTGCCATGATTTTAAAAATCTGCTTAAACAAGCATGCTTCCTCTCCTACCTCCCTCTTCTGACAAAAATTTATTTATAAATGAACTAATCAGGGAAACGCTATTTCGAGTTTACACCTGAGATTTCCTGCCATTTCCCCAACATCCGATCTAATAAACATTCTCTAGGGCAAAACCTAACAATCAGGTTGGAGCCTTATCTATCTTTGTGATTAATCACCCCTAGGAAGAAAGCACAGAGGGAAAAGTCAGACGGCCAAGGTTTTGGATGACTGCCTATTTGAGAATGCAACTAACCTTCAAAGAAGAAAGCCGATTTATACTTTAACCCTCAAAAGAATGAACAGCTGAATAGCATTTCTTGGACCAACCACAGAAATAGGGATAATTATCATTAAAGAAATTAATCCTTTTAGAAATGGGAAAGTTATCTTTATGGAAACAGGGAAATCATCTTCATTAATCAGGCATGTAAGTCCTTCCATCAAGCCTATTTATGTAAGTTTCCAAGAAGTCATTGGAAGGCTTGTTCAGTGAAGAAACACTTTATTTTACAGGGAAGTACCTAATCTTTCAGCACCTGTTAACTAAACTTATTGCACCTTCATTTCTTAGAAGACTAAAGTAACTTGTAATTTTCCATCTTCCCTACAGAGTAGGGAGTTTACACATTTACCTATGACTTCCTTTTTTATTTTTCGAGTGGGGATTTAAAAAAAAATTTTTTTTTGCAACCTTCCCCTTTGCCAATCTCGAAAAGACAAGTAGTCCGGCACGCATATGCACTGGTAAACACACACGCACATACACACACATACACATACACACACACACACACACACACAGAACCTACCCAGAAACCTCCAGCAAACAACTTGACAAGAAAGACACCAGGGCAACACTAACGTACTTTGCATAACAAACGTATGGAATGAGACAGATGAAACAGGTTCCTAACTCACATTTTGGGGGGGAGGGGGTTCACCCTCCGCTCCTCTATTCCTACAGATGACCTGTATCCGGCATTTTTTTAAAAGAAAAGCCAACACCCCAGAACCAGCTGCATTTAAAGCAAAACCGAAGCGGAGAAGTGAGCAGCATCACAAGCCCACCGCATAAAACCTCACGGTCCGGTCGGGAGAGAAGCCTGCAGAGCGAACCTAGAGAAAACAAGGGGAAATAAATGCGACACGAGAACTGAGCTTGGTTACCGAACGAGAAGCGTCACAATAAGAGGTAGAATGGTGTTCACCAGGGTTCTGTAAAGCAGCGGCATGTGGCACTAGCGTCTTCTCCTGTCCCTACTGCCTGCAGCCTCCCCCGTAGCCCCATGCAGTGGAGGAAGAAGGTGAAGAGGGACCCCCGTGCCCGCTCTGCTCTCCGCACAGCTGCAGACGCAGCAGCGGCAGCAGAGCCGCCAGCCCACTCCTCTCTTCCTCTCCTCCTCTCCTCCTCTCCCGGGAACGCGCCTCCTCCCCGCACTGAGCGCAGCCCTGCTTGCCTCGGCCGGCCCTGCCCAACCCAGCCCTGTCCCTCCTCTCAGCTTTCCTAGCAGGACTCTCGCGGACGCCCGTGCGTCCGGCCTTCAAGGTGCACGCGCGGCAGCTGCAGGTGAGGACAGGGCTCCCCCTGTTGCCAAGGGCCGTTCTTTAAGGACGCAGGACTCTAACCTTATGGGTGGGCCGGGAAGTCGCGGAGTTGGAGAAACTGGGACCAGAGGCTGGAGGGAAAGGGATTTGGAGCTGGCGTGGATAGTTTCCTGAAGGAAGAAGGAATACTTACTACTTTGGAGACATCAGGGGACAGTGTGGAGAGTAAACCAATGGCTGTAACTCAACTTCAACTGTAGTAGTTCCTGGGGGAGGTGAGCCTCTCCTTCCCTCCCTCCCCTCTCAACTATTCTTTCCTCAAAAGAAACTCCTAAGGCGAAACAAAAACAAGAAACAGGCCACTGTTATCATCATTATCACTACCTCTGCTTAGTACTTATAACTTAGCCTAGTTTGGAGACCATCCTGAATTCTCTCAGGGTACCAGTATTGCTCAGGCTCTTAACAGGTTCTACCTATTGGTTAAATACACTTTTTTGACCTTCTATTAACATTCTTAACTTTATTCCACATATGATATACAGCTGATACTAGGGGGAAAGCAGGGAATAATTTCCAGGAAAGAAGGAGATGGCGCTTAAGCCAGGCTTTGAAGGAAGCTAGGAATTCTAAGAATCAATGGTGAGAAGGGAATATATTCCAGATATGGGAGCCAGCCTGGGTGTAGGCACACAGGGGAAATGGAATGTCACATGTAAGCATAAGTAAACAGGTCAGTTTTGACTAGAAAGTAAAATACCTGAAAGGGATTGAAGTATAATAAATAAGCCTGGAAAGGTAGGCTGTGGTCTGTGAAGAACTTTAAATACCAAACCAAGGAGTTTGTATTTTATCCTAGAGGCAATAATTGAGAGGCCTTGGAGCTTCCTGAGCTCAAGGGATATCAGAGGTCATCCAGCCCTGCCCTTTTATTTAACATTTAGATGAGGAAGCAGGCACTAGGAGGTTAAATACCTTGTCCAAGATCATGCTAACAGTGTGAGGCAGGATTTGAACTCAGATCCTCTCATGCCACAGCCTTGTGCTTTAAGAATAATACTTTGGCAACTGTGTGAAGTACGGAATAGAATAGGAAGATCATTTATGAAGACTATTTAGGATTGCAGTGTTGTTGTTCAGTCATGGCTGACTCTTTGTGACCCTTTTTGGGGTTATCTTGGCAAAGATCCTGGAGTGGTTTGTCATTTCCTTCTCCAGCTCATTTTACAGATGAGGAAACTGAGGCAAATAGGGTTAAGTGACTTGCCCAGGGTCACACAGCTATTAAGTGTCTGAAGCCAAATTTGAACTCAGGTCCTCCTGATTCCAGGGCCAGCACTCTATCCACTGTACAACCCAGCTGCCTCCCTCTTCCTGGTTATTTAGTTTAAAGATTAGAATAAAATGAAGCATTTGAGGTCTAACCAATAGTTAAAGAGATTTACTTAGTCATAGCAAGGGAATGATACTCAAAAAAAGATACGCACTGAGGACATCAGAGTTGATTCAGTTGAGCAAGGCTTCCCAGTCTCTGAGTTTCCTTCCCATAGTGTTCCTAGGGTTAGGCATCTGGGAGGAGTTGCTCTTGGCTTTTGTACTCAGGTGATGAGGAAGAGATTTCAATGACCTCTAGTCACCTGGACCAATTTATTCTTGAGGATAGTTTCAATACCTTTTAAGGAAAGAAAGGAGGCCAGTTCACATGGGTGGGGGGGAAGAAGAGGGACTTTGATGTAGAAAAGTGGGAAATAGTAAGAGACAAAAATTAAGCTTAAATATCCCCATTTCCCTAAAAGTTTGACCAAAATAAGAGTCATTCTAAGGAGAAAGCCGAAAATAACTTAAAAACCACCTGAGGCAGCAAACCAAGATGTCCTTGTCAATTCCCTATATTTTAGACTTAATGTCATTTCCTGGCTTTTAAAATATAACTACTTTGGGCTTAGAAGATAGTACTTCTATTATTTCATCCCCTCATCAATTCAAGCTGTATTAGGCAGTAAGGATTTCTGTTTTGGGAAGAAAGTTCATTCGATGTTGGAAAGAGTATCACACAAATTTTACTAATCCTGTAAAGTTGTTTACGGTCTTATTTTGGTTTTTTTTTATGTAAAAATTGTACTTTATATGTACTTAACATATATTTAATTTTGTTATTCCAGAGAAACAATGTAAGATGTAGATTTGATTAACTGCCTTGGTGTTGCAACAGGAACATTTCAGAACCTAAACAATTCTGCTTAACTAGGAGTGGTAAGAACAGAAATCGATTTTAAATAAAATGTTTACACTACCAAAACTCCTTCGAAAACCTTTGCCTCCAAAGACCCAGCATAAACCGCTTCCCCTAAAGAAAGAAAAAATTCAGTCAGGTATGTAACATTAATCATAGAACCCTTCAATAGTTTGGAGTTTCAGATAAGCACTAATGATAAAGACATATTATACAATCAAGTTTTTAAAGTGAATATAGAATAAAATAAATAAATACTTGCCTGAACCCATTCTGATTACAACTTACATCTCCAAATTCTCTCTCATCCCCAATTCAACACAATCTCCCCTCTTGACAGGCTGGTGTACTGTATCTCCTGAACATTCTCTACATGTACATAGTCATTCCTTTGTTTCAGTGTTTACACCATTTATCCTTCCTAAGCCCAATAGCCAGCGTAAGGTCAAGAAGCAACGTGTTATAAGGTGTAAAAGAGGCTGTGATTGAGATTAGAGCCCAAAGCTCACCCACTCAGCCTTGCCTGGGAGTTTGATTTCTGTGAAACTTCTTCCCTCAACACATCTAGCAAATGTATCTTTCTAAAGCATGTTTAATCACATCATCCCTTTTTCTACCTCCAGCTTTATGGAATCTAGATATAAAAAGAAATCTAGATATCATCAAGTCTGACCTCCTCCCACCACAAATAAAGAAGCTTACAGAAAGGCTGGGTTAATGATGGTGTCTTGTCTCCACAACTGGATAAGTCTCTTAAACACAGGAAATATTATATCTTTTTCTATCTTCATTTACTAGTTAAATCAAATCAACAAGCGTTTATTAAAGGGACAGCTAGGTGGTGTAGTAGATAGAGCTCCAGCCTTGGAGTCAGGAGGACCTGAGTTCAAATGTAGCCTCAGACACTTGAAATTTACTAGCTGTGTGACCCTGGCAAGTCATTTAATCCCAAATGCCTCACCAAAAAAAAAAAAAGCATTTATTAAGCACCTAATATGTTCCAGGCACTGTGCCAGTTTCTGGGGATACAAAGAAAGACAAAAAGTAGACTACTCTCAAGGAGCTCAGAGTCTAATGGAGGAGACAACATGCAAACAACTATGTACAAATGATAGATATCTACATAGATATGTGTAATATAGATATATAAATATCAAAATAATCAGTTTGAGTCTGTCTTTTTTATTGATCCTATTTACAATTAATTGATTTTGTGCTGTAACTGCCTAAGTCATGATTCTTTGTTTCTGAACTTAATTCACAAATTTAACTGGCCTGTAATGAGTTAAGTTTAGAAATTCGGTTTTCCTGTTCATCACTGTTCTATTCTTGCGTCAAGAATGTTACCCTTGAAGGATGCAGGTGGACACCAGGGATTCTGGTATAGTATCTTTACTCAGCCAAGCTGTCCTTCAGAAATGTCCGGTTAACCAAAGATGTCTGATTTGCTACTTCTGTCCTTGCAGATGCAGCTGGACTCAACCAATGGATATTTCTTAGTAGCGGGTGGGAAGGAGGGGGTTTGTTGCTGGCCTTCATTTCCAATTTCCATCTAATCAAATTTTCTTCCATCTTATGATGCTGACCTTCCTATTTTCTGTACTCCCCAGAATAACTGGGTCTTAGTTTTGCTAAGGAAGCAATAAATTGATTGTGCTCAGAACTTAGTGCCCCAGTCTACATTTTTTAACTGTTACAATATCTATATGTCCATATTGATATCTATCATTTGTCTATAGTGGTATACATGTATTCATGTATATAGCTATCTATATATGTAGGTATTTCACAATTTTTAAAGCACCACAGCTATTATTATTACTACTACTGCTATTATCATTATTACTCTTGGAAGTAAGACTATAAGGACTAAAGGAATGAATGGATCATGGAAAATGAGTTGAGGAAATAGAGATAACAGGTGTAGTCTACTCATCTGAAGAGCCTGACAGTGGATGAAATAATGGCCAAGGGAAGAGTAGTGCTAGGCTAGTTTTTGTTTCTTTTTTTTTTCCCCCTTTGGCTAGGCAATGGGGTTAAGTGACTTGCCTAGGGACACACAGCTAGTAAGTGTTATGTGTCTGAGGCTGGATTTGAACTCAGGTCCTCCTGAATCCAGGGCCAGTGCTCTATTCACTGCGCCACCTACCTGCCCCTTTTTTTTTCTTTCTAAAAGCTGTTTATAGACAAAGGCATAGTAGCCATTGTAAGGTCAAGAAGCAACATGTTATAAGGTGTACAAGAGGCTATGGCTGAGATTAGAGCATAAAGACCTTGAAATCCATTCTCCTGACGTCTAGCACGCAAGTCAGAATTTTCTCATGCCTGGTATTCCAATTACTATCACAGAAGTTAAAATGGCATGGTGACTGATTCCCAAGGTAGATTCCTATCATTTCCATTTATCAATAGTAAGACTATAGTCCAAAATACCAGTTCTATAACTGCTTCTCCTCCATTCTAAAATTGAAAACTATAAATAAGGGAAATAAAGGATATATGTGATGCTTTGGTTTTAATAGATTTCTAACTTCGATCCAAATAGTTGAAATCCTTCATGTCTTTCCTCTGTGCCAGCCTACTCACCACCACACAATGTATGCAGTGTCTCAAAATTTTAGTGCCATTTTAAGCTATTTGGAATATCCTGCATATTAATGCTCAGGTTACTACTTCTTGATATACCTAAGCACTACCCCATCTCCATGAAATAGCTGGAGAAGGGGAAGACATCTTTCTATGTAAAGAAAACATATGTTTCTGTCTTCTCCTTTCAGCCCCATAGTGTCCTAAGTGCCAGCATTGGGGATACTTTGCTACATTCTAGACACAGCCCCACGAAGGCAGCCTATCTCTGGATAAGTCACATCTACACAAAGCTGTCTTTGAACCTCTCATCAGAGAGGCAATGACTACTAGAATGTATCCTTTTTTCTTGGGGAACTAATGCATTTCTTTGCATCTTCTGGCAGTTTGGGATTCTCTTTTTAATCACATGGAGGAAGAGAGTTGCTTGCATTTCAGAGAGTATAGTTCAGGGGTACTTCCCTTCTTCTGTGTGATGGACGTCATTTGGCAATTGGGTGAAACCTAAGGACATCTTACCAGAATAATATTTTTAAATGCATGTAATAAAATACACAAGATTACCAAAGAAACTAATTATTTTGAAAGATAGTTATCAATTTTTTTTTAACACTTCACAGATGCCAGATTAAGAACCCCTGGGTTCTACATACGTTCTTTGTGATGAGTCTCAAATACACGAATAGCCTTGGTAGTTTAGCATATCTTTTCCTGTTCCTCTTTAGTGTTATTTTTCTACTCTCTAACCTCTTAACCCTGGTTGAGACTCTTCCTTTACCACCTTGGTAATTTTCTTCTTTGTTTTCCTTTTGGAGCTACAGTCAGTCCTCAACTTTCACAAGACACCAAGGTCCCAACATCGCCTCTGATACTCTGTCCTTCATGGATGGTGGATGGAGTTGGAGATGCACCAGCTTGAAATAAACCATCAGGGAAGTCTGCTTTGTGAGCTATTTGAGATTCTTAAAGGTCACAGAGTGTGGGAGCAGAGCAGAGACAAATTGACATTTAGCCTTGAGGCTGTGATCTATGGGATCAGTGAAGCACCTAGTAGGATACTAGCAGCTCCACAGACTTGTGCATTAGGCCTTTCATTTTTTTCTCTCTCTCTATTGTACATAACTGCAAATGTGTGTGGTTGCCAACATGAAAGTGAAAATGAGGGTACTAATAAAATCACACAAATGCTTGAAGTTGTAAAAGTTAAACATGCAAATGTTGAGGGTTGGTTGTATTTACAATTTTAAATGAAAGAATGACATGATCAAAACAGTATATGAAGGAGATGATTTTGGTTGCAATTTTTAAGCTATCCTAGGATGGAGGAAAAAAAGACAAGAGGCTATTTTACAGGAGGCTTTTTGATAATTTTAAGAGTAAGGGGATGAGTGGTACGGACTAGGATATTGATGGAAATGAAGAGAAAGGGACAAGACTAAGTAACAGTAATAAGAAAACTGATAGGATTTGTTGACTGATTAGTTGTGAGGAAGCAAGAAACAGATGCCATTGAAGATGACTCCCACGATTTTGGGTCATCTTATTGGAACTGTGGGAATGATGGTGCCATGAACAGAATGGGGATTTGGAAAAGAAAAATAGTTTTGAAGGGGAAAAAAGTGCCATTTTAGACATACTGGAGTTTTAAAGTCACGAAATATTTACTTGGGATTGAGAGGAAATTGGAAGTATACTAAAGGCAATTAGACATATGGAGCTAGAGCTTGGTCAAAACGTCAAGGCTAGAATTGAAAAGTTGAAAATTAGCAATATGGAAGATAGCAGATGAAGTTACAGATGCCCTACCCCTCTTCTTCACTAGTTCAAGTCCAACCAACCCTTCCTTTCATATCCAAATCAAGTTTTCCATCTTTCACAAAACCTTCCTTAATAGTTCACCTTACAGTAAATTTTTAAATTGTTTTGAGTTTTTGGCCTTGGCTACCTATACTATTCATTAATCATTGACTGCCCTAGGACATCTCTAATGTTTTTATCTTGAGTTGTTATTTAACTCGTGTTTTTCTCCCTAACCTTTTATATGTGTATGTCTATCAAGTAAGTTCAACAAGGGAAAGGATCTATTTGTTATACTAAATAAATACAATAATTTCATGATTGAATAAAATCTGAATATATGTTATTAACTCAGGGATCTGTTACATTGTGTTTTCTTGACTAAAAAATGTTGATTAAGAAACATAATCTCAATATTTTTCTCCCTCTTTTCCTACGCCTCCCCACCCTGCAATTTAGCTATCACCAATGAAGTATCCAAGCAACAAGATCTTCTTAAACCCTGTCCCAGTAAAATTACTACAACTGAAATAGAGAAGAATGTAATTCTTGGAAAATTTCCAAAGAGGAAAAGGCAATCCCGGATCTATATCAAAAACCTCCTTCTTAAACAGCATGTAAAAAGACATAGAGATGCGGCATCAAAGATGTTTTTAAAGAAATATCCAAAGTTTTGTGTGTTATTTTCAAATCGCAAAGATAATTATAGTGATCCTTTCTGTTTGCCAACTTACAATTCAGTAAAAGATGAAAATATTTCAGAAAAGTCAAGTCTGCAACGTAAAACGACAAACTACTTTTTGGATGGTGCTTTAGAAAAAACTTCAGTCATGTCTTCTGAGATCTCAACACCTACGAGTTCACATTTAAGACACTCATCCATCCTCCTAAAACCTGACCTTAAGCGTGTAACTACACCAGACTCAATATATATGCCTCTTATATACTCTAGATTTGTGAATGAAAATCAACCTGTGTGTAAGGAAGGGAAAATGAATTGGTATGACAAACTGCAAATGACTCATGGCACAATGACTAGACAAAATTTTTCATTTGATGCACTATCAGCAGCTTCAGCAAGAAAGCCTTATAGACAATATGTGTTAGGTAATAGTCATCTAATCCTAACTTGTGGATAATTTTTAGTTTCTTCAAAAATTTTATGAATTTTTCTGTAAGATCTATGACCTTTCATTTCCAAGGAAATATTCCTTGCCTGTGATGATTTACCAGAAGGATGGGACCACCCATTGGAAGTGTATGAATTGTCTACAAGTTCCCAAGCCCCCACCTAAAAAACAAACACAGCTCTCTCTTTTTTTCCTAGAATTTTCTAAAAAAGAAGAGGAAAAACCAGACATCAGAGACTCCTCACTAGTAGGAAAACTAATTTCTCTTCCAGGTAAATTATTTATGTATACATTTCTCATAAGTCAAGGTAAGGAAAACTAACTGCCCAAGGACAGGCAAGGAGTAGAGAAGAGCACAATTTTCATACTTTTCTAGGGCACAGAAATATTTTTTGTGAGGGACTGTCTGATGTTGGCTACTGCCAAGTGGGGGTTGTGGCAAGATTGGGGTAAGATCTGGGTATTTGGAAGTAACCGAGGCAGGGGCTGTGGTAGGCGGAGTTGTGGTGAACTGGGATGGGCTGGATACGGAGAAGCCCTGAGGCAGTGGGCAGTGCTATGTGAGATAAGCTGGGGAAGGATCAGGATACAAGGAAGTAGCGGAGCATGTGCTCCTGAGGCAGGGGGCTGTGCCATGTGGGAGTGGGACAGCAGAGGACAAGTTCCCTTTGCTTAGTCCCCTCCCTATATGCAACGTCAACCCCAGACGCCTCCTTCCTGTGTCTTTCCTGACTTCCTGGGTCACGTACCTTCCCTTTGTGTAGCACTGACCCCAGACGCCTCCTCCCAGTATCTGGGCCTGACTTCCTAGGTCAAGTACTCTTTGTCTACGCACTAATCCCAGATGCCTCCTTCCTGTATCCGGTCCTAGCCTCCCGCATCACTTCCTCTCCCTTGGTGCGCTAAACTCAGACAGCCCCTTCCGGTATCTGACCCTACAATCATTGACTAGTAGGCGGGCTGAGGAGGAGGGGCTAAGTAGGTACTTAAGGAACGGGGTCGTAGTCGGATCACGCGCTCTCCTTTTGCTCCTGCTCTGTTGCTCTGGCCTTCCTGCTTGGCCTTGCTGTGATGACCTCTGAATAAAGCTCGGGTGTTGGCACCTCCTGGTCGGCTCGTCTCTGTGTGTGTATCTGGGTAGGCTCCGAAGACTAGTAAGTAGTATGACTCTGGCAGCCTGCTCCTTATAGGAGGAGAGTGCACGGCGTGGCCGGCACAAGGTCGGCTCGGCCGGCACAATTTTTCCTTAGATATATGTTTTCTTTGGTGTTAAATAATATAAATCATTAAGCACAGAATTATGAGCAACATCTTGGTATTTGGATTTTAATTTCCACTTAAACTTGAATGGATAAATGTAATTAATAATTGAACATTAGCTCTTCCTTGGATATTAGTACTTGTATTTAATGTTTAATCAGTTCAATTAATCAATTAACAAGCATTTATTAAGCACCAACTGTGTTCCAGACACTATGTTAGGTGCTAGGAATTGTAATAATCATAAAAACAGCAACAGTGGTAATAACTAGCATTTATGTGGTACTTTAAGGTTTGCAAAGCACTTTACATCTGTCATCTAATTTAATACAACAACCCTCTGAGATAGGTATTATTATTATTATTGTTATTATTGTTATCCCCATTTTATAGGAAGAGGTTGTGACTTGCCCAAAATTACACAACTAGTAAGTGCTCGAGGTAGGATTTGAACTTAGGTTTTCCTGATTCTGTGCCTAGGATTTTATCCATTAAGACAAAAGTGAAACAGTCTTGCTCACAGAGCCTTTTTATTCTAGTGGGTAAGATAAAATGTACATAAGTATATACAGAATGAGTAAAAAAAAAATAAATACAGTTTAAAAATTTTTTTAAATGTAGAAATTGGGAGAAGGGAGAATCAGAAAAGATTCCATGTAGGAAGTTAAATGGTTTGTTTTTTGGTTTTTTGGTTTTTGGGGGGGGGGGCAAGGCAATTAGAGTTAAGTAACTTGCCCAGGGTCACACAGCTAGTAAGTGTCAAGTGTCTGGTCTGAGACCTCACTTGAGCTCGGGTCCTCCTGAGTCCAGGGCCGGTACTCTCTCCACTGCACCACCCAGCTGCCCCTAGGAAGTTAAATCTCAAAGGAATGAGATGATACTATGATTCCAAGATGAGGAGGAACAGCATTCCAGAGAGTGGCAATGGCTATTGCAAAGATACAGAGCTAGAGTATCAAATAAGAAATGGCCAGGAGAGTGTGGCACACTAGAGAATTTGGGAAGAAGAGTAAAATAATGCATTGGGAAATGTAGCTTGTGGCAGGTGGTGAGTGACTTTAAATACCAACCAGAGGAACTTCTCTTTTTCCTGGTGGCAATAAAAGCTGCTGGAGTTTGTTAAGTAGAAAAAGGCACATGGTCAGAGCTGTGCTTAAGGAATACCATTTTGCAGCTATGAGGAAGGTTGATTGTAGTAGGGAGAGATGTGAGACAGGAAGACCAGTTAGGAAGTCATTCCTATAGGTTAATGAGGAGTTATGAGGGTCTAAACTAAGGTGATGCCTTATCAGTAGTAAGAAGACAGATGAGAAAAATGCTCTGGAGACAGAAATAACAAAATTTGGCAACTAATTGGATTTACGGAGTGAAGAAGACTGAGGAATTGAGAAAAACACTGTAAGGTTGCAAATCTGGGAGGCTGGAAAGATAGTGGTGCCCTCAACAGAAACATGGAAGTTCAAAACAGAGGAAAGTTGGGGGTGGGGGGGGCGAGGTAAACAGTTCTGTTATATCTAATACCTGCTTCCCTGCTGCCTATGAACACACCCAACATCTTCCCATCTTTAAAAAATACTTTATTGGCCCATCTCCAAAGGCAATCTAATAACTATCATCCTATATCTCTTCTCCCTTACGTGACTAAACTCCTTGAGAAGGATATCTATAATTGGCACCTCTACTTTTCCACTCATTCTCTTCCAAACTGTCTTCAGTCTGGCATCTGACTTCATCATTTCACTGAAACTGTTCTCTGAAGTTACTAATGTTCTTTTAATTGTTGAATTTATTGGCATTTTCTCAATCCCCATCCTTTTAGACCTCTCTACAACCATTGACACTGTTGTTCACCCTCTTTTTCTAAATATTCTCTCTTCCCTTGGTTTTCATGACACTCTTCTTTCCTATTTGTCTGACCACACTTTTTCAGTATCTTTTGTTGAATTTTCCTCCGTGTCATGCCCACTAATTGTGGGTATCATCCATGTGTCTGTCCTAGACCCTTTTCTTTTCTCACTCTATACTATCTTACTTGGTGATCTCATCAACTCCTATGGGTTCAATTATTATCTCTATGCAGGTGATTCTCAGATCTGTTTATCCAGCTGAAACTCTCTTCTGAGCTCTAGACTCACATCACCAACTGCCTACTGGACATCTCCAACTGGATATCCCATAGATGTGTCAAACTCAACATGTCCAAAACTAAATTCGTTATTATTCCTACTCCTCTCTTCTGAACTTCCTTGTTACTGCTGTGAATACAAACACCCTCCCAATCACCCCAGCTCACAATTGCAGCGTCAGCTTTGTTTCCTCAATTGTGCAAAGCCAATAAGCATTTATTGAGTGCCCACCATGTACCAAGCACTGTACTAAGCACTGACTATACAAAGAAAGGCAAAAGTCCTTGCTCTCAAGGAGCTCACAGTCTAATGGAGGAGACAATATGAAAACAACTGTGTACCTACAAGATACCTACAGAACATCTGTTGGAGCTCATCAGCAGAGAGAGGGCACCTGCATTCAAGAAGATTAGGAAAGGCTTCTCATAGAAGCGGAGATTTTAACTAGAACACTTACCCTCCTCTAATCTGTTGCCAAATCCTGTCATTTCTACCTCCATTTCATCTCTCAACACATAACTTCTCTTCACTAGCACACCTGACACTGGTGTGTCATCTTGACATCTTGAACTGGATGTCTTATAGACATTTTAAATTCACTATGTCTGAAACTAAACTCATCATCTTTTCCCCAAACCCTTTCCCTACCCTTTAAACTTCCCTATTACTGTCTAAGGCATTACCATCCTGCCTGTCCCCTAAGCTTGCAACTTAGGTGTTATCTATGACTCCTCACTATCACTTACTCTCCCCATCCAATCTTTTCCCAAGATGTGTCAATTTCCTTCGCAACATCTCTTGTATATACCACAACATCCCACCCCACCCCGTCTATTACTAGGAACACCCTGGGACAGGCCCTCATCTCCTCATGCCTGAATTATTGCAACAGTTTGCTAGTTAGTTGCCTGCCACAAGTCTGTCCATCCTCCACCCAACCATCAAAATGAGTTTCCTTAATCATAGATTTAACCATTTCAACCCCCTACTTGATAAACTTTAGAAGCTCTTTATTACCTCCAGGATTGAATATAATATCCTTTGGAATTCAAAGCCCTTCACAACCTAGTCTCCCCTACCTTGCTAGTGTTCTTATACCTTTCCCTCCCGCCATACTCTATGATTCAGTGGCATTGACCTCCTTGCTCCTCCTTCTCAAGCAAGGCATTCCATCTCCTAGCTCCTGTCATTTTCACTGGCTGTCCTTCATGCATGGAAGGCTTTCCACTTTCATCTCTACCTCCTGACTTCCTTCAAGTCCCTGCTAAAATCTCACCTTTTACGGGAAACCTTTTCCAATCTTTAATTAATGTCTCCCATCTATTGATTATTTTTCTTTTATCTCGTCTAGACATCTTGCTTATGCATAACTGTTTGCATGCTGTCACCCCCATTAAATTGTGAGTTCCTCCAGTTCAGGAACTGTCTTGCCTTTCTTTGTATCCCCAGGGCTAAGCTAGCACATTTACTTACTGACTGACTTGCCTGGTGCATAGGATAGAAAGGGGTTGGTGGGTAGAGTGAGTGGAAGCTTTACGTATTTCAATTCTTTGATGTTATTTCATAAAATTTTTACTTTGTGCAGTGTTTCCCTCTTTTTACCTTATTGATTTAGCTTCAATTACCATGGATTTGTCACATTTTTCTGTTTTGAGGTGTTTTGTTTTGTTTTGTTTTTAGTAGGAGGAATTATGTCAAAAGCAACTGCTAAGTCATTATAGCAATTACTTTAGGTTCTCAGTTTTCCTGCCATAGAATTTAATTTTTTTTTCCATTTCCCCTCTGTTCCTGGTGAATTGACATTGTTCATTTTTAAATTTTGGTAATTTAATTCCCACCCCCCTTTTTTATTAAGTTAGTTTATGATTCTTCAATTGTGTTAGGTTTTGCAAAAATAAAAAAAAATAGCCCTTGTTTTTGTTGACCATTTCTAGTCTTTCTTTTCGACCTAGTTTCTCTAATTTTGATTTTTTTAAAAATTGCATGCTCAGTTAATTCTCTGTTTTTCTGTTTTGTTAGTATATGTGTACTGAGTTAATTTTTTACGTAGAACTGTTTTATTTGCCGGTCACAAATTTTGGCATAGCATCTTACTGTTATCTCACTGTTATATTCTTTCTCACCTAGTTATTGTTTCTATGATTTGTTCATTGTTCAGGATATTATTCCTTAGTCCCTTTTTAGGTTTGCATCTTTTTGTAATCTCCTGTTTTAATTACTAGTTTTCATTTTGTGTTGCTTTTAAAGGAAATATTTAAATTTTCTCCCCTTTTTAAGTTTGTGTAGATAATAATTTTCCACAAGAGTCTTAGCAAAGTTGATGACTAAAAAGTGAAAGACATTGAAAAGTAAAAGGAGAGGGACTTTCAGAGACAAAAGAAACTTTACCTTAGAGAGAATCTGAGTTTTGAATAGCTCAGTTACATATGAAGAGTCCAGTGAGACAATTAACTTGGCCCAGGGTATAGACCATTTTGTTACTTTTGTCTCCAGCCATTCATCTGTAGAGTGAAAGCAACAGTAGAGTTGAAAAAAGAGCCAATTTTAAAGGGGGAAAAATGGGTTTAGTCCTAAGTATTGTGACCACAGCCAAATGAACAGTTGAAGTGAGCCCTACACAGGGTTCCCTGGCTCATCTTTCAACTTTTATTCAATAGGATATAGTACTTAAATCTCCTCTAACAGCAACATGTTTTTCTTTTTAGAGTCACTTCTAGAAATGACAGAATCTGAGAAGGAACTCATTGTGTACGGCGAGGGTTATTATAAAGATTTACTATCACCTGATGATAATCCAAAACTGAACCTTGCCAAAATAGCTGTTATCAGATGTCATGAACATGGAAGAAATGCACTTAGTTTTAAGGTACAATATTTTTCAGTGATTGTATTCATTAGCATTTCTTTTCTTTAGCCTTTTAAACTTAAACCACTTTAGATGATACTTTACTACTGCAAATGAAACTTCCTTTAGATATGCATCTCGATTTTGATGGACCAATAGTATTGCATAAAAATATTACTCACTAATGCATCCATGAACCTAGCTGCCTGGTTTAATTCACAGGTGGAAACTTAAAGCTCAGTTCTGTGCATACAATAAGCACTTAATAAATATTTGGTAATTTCATTTAAAGTAATTTTTATTTAATTTAATTAACATCACCTGATGTATTGGGGTAATAGAATGTTTTTGCTTAAGTGAAATTCAGGAGTTGGAAGCCAGCTGCGAGACATGATTAAGAGACCTCAACCTTCCCTAGCCCCCAATTCTCAGATCAGCTTGATCTTGGATACCTCTGTCATTGCCACTATTATTGAAGCCTTTTTTCTCCCTTGTTGTTAGCAATGGGTATAGGAACATCACTTAGGCCACACAGTGAAGATGCTCTTTGGAGATTTTACCCTTACCCAGTTTGGAAAAACAGGTCCATAATGCCTGTTTATGTTTGTCAAACTGGTCTGTCTTTTCTGAGGTTTGTAGTGTAACATGAGAGAATACAGGAATAAATGACTAGGTAAGATTGTGAAGTTTGTAGCAACTTAACTGTAGGCGACAGTTATTTCTATCTCACTTCTGTTTCATGTTTTGTTGACCGTTTTTATAGTTTGGTTTTCTTTTTGGCTAGGCAATGGGATTAAGTGACTTGCCCAGGGTCACACAGCTAGTAAGTGTTATGTGTCTGAGGCTATATTTGAACTCAGGTCCTCCTGAATCCAGAGCTGCTGCTCTATCCACTGCACCACCTAGCTGCCCCTATTTCTATAGTTTTTCTTTTTGACCTAGTTTCTCTAATTTTCATGTCTTTTAGGAATTAATTTATTTATTTTCTTAAAAAAAAAACTCCTTGCTCAGTTAATTCTCTGCTTATCTGTTTTGTTAGTATATGTGTACTGTCTCATTTTCCTCTGTGATGTAGCATGTGGTCCTCATTGCCAAACCTCTGGAGAATAACAGCTCACATTTAATATTTACAAAGATATTTTCTTGCCAGAAACATGTGAGCAAAATATTACAAATACCATAATTTCATTTTCCAGGTGAGAAAACTGAGATCTGCCCACAGCCACATTGGAATGTCAAAACTCAGGTCTTCTGACTCTGAGTTCAGTGATTTTGCCACTAACTGTTCCATGGTGCCACTAGTTAGTGTAACATGTCTGTGTTTACCAGATGTTTGTTTACAGGCCATAGTTAGACCCTCAGGCTCCTTCAGAGCTAGGAAACAGAGCACATAAAAGAGTTTATCTCTTGCTACAACATTTTTTAATCTGTCTTCTCTCCACTCACATGATCACCCTAGTTGAAAGGCACTCCCATCCCCTCTCACCTATAAGAAAATTCTTCATTTGAACTTTCACTCTTAACTAAGGAGGCAAAATTCAGGAAAAAGAGAATTAAAAGGAGTTTATTATATGTCAAGGCAGCAAAACATTGATGGGTTAATCACTGAAGATCAATGATGGCTTCAGAGCAGGGCCAACTATTATTGGGAACTTTAAAAACAATTCTAGTAGGTCCACCTCAGTGAAAGAAGTGGAGCCCTTGCTTCTCAGTTCCTCTGCAAGATAGCAAGAAACGTATTGATTTGTAGGTAGGGGTACACACTTCACAGGTGGGGTATATGACAAAGAGCAGGTAATGCAAAAAGCTGCAGAATTGATGTCGCCTTCCCCAACACAGCCTCCCCTAACAAATGATTGATAAGCAGGGCTGGGAACAATGGGTCACTGAATCAACATAACTTTCAATAATTCCCCCATTTGTTGCTAACTGCATATATGGAAAAGACTGAACATCAAAACAAAACATATATGGTTCAGCACCACATTCAGTCATATATTCCACCTTTATCCCCAACTAGCTAGTGTAGCATGTCTGTGTTTACCGATGTTCACTTATAGGCCATAGTTAAGACCCTCAGACTCCTTCAGAGCTAGGAAACAGAGCACATAAAACAGTGTATCTCTTGCCACAACATTTTTTAATCGGTCTTCTCTCCACTCACATGATCATCCTAGTTGAAGGTCACTCCAATCCCCTCTCACCTATGTTGTAAGGAAAATTCTCATTTGGGCTTTCACCCCAACTAAGGAGGCATCCTAATCTAGCCTCATCTCCTATCCTAATCTAATCATCCTTATCCCTGCTGTTCATTGTGCCAAATTAGTGACTAGGGGACTTAAACTCACAACAGGAAACTAGTGTCCCAAATCATAATCCCATGTTTCCATCTGTCTCTTAAAGTTGAATAAATTTAGATACAGAGTCATAATTTCATGTATCCACCAAGAAGACAAGCCTTATTAAATAGGCCCTAGATATGAACTAAGGCATGTTACAGATCAAGCCATTTAGAGAACACACCATGTGCTTATTTTAGAGGGGAGATGTACATACATATCAGCAAAGTCACCAAGAAAACTCAGTAAATATGAATACCATGAAACAAAAAAAATTAACAAAATTAATACACTAATGATCATTGATATCAAATAACAGCAATCGTTCTTATAACCTCGTAACCCACTCCTAATGTTTAGTTAATCAGCACATTTCATCTTGACTCTCAGATGTCCTAGGTAATTGTTTGGTCCCTGGAAGCATCTTCCCCTAGACTTCGCAGGATAGGCCTTCTGCTCAGGCAGCTCTGATCTTGTCTCTTTCTAGCAGATCTGCTTGTCTGGCTCCAAGTCAGCTGCAGAGTGATTCTACGAAAATCTTTTGCAAAACACAGCCCAATTCTCATAGACATACATTGCTACTGGAAAAACCATAGCTTTGACTATACAGACCTCTTTCGTCAAAGTGATGTCTCTACTTTTTAGTATGCTGTCCAGATTTGCCATAGCCTCGCAAGGAGAAAACATCTTTTGATATCATGACTTCAGTCTCTGTCTGCAGTGATCTTTGAACCCAAGAATATAAAATCTGACACTGTTTCCATTACTTCTCCCTCTATTTTCCAGGAAGTGATTGTACCAGTTGCCATGATCTTAGTTTCCTTTTTCTTGTTTTTATGTTAAAAAAAAAAAAGCTTTTATACTCCCCTATTACACCTTCATTAAGAGGTTTCTTAATTCTTCTTCACTTTCTTCCATCAGAATGGTATCATTTCCATAACTATGATTGTTGATATTTCTCCTGGCAACTTTAATTCCAGCTTTTGATGCGTCCAGCTTCACATTTCTCATGATGTACTCTGCATATAAGTAAATAAATAAGGTGAAAGAATATAGCCTTGTCATACTCCTTTTCTAATCTTAAACCAATCAGTTGTTCCATGTCAGTTCTAACTGTTGCTTCTTGGCCCCCATAGAGGTTCCTCAGGAGAAAAGTAAGATGATCTGGTACTCCCATTTCTTTGATGACTTCCAACATTTTGTTGTGATGCACACAAGCAAAGGCTTTAGTGTAGTCAATAAAACATAAGTGAATGTTTTTCTGGAACTCTGTTTTCTCCATAATTCAGTGAATGTTGGCAATTTGGTCTATAGTTCCTCTGCCTCTTTGAAAACCAGCCTACTCTTCTGGTAATTCTTAGTTCACAAATTACTGAAGTCTAGTTTGCAGAATCTTAAGTATAACTGTGCTGGCATGTGGAATGAGTGTAATTGTTTGGTATTTTGCCCATTCTTTGGCATTGCCCTTCTTTGGGATTGGAAGGTAAACTAATCTTTTCCAATCCAGGGGCCACTGTTGAATTTTTCAAGTTTGTTGGCATATTGAGTGCAGCACTTTAACAGCATCATCTTTTTTTCCTTTTTTTTTCTTCTTTTTTTTTTTTGTAGGCAATGAGGTTAAATGACTTGCCCAAGGTCACACAGCTAGTAAGTGTCAAGTGTCTGAGGCCAGATTTGAACTCAGGTCCTCCTGACTCCAGGGCCAGTGCTCTATCTACTGCACCACATAGCTGCCCCTAACAGCATCATCTTTTAGGGTTTTAAATAGCTCAGCTGGAATTCCATCACCTCCACTAGCCTTATTGTTGATAATACTTCCTAAGGCCCACTTGACTTCATTCTCCAGGATGTCTGGCTCTAGCTCAGTAACTGCGCTATCATTCTTTGGTAATGTTAAGATCTTTCTTGTCTAATTCTTTTGTGTATTCTTGTTACTTCTTCTTAATCTCTTCTGCTTCTGTTAAGTCCCTACCATTTTTGTCTTTTATCATTCACATTTTTGCATGAAATATTCTTTTCATATCTAATTTTTGTGAGGAGATCTCTTTGTCTTTTCCATTCTATTGTTTTCTTCTATTTCTTTGCATTGCTCATTCAAGAAAACCTTCTTATCTCCCCTTGCTATTCTCTGGAATTCTGCATTCAGTTGGATATGTCTTTCTCTTTCTCCTTTACCTTTCACTTTCCTTTCCTTAGCTATTTATAAAGTGTCATCAGACAGCCATTTTTCTTTCCTGTTCTTCTTTTCTTTGGAATGTTTTTTGTTGCTGCCTCCTGTAGTTCTGTCCATAGTTCTTCAGGCACTCTAGCTACATGATCTAATCCCTTAAATCTATTCATCTCTTCCACTTCATATTCATAAGAGACATTATTTAGGTCATACCTATGTGGTCTGATGGTTTTCCCTACTTCCTTCAATTTAAGTCTGGATTTTGCAATAATAAACTCATGATCTGAGCCACAGTCAGCTCTAGGTCTTGTTTTAACTGACTGTACCTTTGGCTGCAAAATATATAATCAGTCTGATTTTGATATTGACCATCTGGTGATGTCCACGTGTAGAGTTGCCTTTTGTGTTGTTGAAAAAGAGTATTTACTATGACTGATGACTTACTATGACAAAACCCTTATTAGTCTCTGCCCTGCTTCATTTGTACTCCATGGCCAAATTTGCCAGTGGAATTGTTACTCCAGGTATCTTTTAATTTCCTACTTTAGCATTCCAATCCCCTAGGATGAATGTGACATCTTTTTTTTTAATGTTATTCCTATTTATAGAACTGATCAACTCTGGCCCCTTCGGCATCAGTGGTTTGAGCAAAGATTTTTATTACTGTGATGTTGAGCAGTTTGCCTTGGATTTGAATAGATATCATTCTGCAGATTTTTGAGATTATACCCCAGTACTGCTTTTCCCACCCTTTTATTGACTATGAGGGCTACTCCATTTCTTCTAAGGGAAGAAATGATCACCTGAATTAAATTCATCCATTCCTGTCCATTTAAGTTCACTGATACCCGAGATGTCGATGTTTAATCTTTTTATCTCGTGTTTGACCACATCCAGCTTACCTTGGTTCATAGATCTTACATTCCAGGTTCCTATGCAGTATTGATATTTACAGCATCAGATTTTCTTTTTGTCACTAGACATATCTGCAGCTGAGCTTCCTTTTGGGCTTGGTCCAGCTGCTTCATTAGGACTGGAGCTACTTGTAAGTTGTCCTCTGCTCTTCCCCAGTAGCATGTTGGACACCTTGTGTCTTGAGGGGTTTATTGCCCAGTGTTCTCTCTTTTATCATTTTAATACTGCCCATGGGTTTTCTTGACAAAGATACTGGAGTGCTTTGCCATTTCCTTCTCCAATGGATCACCTTTTGTCGGAACTCTCCACTGTGACCTATCTATCATAGGTGATGCTGCATGATATAGCTCATAGTTTCATTAAGCTATGCAAGCCCTTCTGCCACAACAAGGCAGTGATGTTTAAATTGCTATAAGTAACTCTCAGTTGGACCAGTTTGCAGACATAGACATATCATTTGAAGGACATATAAAAAGTTGATTCCAAACATGTAATAGTGATGATCTTGCTTGGTTCTAATATGATTTTTCTCTCGAAGTGTCTATGAAACTTAATGTAAAGTGCTATGCCAATATTTGGTTAATTTAACATTGGTTTAACTTATCACAATTTCAGCAGATTTTAAAGAATTAAGTGATTTTTAAAGGTACCTGAATGACCTAAAATGATT
Source organism: Vombatus ursinus (assembly GCF_900497805.2). Taxonomy (NCBI): domain Eukaryota; kingdom Metazoa; phylum Chordata; class Mammalia; order Diprotodontia; family Vombatidae; genus Vombatus; species Vombatus ursinus. The sequence goes on along the minus strand of NW_020945437.1, from coordinate 4,103,279 downwards.
TTATAATTATTTAAGAATTGTGGTATGTGACTAAGTTTGTAAATTATGGATTTGTGGAGGAAAAGACATAAAGATGGATTTAAAAAGTGAAGGAAAAACCAGACTAATATATGGTATAATCATTGATACCTTTTTGTTTTCAATTTCTTTTAGGGTTTCTTTATTGAAAGGTGCCCAAACTTAAGCATTTTGATTAGACAGTTGGTATATCTTAACTTAGCCTTCAATAGTTTACCTATCTTTCCTCCAGAGGTGAGTCCATTTCTAGTTATAATCTAAGTTATAATTATTATTTAATACTGTTGTTAGTATTCGATTGTTAATCAGTATCACAATTGGGAAAAATTTTCATTATAGTGTCCTATATTCTTATTATCTATATTTGCTGTGGAAGGAAATTCATAATTAGGTAGCTTATAGCTTGGATTCAATTCCAAATTGTTTAATTATTTATGTACCAAAAAACATCGTGGCCCAGGGACATAGACTCTGAAGATAGGATTATAGTTAAATTTTAGTGCATGTTAATATGATTTAATAATGCCATGTAGTGACTTACATTATAGTTCCAACACCAAAATAAAGATTAAAAAACCACATGACAGTCAGAGACCAGTGATGAGAAAAGGATGCCATATAACTTTAGCTAATTTACATTAATATAGGCTAGAACAAAATGTTCCTCCTTAGGCAATAACATTGATAGCCAAATACAGGATAGATCCTTTTGAAATACTCCTTTAAAGTTATGTTATGTTAAATAGGCAATCTAGTCAAGTAAAGGGATGATTACATTTACATCTTTCTTTTTTTTTTTCTTGAATTAATCCAAGGTACTTAAGAAATATCATGGATAGAGCAAATTTGCACTGTGCATTTATTTTTGTCAAATTCAGCATGTCCAAAATGAGACCCATTATCTCTTCCCCTGGATCAGCTCCTTCACTTTACTTCTTTTCTGTCAAGGAGATCATCATCCTTCTAATCACTTAGATTCATAACCTTGTGATCATCCTCAACACCTCACTCTTTTACCCCTTCTATCCAATCAGTTGGAAAGTCTTGTTGATTCTACCTACAAATCTTTCATATTCATCCCCTTGTCTGCATGGCCACCACCCTCATTCAGGCCCTTACTCCTTCTCACCTATGCTATTTCAATAACCTCCTAACTGGTCTCCCTACTTCTATATTGAGTTTTCAAAATCAAACTATAACATGGTGAGATTTATCTGACCGAAAAGAACTTCTCTGCAATCTGACATGCAGAAAGCTACCCACCCCCCACCTGAAAAAAATCTTCTTCAGGCAGTCCAATCATGTGAACAAAAATAAGGAAGTTTTGAAGAGGGGCAAGATAATGAGTTCCATTTTGAAAATACTGATTTTGATATGCCAGTTGGATGTCCAAGAAGAGACATACAGCCGGCAGTTGTTGATATATGCCTGGAATTCAGAAGAGAGATCAGGTCTGCATTAAGGCTCCTGGACAGTTCCTGGAGTCACTTTGGTAGAAATAGTAATTTAACTCCTGGAGCTAGTGGCAGAGATAGAATGTAAGAGGAAAAAGATAAAAGGATCCCAGGGAACACCCACCGTAATGGACAGGAGATGGATAATGATCTAGCACAGGACACTAAAGAGGAGTGGTCAGAGTAGAAAGAGGAGAATCAGGAGAGAGCAGTGTCACAGAAACCAAGGGAGAAGTATCCAGGATGAGGGAATGATCAACAGAACAGTATCAAAAGGATGAAGGAGGGTGAGAACTCAGAAAAGGCTGCTGGATTTATCAGTTAAAAGATAGCTGGTAAACATGGAAAAGGCAGTTTCATTGGAGTGCTGGGTCCAGAAGCCAGACTGGAGGGGATTGAGAAGTTAGTGGGGTGGTAAGGAAGTAATAGCAGTGCATGTAAAGGAGTTTGGGAATTAAAAGGAGGAGAAATACAGGAAAATAGATTGAGGGGATGTCAGAGTCAATTGAGGAGGTTTTTTTTTTTTTGTTGGTTTTGTTTGTTGGGTTTTTTTTTTTGGCAATTGGAGTTAAGTGACTTGCCCAAGCCACAGCCAGTAAGTGTCAAGTGTTTGGTCTGAGGCCGAATTTGAACTCGGGTCCTCCTGACTTCAGGGCCGGTGCTCTCTCCACTGTGCCACCTAGCTGCCTCTCAATTGAGGAGTTTTAAAAAGCAGGGGAAAACCTGAGCATGTTTACAGGCAATAAGGAAAGAACCAGTAAATAAGGAGAGATTAGAGATGAGAGAGAAGGAAGGAAAGATTAAAAAGGTCCAGTTTCTGAAAGGGACAGGAATTGAGATCATAGGTAGAAGGGTTGGTTCTATGGAGAAGGGCCACCTCTTCCTCATTGACAAGAAGTCTAGAGGAGAACAAAAGGCTCAGGGCTAAGGGCAGCTAAGTGGCTCATTGGAGATATCATCAGCCCTAGAGTCAGGAGGATCTGAGTTCAAATGTGGCCTCAGATACATGTGACCCTGGGCAAGTCACTTAACCCCAATTATCTGGCCAAAAAAAGAAGTAAAAAAAGGCACAGGGCTGACATGATGAATGTAAAATATCATCATGGGGAAAGGGAATTAGGCTTGTTCAGGTTTCTCTGAGGTTCAGAATTCACCTATTTGCTATAGGTGAGGGGAAGAGGAGGTAAATTGTCCCTCTCGCTGAAATTATATGTCAGTGCTATTTCTTTTTCCTCTTACTGAAATCTTATTGATCCTTTGGGGCCCAGCTCAATGACCATCTCCTTTAATAATGGCTAACATATATATGTAAAGCTTTAAAATTTACAAAACGCTACATATAATTACATCTTTTGATCCTCACAAACATCCTTGTGAAGTAGGTGCTCTTACTCTCATTCCTTTTTATAGATGAGGAAAGTGAGGCTGGAAAAGATTGAATAATTTGCCCAGAGTCACACAGCTAATAAATATCTGAAGCAGGATTCAAATTCAAGTCTTCCTAATTTAAGTCCAACACTCTATCCATTATACCACATAGCTGCCTCTTCACATAACCCACCAAATACCCCTCAAATGAATATAATCTCTTCTTCTTAATTCCCCTTAGCACTCTTTTTGAATTTTCCTCTAGCAAATCACATTCTACCTTATAATATGCTTATTTTATCTCCCCTTATTAGATGTCCAGGTTCTTGAAGTAGAACTTACTCATCTTTGAATTCCCAAATGCCCATAGTAGAGTGGCTAACAGATTGTAGTTACTCAATTAATATCTATTTATTACATGAATGACCAATTTATCCAGTTTATCCAGTATTCTTTAGACCAGAGAGGGACCCCTATACTGGGGTGCCTGGTCCAGTTTCACAGACTGTAATCCTGTTAGCTGGGCACTGTTGATAAGCTTTAAATTGGGAACACTATATAGTAAGAAAAGTAAAAAAAAAAAAAATTTGTGTGAGGCATTTGGGGTTAAGTGACTTGCCCAGAATCACACAGCTAGTGAATATTATGTATCTGAGGTCAGATTTGAACTCAGGTCCTCCTGACTCCAGAGCCAGTGCTCTATCCATTGCACCGCCTAGCTGTCCCTAAGTAAAAAAAAATAATAATAATGCATGATTTGTCAGAGTCAGAAATATACTAGAAAATAATTTATTTTAAGTTTCATTATTTTATATTGAAAGGATTTCACAGTTCTAATTGTAAAATAAATGTACTCTATGAACTTTGATGACTTCTTTAAATATATTTGCAATGCACTAATGAAGATAGAATATTAAATTTACTTCATTGTACTGATCCTGCTTATTCAAGAACCATTAATTCAGCAAGTAAAAAGTAAGAATAAATTACATGTATTCTTTCTAACCATTTCCTTATCCTTTTTCTGTTCTGTAGGTGTTAGTTTTAATTAACTTACAAGTCCTGATCATGAGAAATAATCCTATCAGAGAGATCCCTTCTGATATCGAAAAATTAAAGCACCTTGAAGTATTTGTCATTTCCTTTAATTTGTTAACTTCTCTTCCAAATGGGTAAGGTGACAAATTTAAAATAACTAGACACACAAGAATAATTTTTGGTTCATTCTAGTGCCTTACATACAGTAGGCATTTAATAAAATACTCATTGAATGAATGAATGAGTGAATGAATGAATGAATGAATGAATGTGTGACTGATTTAACAGTAGACCATTCTTTGAATGACTCCTATGCAGACTCAGCTTGGTGCAATGGAAAGAGTACTAGTTTTGGAGTTAGAGATCTTGGGCCTAAATCCAACTCTTTTAACTCATGAAATGCATGGCCTTGATCAAGTCATCTACCATATCTGGGCCTAAATTTCCTCATCTATAAAAATGATTCTATGATGTAGTCCTCTATGACCTGTCCTAGTTATCTGCTCTACTTCATAATATATTATATAGTCTACTGACTGCATATATTGCAATTAATTAAGTCTAGGAAATGCACATAAAGCACTTTCTTCGTACTGATTGAGTAAATCATGTAGGGGAATTTCAGTTCATTTTTATGTCAGTACTTAAGCAAAATGTGACTTGATTCATGTGATGTGCCAACCAGATACTCTATCCCCAGATGTATATCACAATGCATAGAGCACTGGACCTGGAGTCAGAAAGATTTAAGTTGAAATCCTGCCTCAGATCCTTGTCAACTATATGACTAGACAAATCACTTAACCTTTGTCCAAGTTTTCTCATTTGTAAAATGGGGATCATAATTGCACCTACCTCCCAGGGTTGTTATGAGGATCAGATGAGATGATATTTGTAAAGCTTAAAGCACCACATGAATACTACCTAGCTGTATGACCTCTTAAATACATTACCTCATGACTAAAGAATTCATCAGCCAGACGTCACTTTGGTGATATACTTAACCTAGGCTGACATGACAGACATACTGGACCTATGCTCGAAGTCTTTCTAGCTTTATTGGATCTGCCAGTGCTTTTAAAAATCGAGGGTCACTTGAATGTTAATTCTTTAAAACTTTGTAGTGGAGAAATTCTTAAACCCAGTTATAAAAACTTTACAAAGGTTGTTTACATAAGCTAACATGTACAGAGTGTTTTGCAAACCTTAAAGTGCCATATAAATGATATATATTATTATTATTTTAGTCTCTGAGATGAGTTTTACCAATTTCTACCTCTTCGTGGGATCACCATGGTCCTAGGCTCTGCTTTTGTTTTTGTGGTTCTAGAATCTTAGTTACAAATTTTATACAGGATTGATTAGACCCAGGAAAAATTATATCTTCAAACCCTAGATGAGTCCATGAGTCCCCAGACCATTTCTCTGTCTCTTATCTGGCAATCTTCTCATGTTTGCAATGCCTCCACCCCTACAGTCTCTTCCTCAAATTGATGAATTCCTCCAGAACCTCAATTTGAGGAATTACATTCATCAACCAAGTATATATTTTGGGGGCAATCAACGAGTTGAGCCCTGACTTGAAATGAAAGAAGAGCTTGGCATAAATCACATTTTAAAAATAATGCAGTGCTATCCAAAGCTACTCAATACCATGAAATCAATGGTTTTCTGTTGATACTTTTATGGCTATTAATCAGAGAAAACCATGGTGTCTAAAGAATCCAAATTACAGGTGATCTAACAGGTGAGGAAAAGGCACATGGTAGGTATAAATAACCTGCAAAATATTACCAACAATGACTTGTTTGCAGGAAGTAGAATGGCGCAAAAACATAATAAAGGAAATATATGCTTGGAAAAGGAGGTGAGCTAGTTATAACAAAGAATATTTAATATTTAAAAACTTGAAGGGAGGGCTCCAATGCATCCAGTAGATTTGCCATGGAGGGTGAATAAGAATTCCATATCTCCATAAAAATACAATTCTGATCATTCATTATGGAATGGAGGTAGCATTGGGTTCTTGAAAGCTATGCCAGGAAGTCAGAGAAAAGGAAAGGCCAAGATGGCAGACAAACAGAAAGAACCACAGCCAAGCTTTCTCCCTCAGCCATGCCACAAAGATTTTTTTTTTAAATGCACAGTATGAAATCATATAATTAGGTGTGCAAGAAGAATACTATATTAACAAGGAGAAAGGGCAGAGTGGAGTAGGGGATACTTGAACTTTTATTCTAAACTGATCAAAGGGGGAAATATTATATGTAGTTGGGTGCAGGGCGAAAAGGAAGAAAGGAGAGGAGGAGGGATTAGTCCTAAGAAAAACAAACTCTAAAGGATGAACTGCAAAGAGGAATTTAGAAGGAAAGAAAGGATAAGAACCTGTGATTGGGTTCTTGATGAGAGAAAGAAAAGAGAATACTGGTAGTTTGTGCATTCCATCTCTCTCACCACCCACTGTTCAGTAAAGAGAGATCTTGAAAAAAAAATGCATGGAGAGAAATATATAGTTAACAGTCAGTACTGTGAATGTAAATGGGATGAATTTACTTATAAAAGAAACAAGGATAGCAGAACAAACAGAAAGCATATCCAACAGTCCATTTTTTTTTCTTTATAAGAAGCATACTTGAAGCATAAAGATTTACAAAAAGTAAAAAGGGGACTGGAGCAAATTTATTATGCTTCAGATGATGTTAAAAAAAAAAAGGCAGGGGTAGAACTCATGATCCCAGACAAGGCAACAGCAAAAATAGGCTTAATTAAAAGAGATAAATAGGGAAACTTTGCTTAAAGGTCATAGACAATATCAATAGTAAATATATGTGCAATGAACAGCATCCAACAGTACTGAACAGCACTAAACACTATCTAAAAATAAAGAAAAAGTTAAATGAATTACTGGGAGAAATGGAAAAGTATGCTATCAGAGTATAAATTCTGATATATTCTGCCAAGTAAAGACTTCCTATGATAAACTTTTGGCCTCGGACAGGCCAGTTGTGCAAAGAAAAGCTTGTCATTAGTATGCCAGTAAGTATAAGGAAAAATACAAAATGGCCTTGAGGCTTATGCAGCTTCTGCCTGTTTCTACCAAGGTGGTAACACAAAAACAAATCTTAAAGTGTTTATTCATCTTTGGCTAGGTCAATGTTTTTGATAAAGTTTACATTGGAAAACAAAAGGATTGTGAATGTAAGGTTCCACAGCAGTGCCATAAAGATAGAAGTAACTTTGACAGCATTCTGAAGTGTTTGTAGGTATTCAGAGATTTATCTTTTCAAAAAAATTGACAGGATTTTATATCTCAGCTCCATCTTGGTAAAGTTCTTACCCCAGAATTTGAAAATTTACAAGGATATCAGCTTCTCCTTTCTTCTTCTATATCAGCTTCTTATCCAGAAATATTGTCATTTTTCATTAGCATCCATAACAGTGACTTCAGTACCTTGAATTGAAAGATATTTCATTCATATGGTTAAAAATATCTTCTAGGGAAGTCAATCAGTGGGTATAATCCTTCCTTTCAAAGTGCTGCAAGAATGGGTTTTCTTTTTGGTGACTGCTCCCTGAGGAAGGAACACAGGTACTGACTCTTGTAAGCTAACAGATACCCTCCCCCCACCCCCTTTAGAGAAGTTCTTATTGGCCTAGGAACAGGGGAAGCTTCCCATTCAGGGGACTGACTAAGGACAGAGCTGGAGATTGCACAGATTAAGATATTTAAGAGGGAAGGTAATCTTTTCCCCCTGTCTGAAGGAATTTACAGTATCATAAGCTAATTAGAGACTAAATTTGTGACTGAAATGTAAGTTCTTTACTGTGAATCTCTAAGTTGTGGTTTAAATGTTTTTATAAGTGCTAAAATATCTTAGTGAGTTTTAGGGTACCACTCTGTAAAATTTGTTTTAAGAAAAAATAAGAATAAAGCTTTCTGAAATTTGTATGGAAAAACAATTAAACCCTTTATCACTCTTTCCCTGGAGAGTGACAGATTCATTGTTTTATTGCAAGGAAGATGATTTCACCAATTAGAGAAAAGAACAAAATAGGTTTGCAGTTTTTTTTTAAACTGCCTATTATTAACTTTTCTTGACTGTGAAAAGAGAGAAGCTTGTATAAATCAGGGAACACTGAAAAGTAAGTAAAATTTAATTTGGAAGAATGTTTTATGTTACCATTGCATTTTCTTCTACAAATGATATAACATAACTTAATTATTTAGGTAAACTAAAGTCACCAAAAAGTATTGGAATAGACTATGCATTTGCAAACTTTTAAGAACCCCAAAGGCAACAGTACTGCAATTGATTTGTATTATGTAATAAAAACTTGGGCTAAAAAAACTCAGTGGAATGAATATTAGTTCTATAAATAGTCTGGGATATGATTGGGAAATAAAGACTAGAGGAATTAAGCAAATCGAAGAAAGTAAGGGAAGTGTCAGACCCAAATATGAAAGAAACAAGACAGGTACTGTTTTGAAGCATAATCAAAGTCCAGTGAGAAAATATAGAAGACAAAGAGGAGAGAAAGTTTAACAAGTAGGGATGAGAGGAGAATGAGTAGAAGTCTGTTTGCATTAGCAATGTAAATAGAGGATTTGAAAGTAAAGAGTTTGGAGTTTGGGAAAGAGGTTTAGGGGAGGTTTTTGATCTCATTGAAATAAGGATATGAGAAATGTTATATGGTTATTCTTTATGATATGGAAACTATAGTAATAAAATTGCAGCATGGAATTACTTGTAGATAGCATACCAAAATTCTGTCTGTGAAGGACCATTAGGAGAGTATATTTTAGTTGTTGCATGAGGAATATAAAATCCTCATGGACCATAAAAGAGGGGAATGAGAATGTAAGACTGCCACTTTAAATCTTTGACAGTACACTAACTGAAAGTAGTGGGCCCTGTAATATGGAGTACTAACAGTAAATGGCCTGGGAAAATTGAGATTCTGTGTGATACCACTTGTACATATAGATCCAGATGTGATTGAATGTATTCTAGTCTTGTCTTAAATGAGCTATGTTCTCCTGTTAGGATAATTGTGATGTTTGTTCCTCTATAAGGAAATCAAGCCTTAATGGAAGACCCTTAATATTTGGTATTAAAGCAATATGCGTGTTGTTGTTCAGTCATTTCTGTCATGTCTGACTTTCATGACCCCATTTGGAGTTTTCTTGTCAAATATACTAGAGTGGTTTACCATTTCCTCCAATTCATTTTACAGATGAGGAAATTGAGGTAAACAAGGTCAAGGCCAGATCTGGACTTAGGTCTTTGTGACTTTGGGCCCAGCACTCTTATCTACTGAGCCATCTTGCTGCCCAGGCAATATGTTTAGAAACTGCAAAAGTAACTTTTATTGAAGGTATAATTGGATCAAAATTACACTTTATTGGTCTTGAATGCAATCAGTACAGAATGCCAAGACTGAGAAAATGAATGAAGTAATTTTCTATGTAACATAATTTGGAAATGTATTCAACTAAATTGATGTCATCTGACTGGTAATAAGTTTTGTTTCATGTTTTAAATACATGATATTTTGTATGTTATTAATGTTTCTAAGTGTTTTTTTTCTTATATTGTAAAATTTGTGAAGCCATAGTATTAGAATTCTGTTAGAAAAGTAACTTTTCTTTAATGTGAATTGTTAGATTATAAATTGAGCTGTTAAAGGAATATGGTCAAAATGTTTGGAAAATGTTAAATATTTTATGGGATATATTTTGCTTTAAAATGGATAGTAATAATAGCTTACTGTTGGGACAAAAAGTGGCAAAGTCCTCTTTAAGTCATCCTTGTCTATGAAGTTTCTTGGGACTTTCTATTTGAAAAGGGTGATAAGATATTATCAGCCCTCCTGATCTTGTATTGTAATATTCTAAAGTACTGAAATGTGAGAAACTAGAAACTTAAAAGTTTACTGAAAGTGAAAAATGAGTTTCACTTAAGATTATTAGGCTATCACTTAGGAAAATTATGAAATTGTATGGTTAATAAATAGTATATTTTAAAGTTACATTTTGAACCAACTTAGTAACAATAGACTTCAGATTCAAAGATTTATTTTTGCCTTAGGAGTAAATAAATAATACAGATATCTGTTAGTCTGGGGTAGAGGTGGGGAACCTATGGCCTTGAGGCCGAATGTGGCCTTCCAGGTCCTCAAGTGCAGCCTTTTCACAGAATCCAAACTTAACTGTGAAGTTTGGGTACAGTCCAAGGGCCACACTTGAGGACTTAGAAAACCACATGTGGCCTTAGGCAACAGGTTCTGCTCCCCTAGACTCTGGGGACTTACAGTAGGAAGATTCTTCCTAGGGGGTTTGAACCAACTATCATGTATATACTGTATGTGTGAAACTCCATAATGTGATTATTCTTAATTTATAAATGAAGGGTAAATGAAATGCTTTTATATTTGCTCATTGTTAACTGTTGTTGAAATATGAGAAAAAATAATAATAACCTAGCCCTCGCCTATGATTAATGAAATTTTGCTATTTGGGGTAAAATCTGGTGGGACTGCAATTTAATATTGTTCTAAGTTTTGATTTCGAGTATTCTTGTGTAAAGTGTCATTGAGCTAGTAGCCCACCATTAAAGGGAAATGTTATGTGCTGCCCAAAGGGAGTGCAGTCTGAGAACTTCTACAGGTGAAATGTTTGTGTCTGGGAAAGTTGAGGGGATGACCTTGCATAGGAAAAGGTAGGATCCTGTTAACTCAGTTTCCCCATTGTGCTATTTTTTTAACAGAACATTTTCTTACCTGTTTATTGTGATCATGGCTATGATACCCTCTGTGTAATGTGGAACTTTGCTATGTGATTGGCTATTAACTGTGACACTTGGCTGGAATCAAACAGAGCTAAGGGAATTTTCCCATTATAGCCTATTGCCCTTGAGGTACAGTCTTGATATTGTCATAACCATATCCCTCCTTTTTCTTTCACAGCAAATTTCTATGATCAGGGTAGGTGAACAGTGGAAATTTGTCATTGCAATACCAACTCTATTAATTAATAGATTAATACTAAAACAACTCTGAGTTACTATAATAAGATGCAAGTATGGAAGATCATACTATTTTAATTTGAAGTTGTGGTCAATTCCATAGCCTAAGCAACTAAGTCGATGAGTTCTTGGGCTTGCCCCTTGCTAATAGTTATATATATTCATGTATAAAATTAGGTCCAATTCATAGGTTCCCAAAGTGGGTGATATCACCCCCTGTGGGGCACTGGGACAACTCGGGGGGTGGTAGCAGCCTCAGGTGCAACTGGGGGGCTTTAAATAAACATAAGGAGACTGTGGAAGCATAAGGAAAGAAGAGAAGAAAATTTTGAAAAAAACATTTGTACGTGTTTCATTTGTTGTGTAACAGAGTTAAAGTCATAGTGATTACATTATTTTTCAAATAAACATAGAAAATGCAATTTATAACCAATCAGTGGTCAAGTCCACCAACAGTTCTTAACAAGCAAGTACGGGCAGGCAAGCATGTTGCACATTGTTGGGGAGTCCAGTATGCATTGGCAGGAATATGTGCATGTAATGACTTCTTTATAATATGATACTATATAGTTACATCACACAATATTGAGTCATCAAAATTTCAATGCAGGAAAAAAATCCACAAATTTATAATAAATAATTAAATTTAAGATGTGTCATTTTAAAAAAAATTATATATTTTTTGAAATGATGCAAATTGAAAAAAAAGCATTAAATAGTTAAAGAAAGTAGATTTCCAAGGGGGCACTGAGTAATTTTTTTTTGAAAAGGGAGTGGTAGGCCAAATAAGTTTGGGAACCTCTGATCTAATTCTTTCAGGATCAGTTGGGGATAACATTCTCAAAAGAAGGGAATAAGACAAAGATGTTAAAGTTTTCTAATTAAATGGAGTAATAAGTATTGAGAAACCAACAGAGTCAGTTTCCCTAAAAACTAGAATAAATATATGTACATATATGTGTATATACATATATATGTGTGTATAGTGTGTATATGTATGTGTGTGTATATATGTATATATTTGGTTGGTTTCCAAATATTTTTAATGGGATATACAGGCCTTGAGTGTATTTTAGTAACAACTTCTCAAAATTGGATTAAGGATTTTACATATAAAATTGCATTTATAATTGCAAAGAAAGTGAAATTATTTTCCTACTGTGAAGTCTCTAATTATTTTAAGAGACAGAAGGGCTCATTTTCTAAGCTAGGCCCTCATGGATTTTTTTTTTTTAAGATTCATCCTTCAGCCTGATGGCAGTGTACATATCAGGTACAGGGTTTAGGTGAAGATGGAAACAGCAAGTGGTATGTAAAAAGTGAAGTTCTCTGAAGTTTCAGGTAAATTATAGGTTCCTAATTTGATGTTTTTATAGCTCTGTGGTTAAAAGGATTAGAACCATAAGACTTGAGCTGGTTTTCACCACATGAACTAGTTATTAGAAAACCAAAGTCAGAGGTTGTACTAAATTATATTGAGTCTTGTTACTGGCAGATTTTAGCAGAATTGCCTAGGAATCTCTGCAAGTGATTTGGAACCAGAGATGCAGATCTACTAGAAGGAACCCCTTTGGAGCTGCCCAGAGAATGAGACCTATTCCAGAATGTCCAAGGAAAGGTGTTTCCAGGGACCAGACGACTACCTGGGACATCTGGGACTCAAGATGAAATGTGCTGATTAAATGGACATTGGGAGTGGGTTACCAGGTTATAAGGAGACTTGTCATTTAATATTGATGATCATTATTGTATTGCTTTAGTTTTTTGTTTTTTTTTTTCATGGTGTTTATGTTTGCTGAGTTTTCTTGGTTACCTTGGTGACATGTAAATCTCCCCTCTCAAATTAGGGTGAGTCCTCTGAGTAGTCTGATTTGTAGCCTGACTTAATTTACCTCTAGCATCTATTTAAAGATTTGTCTCTTTAAGGGGATATATGAAATAATGACCCTGCTTGTACCCTTTGTGCTGCTCACATCACCCCCTTGATGCCCCTTAAGGTAGAATACCATTCTGTCCAAAAATTCCATTTAGAAAGCATTTAAATAAGTGTTCCTGGGGGTTGAGAACATCAGAACAGGGAGGGGGAAATCTTTCTCCTCACAATATCTTCTCAATTTATCAATTCAATTTATTGAAACCCAGAGAGTTTCTTTTTGTTGTTGTTGTTTTGTTGAAAGCGACTAAATTTAGAATAAATATATGTAGATTATATATTATATTATAATTATATATAACATTATAATATATCATATATATTAAAATATGTATTTATTTAAAAGATGTAGTGTAAAAGGAAGCCAAGATCTGAGTAGATGTAATAGCCAATCCTGATCCCAGAGACCAGGTGATGAAACACACATCCTTTCTTCCAAAATAAAAGTGGATTATTATGGTGTAGAACAGTGATGTCAAAGTCAAATAGAAACAGGGATCACTAATCTATACAGAAGGATCCCTGTGGGCTGCATATTGACTTAGGTTAAAATGTACTATTATTTCAGTTTTATTGTATTTTTATTTATTTTGTTAAGTGTTTCCCAGTTATATTTTGATCTCATCCAGTGGGCCATGTGCATCCCTCAGGCCATGTGTTTGACATCTCTGGTGTAGAGAGTGTAGACCTATTCTCACTCACCATCACTGTGCTGATTTATTGACTGTTTTTGTTTATTTGTTTTAAAGAAAAGATGGGGATTTTGTTGGAGTTGGGGAAAGTGTAACTGAAAATGACTATGATATAGAAACAAAAGCAACAGTAACATTTTCTGGCAGCTAATAGCAATGCAAGTTTGAGGAAGTCACTTCAATTTTTTTTTTCTTTAGGCAATTGGGGTTAAGTGACTTGCCAAGGGTCACACAGCTAGTAAGTGTCAAGTGTTTGGTCTGAGGCCGGATTTGAACTCAGGTCCTGCTGATTTCAGGGCCGGTGCTGTAGCTGCTGCACCACCTAGATGCCCCTCACTTCAATTTTTTAAGCCTCAGTTTCATCATCTATAAAACAGACATAATGATATTTATCTTGCCTACCTCAAAAAACTTTTTTTTGTTTTGTTTTTGGTAAGGCAATTGGGGTTAAGTGACTTGCCCAAGGTCACACAACTAGTACGTCTCAAGTGTTTGATCTGAGGCCAGATTTGAACTCAGGTCCTCCTGACTTCAGGGCCGGTGCTCTATCCACTGCGCCATCTAGCTGCCCCGTTTTTCTTTTTTTTGATGAGGCAGTTAGGGTTAAGTGACTTGCCCAGGGTCACACAGCTTATAAATGTCAAGTGTCTGAGGCCAGACTTGAATTCAGATCCTCCTGACTCCAAGGCAGGAGCTCTATCCACTGTGCCACCTAGCTGCCCCTTCAAAAAATTCTTGTGAGGCCCAAATAAGACAATGTGTTTGAAATTGCATCCAAAACTACTTTTTTTTTTTAACCAGACTTGTGACTTAATCAGTATAGGAAGCTTCCAGTAAAGACCTTACTCTACAAATGCAGATCAGCCCCTTCCTTACAACCTCAAGTCTTAGAGTTGCCCCGCCCACTAAGGTTAAATGACTTGCTAGGGGTCACACAGGCAGTATGTATCACAGATAGAACTTAAATCCAAATCTTCCTGACTGAGGCCAGCTGTCTCGCTGCTATACATTGCTGCCACTCTTTAGAAAAAAACAATTTCTATAACTTCTCTACATTCAGTGAAATTCCTTATATTCTTTTAATTCTCAATAAGTAACCACCACATAATTATTTTTATAGCATGCTGGTTTTCTCTCTTTTTAAGATTATTTGCGTTGTCTAAACTTGAGTTCCTGGATATCTCCTACAATGAAATTACTTCTCTTCCAAATGAAATCAAGAATCTCAGGTATTTAAAAAGCAGTAAATATACAAAAAGTTCATATATTTTAAATATATGTTTAGCCACAAAATAGAATTGTTCTTTTGGGGAGAATTTAATTCATATACTATATTTTAAGTAGTAATTTAATAGCAAGTAAAGATAGAATCTATAAGGTATTAATTCAGGAAAAATATAAATTGTGATTTCTCTGTGGCATAGTAATCAAACAGTAAACATTTATAAAGTGCCTACTATGTGCCAGGCACTGTGCTAAGTGCTAGGATAAAAAGAAAATAAAAATTTCCAAAACTGTTTGAAAAAGAATCTTAGTGACTGCCTAACAATATTGAATTACCTTTATTAATATTTAAATACTAATAACAGGAACTTATTTCAAAAAACACTTAACCTTGAGATAAAGGAACCTAAGAATAACAGCCTGTAAGTGAAAATGCAGGAATATAAAAAAGGGACTTAGTTGATCTTAATGTGCCTTTTTTTTTTTTAAAAGCTGCCTGGTGTCTAATGCATAAAGCTAAATTGGGCTAGCCTGATTTGATTTTTACATTTTCTCGATGCATAATTGTCCCAGATGCTTTTCTGTCTGTTTCCAACTCTAGTTAGATAAAAGTGCTTTTGTACACAAGAGAATTGAGATAAGTGAGGTTTTTTTTTTTTAAAGAAAATTAGTAATGTTGATTCCCCTTTTAACAAAGGGGAAAGGATTACACAAGTAATTACTACAGTATAAACAAGCATATTAAGAAAGGACCTTATGCTGATGAGGCCAGGGATATCTTAATTTGACTGAACTTGAGAGCTTGACCCTTAAATGTTTCAATTAATTTTATTTTTAGAGAGATGTTAGTTTTAACTTATTAATTATTAACATATATAAAAATAATTAATTATTAATTAATTTACATTAATTTAATTTTAGAGAGACATGTTTTACTGACTAAAATGTAACATCAAAGCTGTAGGGTTTTGCTACTGACAAATATATCTGAAAAAAAGCAAAGAATGTAGGCTAGATGGATGAAGAACCTTTCCGCCACTTATGGTTCTGGCTCAAATTTATGTGCATACTAAGACAGAGAAGATATTGAGAGTACCCTAGGTCAGATAATTGTTTGTGACAAGAGACTATGATTTCTATTTTAGCCATAGAGATCAAGAAGAAATGACTTAATCTTTATGTGAGGTCACTTTACCTGGTTTCTTAAAGTAGATACAGTCTTGCTATGACTAAACAGTTGTCGAACTATACTTATTAGGAAAAGGCTTTTAGTCATTACCACATAGTGTACCAAAAGTGAGGGCTAGGAGGTAATCCTGAAGAGTTGAAGCCCAGAAGCTAGCGAGATAAAGCATTGCCCAGAAAACTCCAGAAAAGCAGGAGAAAGATACTTCTAGTGGATAATGGAGGACCCCGCAGGACAGCCAGAGGCAGATGATGATGCCCAGGCCCAGAGAAAGCAGTGATTTCACTGTTAGACATCAGAAGAGCTGCAGGATTGGGCATGTGAGTCGCCTCTTCACACATGTGCTTTGACCATACATGTTCCTAACATGTATGCCCCCTTGTGAGCTGCTCCTTATCTGTGCCCACTCTTCTCACTTATGGTGTAGGTATTTGTGGGAAAGAGTACCCAAAGTTTGGGGAAAAGATGTTCTGTTACTATTCTTACTGTGCTATCTTGTTAAATGTCTTTGCTTTAAATTAATTATATCCTCTGGCTGAGGATACAATATTTACTATAAAAATGTAAACATATAGGGGGGAGCTATGGTTTTGAGTGGATATGGGCCCATGGAATATTGAATAACTCAATTGCTTATGAAGAAGTCAGCCAGACAATAAACTTGCTTCTAGAACACAGATGATATTCTCACCTTTACACTTAACCACTCTTCTGCAGAATACCCCAAAAGAATATGGAAACTGTAAGTGATTAAATTGGGACTTATCACTCTAAGGCAAGACATAGTGTCTTATTAGGGAAAGAATCTTTCGAACCTGGAAGGACAACTGAACAGAAGAGTTTAGACCTTTTTCAATTCCCCTATCTGGAGGTGACCAACCTTAGAGCTGACACTGAGAGTGTCAAGGAGGAGAGGCTTCTGCCAATCCCAGGCTAAATTAGGCCATTGCCCTAGATGAAAAGAGCATTGTAACTCCAGCTGAAAAAAATCACAGAATTACTAACCAAGGTAGTGATCCATAAGATTAACCCATTCATAGAAATGCTTTCCCCTGAAAAAAGCCCAGAGGCCAAGGGACTTGTCCAGTGTAGCCTGGCAGCAGCAGTCCCACAGCAGTACAACGGCTCAGTGGCAGACTAGCCTCCCTGACGCCATCCAGGCCATTGCCCAGCATCAGAATGGCTTGGCTGGCCCAGGCCAGCAGCTGAGGGACCTTTCTGTCCCAGCCCAGAAGCTGCCGAGTTCAGTGACCAGTCATTCTGCCCAGCCCAGCCTAGCCTAGTAGCACCTGAGCTCACTGAGGAGGCAGCATAGCAGTTGAGACACCTTCCTGACTCAGCTCAGCAGGGAACTGACCCATCCAGCTCTGACACCATATTCTACAGGAGGCAGGTCCAGCTGAGCTACCCATCCAGCTGAGATGCTGTGTCCTGTAAGGAGCCAGCCTAGCTGAGCAGTGGAGCAACTCATACATTATTGACATCATGTCTCACAGCGAACTTCAGGATCCTCTGGAGAAATAAGGGACATTGAGGCCCTGCAGTTTTGGAATTGTGACTCGTCTTGGCTGTGTGTATTCCATATACATATGCCTCACTAACACTGCACTTTAAATTCATACCCACTCTTATCTTCCAAGACTATTTATTTGTGGAAAAGTGTGCACCTGGTGCTAGGTAACTACTGTTTTTGCCATACCATTTTACTAAATGCCTTTGTTAAAGAATTCAGTCTCTTAGCTGATTGTTAAGGAAATGTAAACTGGTGGGGATTCATAATCTAGTGTTAGGAGGATAGCCATGCATAGGTTACCTATCCCTGGAACCCTGAGAGCAGGAGCACCTTCTCCACTAGAGACTCAAAACTACAGGTGCAACTTGGAGGGAAAGAACCTCTAAAGGTGTTACCCTTAGCTATGCAGTTCAGTTAGGCCCAAATTTTAAGCCTTTCCTGTCTGATGAGACCTCCAAGAGTTAGGTTTTTAGTTTACAAGACTTTTGAAAAACCCAGAGCTATCTCCAACCCATGGGCATGAAATCAGAGTGATGTTTTATCTGAATTCTTGATGATTTACTCCTGTAGTGCTGGACTCCATGAATTTGCTCTTTAGAAATTAGAGGTATACAAAGGAAGGCCCACCGTGCATTAATGAACATATTTCACCTGAACTCTCACTCAAATTCTCCCATGGATTAATAATCTGATTAGCAAGTGAAAACATAGTTCTGAGACTAATTCTGATTGCATTTTCACATAAGAATTCCATAGCCCATATATAAGTCCAAGGAAACACCTGTGTTTATTATTTGTTATATTTAGTGGTCATCAGATAAAGTGGGAATTATTAGTAACCATGGTTCTAGAGTCAGATTATAATTGGTGTTTGGTGTTAGTAGTATTAATTGCACAAATGACTTTTAATGATGGTCTTTTTCTGCAGCAACCTTAACAATTTGAATCTTGAGGGGAATGAACTAACATCTTTGCCACCAGGAATTCTGAAAATTTCCCCAGATATCTTCAACATAGAAAATAACTTCATACACCCTTTGTTTTGGAAAGAGAATTCAAAAAATGATGCTCAAAGCCTCAAAGATCTGGCTCTCGTGTCTTTTGTCCAAAACCAACTATGGAAATTTTATGAGGTGCTCCCATCCGAAATTAAGCAACAACTAATCACGTAAGCAAGCTATGGAAACTTTTTATTGATGACAATTTTTTTCTATTTTGTCCTCAAGTAAAATATTTAGTATAGTGGAAAGAACCCTACATTTGAAATTAAATGATCTGTATTTGAATCTAGCTCTTCCATTAAGTTACTAATGTGACCTTGAGCAAATTACTTAACCTCCGGGTGCTTATGTTTCCTCATCTATAAAATCAAAGTGTTGGATTTCACTAAGTGGTTTCTATTAGGTCATCTTCTTAGACCTAGATGACTATATTTGATGTAAGTGCATTTGATATAAGGTTAACTAGAAATATTTCTCTGATTTTTCTTCTGATACCAAAGAATCAACCAAGTGGTTTCTGTACCTGCAAAAGGGTACAGCTCCATTCCTTTAGCTCCATTCCTCCATTATTTCATGAATTAGGGCTTATTCCTTATGTAAGCTGGAAATCATTTAACTGTAGCTGGCAGTCATTGCACAATAACCAGTTAAAACTTTCTATTGAGCTTCCACAGACATGGAAGAAAATATTGAAGTGGGTCCATAGGAGCCATTTTTCTGCATCTGGGAGACTGTGCAAAGAAACATGTTCTTCTTTGACCAGAAGGGTTCAATAGTAGAGTAAGCATGCATGCAGAAAGCTACCACTGCTCTTTCAGGGGAATTCACAAACTCACTACCATAGTTTGGTAAACTCCTTAAGGGCTTTTCATCCATAGCTTTCAGATGAAAGCTAATTTTTCTCTAATCAGTGAAACAACTAAATTCTTAAATACTTAATTCTTAAGCATTTTTATATGTTAAATGATATACAACTCTTTTTAATTGATTGGTCTTTATCAATCTTATAAGATAGGCATGGAACTAAACTGATCCCAATGTTATATAGTAATGAATCCAACTGCCTTACATATATTTGATCCAAGTTTCCTTCCTAGTTAACATAGTAACCTTAAAAAATTTAAGTAGAGGAAGGGGAAGAAGGATAGTAAGAAAAAGGAGGAAAGATCAGTTAAGCCTGGATGATTATGAAGGAGTGATAAAATAAGCAGTGACCAGAGAGGCTTCAAAGCCAGACTCCTAAGGGAGAAAAGGCAATGTAAAGATCATAGCGTTAGAATTTCTGCAAATGGTCAAAGGTAAAAAGACTTTGGGGGTCCTTGGTAATTAAAATGAACAGAATGCATCATCATACACAAGGAAACAGGAATGAACATCTGTTAGTAATTGGCAGATGAGGCTTAGGAATTCTAGGGAATAACTAATTAGAAACTAAAGGCAAAACATGATTAAGCATCTTTAAAATGAGGGACCTGGGTTATCTTTTTAAAGTCCTTTGAGAGGTTTTTTCCAGCTGTAAATCTATGATCCTATGATTTTTTTTTTGCTAGTATGCTTATATACAACCACAGTATAGAATGTTACTGTGATTCAGATGGTTGAAAAAGTTTAAGGTAAGGCAAACTCTCTTTGGGACTCATTGCCCTGATGAGATGAACAAGAGTGTAAACTACAGCAGTACAGCATAAATTATATGCATGTCAGGCATGCCAGGGACATTTTTGGGTTGTATTGAATAGCAGTAGCTATTCAGAAGGAAAAGCAAAAGTGAATATAACTACAGGGAACCAGGACTATTGTTCTTACTAGGCTAGGCATCACCCAGTCTAGAGAGAGGCTTGTATATATACTCTTAGGGTTTCTAATGGGAAACCCTAACACCCAGATTATAATTATTAGTAGACTTAGCCTATTGTTAAGGGCAAGGCCTCCAAGATAGTTTCAATCCTTGTTGGCACAAATGGGAGGGTTTGGAAAAATTTTTGAAATCGAAGTTGTCTTCCCAACATTCAGTAATCATTGTCATATTCATTTAATAGATGAAGAAACTGAGATTTAGCAATTTGCCTAACCCCTGCTGGAATGAGAAGGCATGATAGTTTAGTACCTGTACAGGGTGCTTAAATAACGTGTCCCTTTTTTCTAGCAGAAATAGTAACCCTCCTTCCCTCCAACCCCAAAAATGTTGACTAGGCCATTTGATATATTCTTTTCAGAAGATGGGTCACTTTTTTTGAGTGTCAAGTCATACTAACCCACCAAATGAGGCCATAGGCCATTCCAGGACTTCTGAATTATCAGTTAAGTCTCTGGACTGCTCATCTACTATTGCACAGGTCAACAGTCACTGGCTCTGGAATTGCCCTAAGATGAGGGAATATAAGCCAGACTTTGCCTAAAATTGACTTGCATAGACAAGAATGCTCATTAAATCTGCTGACATTACAACTTGTAGATTCCCCAGAGTGCAATAAATTAGTGAAATACCAGAATCTTTAACTTTTCTTCTTTGGGAGTAAAAATGAGAAAAATCTCCAATTAGTATTGCTTCTAAACCTCTAGCCTCTTAAAACTTACTGCTTATCTTTGACCTAGTCTATATAGGATAACACATCTCTTCTAGATCAGATCTTGGATCTAGGTAGGGGTAGGCAGAGTAGACCTATTGAGCAGAAGTTGCAGAGGAACCCAATAAGAAACTTTTCAGAATTCTTTTTAAAGTCTTTGTAGCAAATATCTCTCTGTGTTAAGGGTCTGATTATTTAATATATATGTATTCATATATACATATATGTATACACAATATAGTATATACATATAGGCATATATATACACACATACACACATACAATTTTAAGATCAAGAGTAATTCTGCAATAGATAAGTGGTCAAAGGATGAGGGCAAACAGTTCCCAAAAGAATTACAAACTGTTAAACTACCATATGAAAGGTTGTTCCAAATTACTAATAAGGTGATAAATGCAAGTCAAAACTACTCGAAGTTTTACATTATTCCCAGCAAATTGGCAAATATGACAAAGGATGGGAGTAGTAGATTCTGGAAGCACTGAGGTAAGACAGACATATTAAACTGTATGCTATTGGTGGAATTATGAATTATTCCAGCTATCTTGGAAAGCAATTTATACCAAGGAAGTGATGAAGTTTTTCATACCCTTTAGTCCTAGAGATCCCACTGCTAGCATCCAAACTAAGAATACCAGAAAGAGAAAGAAAAAGTCCCATATACTTCATAATATTTATGATAGTGCTTTTTGTAATAGCAAAGAAAAAGAAGGAAGGAAAGAAAAATGAAAGATGGAGAGAGAGAGAGAGAGAGAGAGAGAGAGAGAGAGAGAGAGAGAGAGAGAAATGGGAATGGGAGGAAGAAAGGAAGGAAAAAAGGAAGGAATCAAGCAAGCATTTAAGTGCTTACAAATATTACCTCACTTTATCTTCACAACAACTTTGGGAGGTAGGTACCATTATTATCTCTATTTTAAAGCCGAGGACACTGAAGTAGAGGTTAAAGTGACTTGCCTAGGGTCACATAGCTGGTGAGTTGGAGGCCAGATTTGAACCCACGTTTTCCTGACTACAGGCCCAGCACTATATCTACTGTGTCACCTAGCTGCCTCTAGGAAGCAAAATAGATATCCACCAGTTGGGAATGGTTAAACAATTTTTTTTTTTTTGGCTAGGCAATGGGGTTAAGTGACTTGCCCAGGGTCACACAGCTAGTAAGTGTTATGTGTCTGAGGTCGGATTTGAACTCAGGTCCTCCTGAATCCAGGGCTGGTTCTCTATCCACTGCACCACCTAGCTGCCCCTGTTAAAAGAGTTTTACAGGAATATATTATTGTATTGTAAGACATGGTGAATATGAAGACTGCACAGAAACATGGGAACACTTACACAGACAGATACAAATTGAGCTAGGCAGGTCAACAACAAACACAGTGACTACAACAATGTATATGAGAAGAGCAAAATAACAAAACTGAATGCTATATAATGATATTTTTTTCCAAATAGAGATCTCCCCTTGCCCCCACTTTCCAGCTTCCTTTTTGTGTATTGTCTCTCTCCCCCCATTAAATTGTAAGCTCTTTGAGGGCAGAGACTGTCTTTCTTTTTCTCATTTGTATCCTCAGCACTTAGCACAGTACCTGGCACATAGTAGGCACTTAATTAATCTTTATGGAATTGAATTGCCTTTTCTTCCTCCCACTCTCTCCCTATGTATACACACTGAGAAAATAAGAAAAACACCACCACCACCCCCTGTAGCAAACAAGTATAGTCAAGTCAAAGAAATTCCTGTATTGACCATGTTGAGGAAAAGAAAAGTTTCAATCTGCACTCCAAATATACATCTCCTGATGGGTAGCATGTTTCATCATAAGTCCTCCAGAATTGTGGTTGGTCATTGTGTTGTTCAGAGTTTCTAAGACTTTCATAGTTGATTTTCTATACAATATTGTTGTTGTTGAATGAATTGTTTTCCTGGTTCTGTTTACTCTACTTTGCATTAGTTCATACAAGCCTTCTCAAGTCTCTCTGAAACTATCCCCTTCACTTTTTACAGCACAATAGTATTACATCACATTCATATACTATACCATGTTCAGCCATTTCTCAATTGATGAGCACTTTCTCAGTCACCAATTCTTTGCACCACAAACAGATATTCCATAAATAGTTTTGTGCATATAGGTCACTTCTCCCTTTCTTTGATCTCTCTGGAGTATAGACCTAGTAGCAACATTGCTGAATCATAAGGTATGCACAGTTTGATAGCTTTTGGGGCCTACTTCCAAATTGCTTTCCAGAATGTCTGGACCAGTTCACAGATCCACTAACAGTAATTAATATACCTATTTTCCCATAGCTCCTCTAGCATTTGTAATTTTTACTTTTTTAATAACTTTGCCAATCTGATGGGTATAAGGTAGAACCTCAAAGTTGATTTAATTTGCATTTCTCTAATTACTAGTGAATTAGAGCTTCTTTTTCAAATGACTATTGATAATTTGGATTTCTCCTTTTGAAAACTACTTATTCATATCCTTTGACTCATTGGAGGAATAGCTCTTACTCAAATAACCTTCAATCAGTTTATATGTTTTATAAATGAGACCTTTATCAGAGGAATTTGCTGCATAGATTTTTTTCCCCCATTTACCCGCTTATCTTCTAATTTTAGACACATTGGTAATAAAATTGTTCCTTTTGCTCTCTGTGATTCTCTCATTCTCTTTTGGTCATGAATTCTTCCCCTCACCATAGATATGACAGGTAATCTCTTCTTTACTCCTAATTTGTTTATGATTTTACCCTACATGTCCAAGTAATATATTCATTTAGAGCTTGTCTTGATCTATGGTGTAGAATGTTGATTATGCCTAATTTTTGCCAATCTACTTTCCAGTTTTCCCAACATTTTTTAAAGATAGTGGGTTCTTACCCCACTGGCTGGGATCTTTGGGTTTACCAAACACTAGGTCGCTGTTCTCAGTTGCTTCTTTATGTTGTTATTTAATTCATTTCTCTAATCAACTTCTCTCTCTTTTTAACCAACTGTGTCAATATATTGACCAAGCTTGGCCTCAAAGAAGAAATATGAGAATGTACTCCCCCTACCTTTCCTTGTGGAGGTGGGGAGTTATCTGTGTTGAAAATCATATACATTTTTAAATTCCTTTGATATGTTGGTTAGTTTTGCCAAAGCGTTTTTTTTCTCTTCTTTCTTTTTTATTCTTTGTTACATGGTGTGGCTTTCTGTTTTTTTTCTTTTCTCTCTCTTTTTTATAATTTTTTTAGGCAATTGGGGTTAAGTGACTTGCCAGGGTCACACAGCTAGTAAGCGTCAAGTGTTTGGTCTGAGGCCAAATTTGAACTCAGGTCCTTTCGACTTCAGGACCGGTGCTCTATCCACTGCGCCCCCTAGCTGCCCCCAGAATGTGGCTTTCTGGGTAGAGGAGGGATACATTTGAGAATTATTATGTAAAAACAGACAAATGAAAAATTTGAAGGTATAAAATATTATTTTCTGTAAATGTGCATGGCTTTCATACCAGAAAATTCTATTATCTATGGCATACACTTATGTATTTTGTGAAGAATAAAATTTCCTACATTAGGACAGCGAGGACTCCAGTTATCCAGTAGACATTAACAGCAGAGAGGAACCACAAATTTCAAATGTAGGAAGGTGAAATTTCAAGAACCTTTTCTAAAACACATAAATTCCTTGTTTCTGTTTTATTTTGTTGTTATTACTGTGTGTTGCAGCTTTGAGTCCTCATTAGGACGTGGAAAATCTCTTAATGTCTCTATTGAAATAAGATCACAAACTCATAGGATCACATGAATTAGAGCTAGAAGAAACTTGTCTTTGGCATTATTTGTCTCACCCAGGCCATGGGGCTGATTGGATGCATGCCATTAATGATTTTAAAAGCTTAAGTAGCTTTTAGTCTTCAGGAGCCAGGACAGATAAGCTGAATGCTTTTATTTTAGTGGGGAAGAGGAGAATTTTACATAAACTACTATCAAGAATAGTGTTTGATACGTGAAAAACTGTTATTCTTATGGGGACTTTTGTTGCTATTGACCTGTGTGTATCTTCAAAGGTGGGGACCTAGAAAACTGCATTTGTGTATCCTTTGCAGCATGTTTGTATATAGTAAAAGGTATTTTTTTTGGGGGGGGGGGGGGGAGTTGTTTTGTTTGTATCTTTAAAAAAATACTTGACTAATCAATTCATTCTTTCCAGATTGTGAGTTTGGGTTTGGGGTCAGTTGTAGTTGACCTAAGATAGTACTTAATAGATCACTTAGTCCAATCCCCTCATCTTTCAGATGAAGGAACAGACCCAGAAAAATGACATGACTTCCCCAGGGTAACATGGGTAATTACTGGCAGAGTTACAGTTCAAGCCCCAGTTTTTGGACTACAAATCTTTCCATTTACCCATTGTTGCCTCCCATTTTAAAATTAATCACATAGTTAGGATAGACTATATTTGTTGGCTTGGTTTTGTTATTTTAGCTTGAAATAATATTACAATTATAAATAATAATAAGTAATAGCCATAATAGAATACTTGAAGGTTTGCAAAGCACTTTACATATGCTGTCTCATTTAATCCTCACAACAGTTCCGGGAGGTAGCTGCTATTATTATCCTCATTTTACAGATAAGGAAACTGAGGCTGAAGGAGGTTAAAACACTTGCCCAGAGTCACATAGGTAGTAAGTTTCTGAGGTAGAATTTGAATTCAGCTCTTCCTGACTGCAAGTCCAGTCTTCCATCTACTGTGCCACCTATCAATAATATGGAATGCGATGGTTATTGTTATTTACGTCGCTTATGTAAAACAAATGCTGCCCAAAAGTGATTTCTGTCCCATACCTAGCACAGTGCCTTAGCCATAATAGGTACTGAATAAATATTTCACTGAATTGAATTGAATCTAATGTCTGTCAGTCATGCTGCAAGAGAGAGAGAGAGACAGAGATAGAGAGAGACAGAGACAGACAGACAGACAGACGGAGGAGACGGAGAGAATAACTTTGGAAATGTTACTTCTGGCACACAGCAAGGCTGAACCTAGAACCAATTCCTCATTATTGTTAGACAGTTGGGCATTGCTCATGAATTTCTGAAAGCATAGCTCATCACACCAGATGTACCAAGGGAACACAAGGGTTTTCTTATCCACACCGTAGTCCCACAAAGCGTAAGAATGCACACATAGGTAAAACATGTTACCTACTACCACAACTAAACTGTTTCCCTACTGCAAAAGTCCCAACTGACCCTTCTTTTTTCTTATAGTACAGTGGAAAGAATAGTAGCCATTGAGTGAGAGGCCCTGGGTTCAGATCTTACCTCTGATGCTGATTCTCCCTTCCCTGGACGCCTTCCTCCTCATCAGTAAAAGAAAAGGGTCGGACTCAATGACTCCTGAGACGCCCTCTAGCTCATGATCTGTCTTCTTTGTATTCTATCCACTGGTTCTGCCATGTCATAAAGGGACTGGTTGAAAGCTCAGTGCCAGGGATGGTTACCTCGCTTCTCCTATTTAAACTTGCGGACTGTTTGTAGTTTTCATAAGGATAGAAATTCTCAGGCCTTCTCCCAGTGTCATCAATAACGAATGTATCTTCCCACATCATTGGTTTTGGCTTTGCCTTCTCCATCCTGCTAACAAAGTCTGGAACTTGTACCTTGCTGCACTTTTACATTGCCATTGGGTGCTTGCATCATTTTTTTTCCCCTCTGGTAAAAGCATAAAAACAAAAAGGACTAGGAAAAGAAAAGAATATTCCAGAAAAAAAGGACCAGAAATGTCCTCATTTTGCCATTTTTCCAACATAAGTTGTAAAAAAAAAAAGTTTTTTTGGAAAACTTAATTTAGTGTGGCAAATAAAGATGTTTTATGCAAAGTATGTCACACTAAAAGAATGACCATGTTGTTCTTTCCTGTGATGACTTCCAGCATTAATTCCTCTCTTTTCTTCATTCTTCTAAAATCTTGTCAAATCTTTAAATCTTTCTCATTATACATGATAAGTGCTTAATAAATGCTTGTTGACTTGACTTCTGATTTCTCACAGCCGTACCTTTTGTCCAAGCCTAACCAATTCATGT
Source organism: Vombatus ursinus (assembly GCF_900497805.2). Classification (NCBI taxonomy): domain Eukaryota; kingdom Metazoa; phylum Chordata; class Mammalia; order Diprotodontia; family Vombatidae; genus Vombatus; species Vombatus ursinus. The sequence goes on along the minus strand of NW_020945437.1, from coordinate 4,076,169 downwards.
TGGTTATTTGTATCAGTCTCACATCTAGCATCCTTGCTTTTAAAATCATCTAACTTGAGATTGGCCTACATAGATAACAAAGCATCTTCTTTGATCAAGAACTAGAGAGTGCTGAGAAACCTCTAAGAGGTGACTCGTTATTTTTATCTTGTCTCTCCCCTATAATAATTATAGTTCTACAATCTATAATAATTATAGTTCATTCATATCAAAATCAAATTTCTCTAATAAATTCCATGCTTTAAAACTTGTCACCAGTTGGCACTACCACTTTTTCCCCTTCTGCCAACCTAAATTTCCATATTTTCTCCCTGTGAAGTTTCCTTTCAAACCAAGCCTACCTGTTTATCCTTGCACATTGAACCACTAGACCTGCCCTGGGAAGGGTCAGTGGCCTGAAACATGCCATCTTTGGAGGTAACAGAGGGAAATGTTAAATGAATTTTAGTAGTCAGAAGCCCGTAGAATCAGTTTGTGATAATACTGGTAATGTGCAAGTTGATGGCTATGATGTGAAATATAGCTGTATAGTGATTTTGTTTCCTAAATGTGAAATGCTTATTGTGGATACCACTCAGTTAGAAATTAATCACAAACTGCTCTATGACTTCTCCTTTATTGCTGTTTTAAATTGTTATTCAATTTTAATTCTCTTCTCTATTCATGTGCACCTAGGTTGCTCAGTGGATAGAGCACTGGCCTTAAATTAGGAAGACTTGAGTTCAAATCCAAACTCAGACATTTATTAGCTGTGTGACCCTGGGCAAGTCACTTAACCTCTGTCTGCTTCAGTTTCCTCAGTTGTAAAATGAGGATAATAGTAATGCATTCCTCCCAGGGTTATCATAAAAATTAAATGAGGTAATATTTATAAAGCACTTTGCAAGCCTTAAAGCACTATATAATTGCAAGTTATTATTAAGTAATTCTTTTTTTCTTTTCAACTACATTTTAAAATCATTGAGGCCAGGGACCATTTCTTTTGTTTCTTGGTGTTGTCTATGGTACTTAAGAGCGTCCGATGTAGTAAACATTCGATAAACATCAAGTAGTTTACAGTTTGATTTCTCTATTTCAGCTCTAATGTATGTGACTACTGCCGAGGCCCTTTATATGGCAAAGGACTTCGAGTCATTCGATCCTTTGATGTTTTTAATATTCAGCTTCTTCCCATCTTGTTTAACGTCTGCTCTTCAAGATGCTATAGGTTCACAAAGCGTGATCCAAATATCTTGGATCTTTTGACCAAATGATATCAAAGTCATCCCCTCGTTAAGAAAACAGAAGTTCTGCTTCCTGAATCGGGAAATTTTGCAGTCTACAAGTTCTAGTAATATCTCTTAGAGAATCTAACTTTGGCGCAGTTACTGTACTTCAAAATATGGACCTCTTAACCTGAATCTTCTGTGTAATCCAGGAGCTTTATACAAGTTTATCATTAATAGGAATCACTGGGTATTTCTGAAGGAAGAATTTGTAAGTGTCACTGGAAAATATGGAGACAAGGACAATTTTTTTTTCATTGTGTGTTCTACATAATAAGAAAAATGGATTATAATCTCTAACAATAAACATTTTCTGCATTTAACCTTTTTACCTATAACCTGCTTCTAAGTTAAGAAACAAGCATGTGATAATAAAATGTGATTTATGCTCATTATAGTTTCAGGTTGCTGAATCTGTGATCTCATTGTTTTTAACTATTGTATAATGTAAAACATGAGTCCATCCAATACCATCTGCACATTGAATGAACTTTATATTTAGCTTTATTTTTGCTTTTGTTTTTAAAAATAATTTATTATATGTATCTTTAAATGGTAACAAAATGAAGCATACATTTATAATTATTTATACTTAAAATATATGTTCTAATGTATAATATGTCCATGATAGCTTATCTTCTCCCATTCTCTATTTGTTCCTTTATTTTTGTATTTCTGTATAATGTATATACATTTTTCTATTGACATAGTTGTAGTTTGTGTATATACTGCTCTTTGGGTTATGCTTTCTATTATACACATATTCCTTTATAAGATATATTGATATTACAGATGATTAAGTCACTAACAAATATTTAGGGGCTGTTGTTGGGTCTTTGGTTTTTTGTCATTTTTTTTTTGCTATTTTAACATATGATAGTATTTTGATAAGGATAAATATAAGGATTAGACCTGTGGTTTCATTGGAATGGGAACTCAGTGTAAGGAGTCTCAGGAAGACCTAGATTCAAATCCTGCCTCTAATGGATACTGGTTATGGGAATCCAAACAAGTATTTTGATATAACATAAAACTGAAAAAGTTATTATGGCATAGAATCAAAATTACAACTAAGGTGGGGCACCAGGAGCTTTGTCTCAAGGTTCCTATTTTAGATATCATTAATAGCACTTGCTGTCATTCGGAAGCTAGAAACAAGAGAATTTAGTGGCTGGTTAGCAAGAATAATACATTTTTGGAGCAGCGAGGTGGTGCAGTGGATAGACCATCGGCCCTGCATTCGGGAGAACCTAAGTTCAAATTCGGCCTCAGACACATAACACTTACTGTGTGACCCTGGGCAAGTCACTTAACCCCATTGCCTAGCCAAAAAAAAAAAAGAATAATGCATTTTTAAAAGAAATCAGTCAACTATGGTAAGCTCCTTTCATGTCCTCCTCTTCTCCTCTTTCCCCCTACCCTAGGCTCCCCAGAAGCCCATCCCTAACAATTACAGGGTAGTCCAACTTCCCACAAATTAGGTAGGCAAATGATAGATACATAGATAGGTAGATAGATAGACAATAGATTGATAGAGCATTTAGCAAGTGCTAGTTGCTAAGGATAAAAATACAGCAAAGCAGTCCTCTGACTAAGAGAGCTTACATTCTAATGGGAAAGACAATACCTAAAGGGGATCTAGAAAGGGGGAGGAGGGAAGTGGTATAGATAATCATCCCTCTTCTCTAGCTCCAGACTGAGCTGCAGTTCTTAGTTGAGATATCATTCTGTTCTTTCAGAAAGAGCAGTGACCTCTTAACCTAGGCCTGGTAGAAGCCCCCTCTGTTCTGCTCCTTTGGGGCCTGTATTCATAGAGGGCATATCCTTAACCAAAAGAAAGGAGGAACTTCCTTCCACTCCTGTATAGGCATCACCCCCAGGAGTCTTGGTCTTAGCCTTGGTCAATGGCTCATGGTTCCAAAGAACACAATAGGAGGGGAATCTCCTGTCACTAAAGCACAGGGTCCAGGCCTTTGGCATTTGCTTTCTTTGTTTTATAAAAGTGGAAAGTCCTGCCTATGAGGGTATGTCCTGGTACCAATCTGTTAACATTTATTACTATGTGCCAAGCAGTGTGCTAAACATTGGGATAGAAAAAGAGGGGAAAGACAATCCCTGTCTTCAGGGAGCTCACAAGAATGAGGGAGACAACATGCAAACAAACTATATATATATATATATATATATATCAAGCTATATATGGAATAAATGGGAGATAACAGAGGGAAGGCACTAGAGTGAAGAGGGGTTGGTTGGGGAAAGATTCCTATAGAAGGTGGGATTTTAGTTGGGACTTAAAGGAAGCCTGGGAGGTCAATAGCTACATTCCAGGCATGGCAGACATCCAGAGAAAATGCCCAAAGCTGAGAGATGGCGCGTCTTGTTTGTGGAGCAGCCAGGAGGCCCGCGTCACCAGATCGAAGAGTATGTGGTGGGAAGTAAGGTGTAAGAAGACTGAAAAGGTAGGAGGAGGCTAGATTATGAAGGACTTTGAGGGCCAAACAGAGCATTTTGTCTTAGGTGCTGGAGGCTATAGGAAGCCACTGGAGTTTATTGAGTAGGGGAATAATAGGATCAGACCCAAAATTTAGGAAAATCACTTTAGTGGTTGAATGGAGGATGGATTGAAGTGGGGAGAGACTTGAGGTAGACATCTCCCAGCAGCCTACTGCAATAATCCAGGTGTGAGGTGTTGAGGGCCTGCACTAGAGTGGTTGGAGTGTCGGAAGAGAGGAGGGGGTGTATTTAAGAGATGTTACAAAAGTTAAATTGACAGGTCTTGGCAACAGATCGGATATGGGGATGGGGAGAAGGGGGGTGAGAGATAATGAGGAATCCAAGGTGATTCCTTGTGAGCCTGAGGGACTGGGAGGATACTCTCTATAGTAATAGGGAAGGTGAGAAAGGTTTAGGAATGAAATGAGTTCTGTTTTGGGTATAGAGAGTTTAAGATATCTACTGCATTGGTCAGCAAAATTCTTCCTTATATAGAGCTAGGTCCCCTTGGTGAAAGACTTCACCTTATTTATGGCGACTAATCAGTTCACTTCCCAAATCATCATCTCTGTAGGATGGGCCATAACCAGTCAATGGCCATTTTCCTAGTAATTACCAAACGGCTCTGGGATTCAGGGTTCCCCCATTTTTAAGTCTCTCTAGTTGGTTCATGCAAATGAGTGTGGGTAGAGAAAAGGTACAGGGGCAATTTAGGCTTTGGAGACAAGTTCAATGCCTCAGTTGTTAGCTCATCTCTTTACCTGGCTTTTCATATGAAAATAAAGCTACTCAGAGTCTCACATTCTTTACTTAGCCTATTCAAAATTGTATTCCCTGAGATACAAAATGACTCACTCAAATTTAACAGATTACCTTTTACAAAGTACAAATGCAATCTGTGTGGGATTGAATTTACACTTTATAAAAGGTGAACCTAGTGTATATAGAATGATAAAAATCTACAGTTGCCAGAAAATGCAAGAAAGTCTTTTATAGGAGGGAGGAAGATAATTTGAAACTTAAATTTTTTTAAAGGATGTTAAAAATTTTGAAAAAGGAAAAAACAAAGAAAAAGAAAGACATCTGAGGATGATATCTAAACTGACAACAGTTTAAGGGCATAAGAATCTTTGTAGAAGTACTGGCTATGGACTCTAGAAAGACACCCATCCTTGAAGCCCATCAGAGAGCTGCATTTAAGAACTTCATGAGGTGACTACTACGGGAGAAAAGGATTTCTAGTAATGAGGATGGATGAAGCCCTTGGCCTCATATCTTCCTTCTTTGTCCTTCACTATCAGTTTTGCTGTAAGTTTGAGCTCCCTAGCTTACCCTAGGGACCATGTATATGTGTAAGGAGAGAGAGCACTCCCAGTTTGGGAATATTGTTTCTGTAACAACTGACTTTTCTATATCTACTTATTAAATATACTTTCTAAAAGCTAAAATAAAGAAAAGAAAGAAAATCTGTTACTTGCCCAAAGAAGAGATTGTCTTTTGGTGACTGGAGACTCTTTATGGAAAGATATGCAGTCACTCACAAATCACTTTGGTTTTTTGGTTTGTTTGTTTGTTTGTTTGTTTTAGTCTAGGCAGTGGGGTTAAGTGACTTGCCCAAGGTCACACAGGTAGTAAGTGGTATGTGTCTTAGGCCACATTTGAACTCAGATCCTCCTGACTCCAGGGCCAGTACTCTATTCACTGCACCACCTACCTGCCCCTTTAAAATCACTTTGATATTATCAACCGAGACTTATGTTGTATTGTGGGGTATATAGAAATAGCTATGTGACAGACTGGATAGAATGTAGGCCTTGGGGTAAGGAAGACTAGAGTTCAAACTTCTTCAATTCTGAGCCAAACTTATTGTCTATTTGCAGTGTCTGTCCATGATAGACATGCCAAAGAATAAATTCAGTGATCCTCAAGTGCAACTCCATGTCATATTCTGAGCAATATGAACTTTTCATCCATTTTGTGTTTCCAATATGGATAGCTAGAATGATCTCTTTAAAATGTCCATGGATCCCATTTAAGATGCACACACATATGTCTATGTACATATAATATAGAAATGCTTGTTTTATTCCACAAATTGAAAATAAATTTTTAAAATTTTAAAAAGATATATGGTGCTTTCAGACTTGATGTAATCAATACTATCCATAAACAGTAAGTAGATAGAATTCAAAAAAAAAAGGAACCCCATTGAAGTGTATATAAGATTTAGCAGTTACAGTCATATGAAAAAATACTCTAAATCACTATTGATTAGAGAAATGCAAATTAAAACAACTCTGAGGTACAACCTCACACCTATCAGATTGGCTAATATGATAGAAAAGGAAAATGACAAGTATTGGGGGACATGGAAAAATAAAAATACTTTTGCACTGTTGGTGTAATTGTGAACTGATCCAACCATGCTGGAGAGCAATTTGGAAATATGCCCAAAGGGCTATAAAAGTGTACATATCCTTTAACCCAGCAATACCACTACTAGGTCTTATATCCCAAAGTGATCAAAGGAAAAGGAAAAGGACTTATATGTACAGAAATATTTATAGCAGCTCTTTTAGTGGTGGCAAAGAATTGGAAATTGAGGGGATGCCTATCAGTTGGGGAATGGCTGAACACCTTGTGGTATATGATGGAATATTATTATGCTATAAGAAATGATAAGCAGGAAAAACCTGGGAAGACTCACACATACTGATGCAAAGTGGATAATGTACACAGTAACAGCAATACTGTGTGATGATCAACTGTGAATGACTTAGCTATTCTCAGCAATTCAATGATCTAAAACAATTCCAAAGGACTTATGATGAAAAATGCTATCTACCTACAGAGAAAGAACTGATGCAGATTGAATACAGATTGAAGCATAGTTTTTTCTTTATTATTCTTGGTTTTTTGGTCAGTGTTTTCTTTTGCAATGTGACTGATATGGAAATGTTTTGTATGACCATACATGTATAAATGATATGAAATTGCTTGCCTTCTTGAGTGGGGAGGGGAGGGAGAGAATTTGAAACTTAAAATTTAAAAAAAAATAAATTTTTTGTTTACGTGTAATTGAGAAAAAAAAACTAAAATTAAATTAAAAAGAAGAAAAAAATGATTTACTACCCATAAAGTAATGGAAAATATCAAAAATGACATTCTAAAAGGCAAATAATATAGGCTTACAATAAAAAAATCATTTATTCAGAAAATCCTTCGGGGGGGAAATAGAACGTTAATGAAATAGAAAACTTCCAGGAATTCCTCGTGAAAAGACTGGAACTGAGTAGGAACTTTGAAATACAAACTCAGGAGTAAAGAGGAACATGGAAATTAAATATGAGTGAGCAATCAGAAATAGACTTTATAAGGATAAAGTGTTTACATTCTAATGGGGGGAAGGGGTAGAGATGATACAAACATCCCCAAAGAACCATCAGGGGCCACTGAGAGAATCAAATAAGATGGTGGGTTTGGAAGTGATTTTTGTCATATTTTGTTGATCTTAAAAGAAGAAAAGAAAGGGAGAAGGAAGAGGATACACTAGGGAAGAAAAGAAAAGGAATGAGGCAGGAGGGAACTTATTATCTTATAAAATCAGAGTGCAAAAGTAGAAGTTTATACAAACAAGGTCCAGGCATCACTTTAAATTCTTTTATCTGAACTAGTCGAAGGAGGTTAGAACACATTTTTGGTAAAGGAATATGTTTTATTCAAAAGAGAAACTGGGAGGGGGAAAAGGGATCAGAATATGAATATGAAAAGAGAGAAAAGAGAGCAGGGTGCTAAAAATAACAGTTTCAACATTCATTTTTAAATCTTTCAGTTAAAGAAAAGTAGCAGGGGGGCTTATTAGATCTGACTCTATACTAACACAATAAAAGGATTAAAAGCTTTCTTTTGATGAGATCTGGCACTGTGTTGGTTGCTTCTTCATGAAATCTTGCTTTAGGAGTACTGCTACATGCTGGAAGCTCAGAATATTAAAGCTGGAATTATCATTGATTCCAACTGCTTCCTTTTACATGTAGGAACCTGAGGTCCAAAAAGATAAAATAACTTGTCTGTGTGTCTATTGTTCAGTTGTTTCAGTTGTGTCTGACTCTTTGTGACTCCATTTGAGGTTTTCTTGGCAATGATAATGGAGTGGTTTGTCATTTCCTTCTCTAGCTCATTTTTACAGATGAGGAAACTGAGGCAAATAGGATTAAGTGACTTGCCCAGGGTGACACAGTGAGTGCCTGAGTCCAGATTTGAACTCAGGTCTTCCTGACTCCAGGCCCCCCCCCCACCCCCCACCCCGTACTCTATCCACTGCTCTGCTTAGCTTGCCCATGTTGACACAGTGACAAATTTGGGGCTCAAACTCAAGTCCTTTGACTCTTAGCTCAGACTTTGCTGATAATCACTACATTCTACCCATCCATTGTGTGAATTTGCCTGTTACAACTCTCAAGAGCTGCCTCCCACCAGAGTTCCTTCCCCCAAGCATTAGCACAATTACTCCCTGCACCTAGCAGACCAGAAGGGTAGCAGGATGATTCCAGAGTCACCATTTTGGAATTATTATTAAGCTTTGATTTGGTGCAACGAGAGATGATTTATAAATAAGAATGCATAGTCCTTGTGATAACCTGGAACAGCTATGAATAACCTTACTATATTTTTGGAGGAAGTTCCTGAATGTTTGATCCTGTGGTAGGAAAAGGATATTTATCATATATAACAAGATTTTCTCAACACCAAGACTTTATTTAGTTTAATTCATATATTCCTTTGGAAAACTTATGTCATCTTATTCATGAAATATAATGGGGAGGATCTGGAACCAGTGGTGTATTATATTGGAAAGATCACAAGACTTGGAGTCAGAAGAACTTGGTTCATGTACTTGTTTTACTACTTGTGAGCTGTACAACCTTGGGCAATTTATTTCACCTCTCTGAGCATTATAACTTTCCTCATCTGTAAAATGGAGATGATAATTAATTGGTCTGCCTATCTCACAGGCATGTTGTGTGAGTCTGTGTGATTGGAGATAATGGGTTTAAAGCATTTTGTAAACATGAAACACTCTACATATGTGAGTTATTATTATAGTTACCCTATAATGTCAATTAAGATTGTTATTCATAGAAGAATTCAGCCTGTTTTCTAACATGATTTTTCTGTGGGTTTGGTTTCACATATCTCTTGTATAATATATATTCTCTATACTCCAAAGTGAAGTGGATTAAAGGTACTCAGAACCCTTCATCAGTTTAGCTTTGTCTATATGCTTTTAATTTGGGGACAAGGTACTAAAATGTAAGAACTATCTGTGTAATTTATAGAAATGTAAAAATTGGCTCTGCAAAGCAGATCAATGATTGCCTGTCTCCAAAAGGGACTGGGTCCAGACTTCAGATAGAGAGATAGGAGTCTCCATGATGCACCCACCTAATTGGAGAACACTCTGCTAGGGCACAGAGTTTCCTCTTAATCGCCGCTGAAAAAATTATCCTCTTGGTCCAGAAAGCAAGAAGATAGATGGTCTTATGACAGCATTCTGCCCAGGACATTTCTTTTCCATCCTCTTGGGAGAGTGGACAGCCTAAATGGAATTTTCCAATTTCATTTTCTCTTTCTTATGGCAGCCTACCAAGAAATAATCACAAATTGATCTACAACCTCTTCCTTGGCGAGACTCAAGAAACCTGAAATTGTCCTTGCATTCAGATTACAAGTGCGTGCTTTCCCTCAGCTGTGTTTGTCATCACAGCTAGCAGACTGGTGGCCTCCCCTCCCACTGGGACAGAACATATGGGAGCACAGACATTTTGTATGAAAAGGAACATAATATATCATATAGAAAAGGCCAAAAGATAACACATGATCACTTAACATTATTTACTTGTTGAGTTGATAGGGAAACAATTCAGAGCAGGAAAATGAGAATATTTGCTTCATAAACTTCCAATGCTGTTCTTAAAACAAAACTCCAAGCTCAAAGGATCTTTAAAGGTCATCTAGTCTCATCTCTACATTGAACAGATGAGGAAAATGAGGCTAAGAGAGATTAAGTGACTTTTCCAAGGTCACACCACTAGTCAGAGGCAAAACTGGGAAAAGACCATGGATCTTCTGACTCTTACTTAGACCAATGCTATTTCCTCTACACCAGACTACCTCTCAAGGGTTCTTCTCCTAAAAGTAGGTAGCTACCTCCATGGGATGATTTGAGGGGCTCCCAAAAAATCTGTGTTCTCATAATCTTCCCTACTTATCTGCCAAGATTCCTGAAATTTATGATAGCATAGAAAGAGCTTTGAGTTTGGAGTCAGAGTAACTAGGTTCACATCCCAACTCTGTCTCTTATTTTTCACTTGGACAAGTAACTCCACCTTTATAGGCCTCAGTTTCCCCATCTGTAAAATGAAGAGATTGCGCTGGAGGACCACTAAGATCCCTTCCTATTCTGATTCCATCACTGGAAATGTATTCCTTCAGCTTGATTAAGCATTGTATCCCTGCTATATTATAAATATCCCTGTGAGGGATAATACATTATTTCCCCAATATATCAAAGCACCCATATGCTAGCTATTTTTTTTTTAACTCAGAAGCCTACAGCAAACTTGAAGGTCAGGTGCTGTGCTGTGTGGAGGGGGGAGACTTAAGTAAGTCACAACAGCAGAGGGCTTTGAGCAGCCAGGTAAAGGACACCAGTCACCTGGTACAGAGGGAATGAGAATAGATAGATGGATGATAGATAGACAGATGATAGATAAGTAGATACATAGATAAACCAAAATAAAAATAAGATAAGAGTCCCAAAGCAAATTTAACCTGTTTCACAATTCTTACAACACTGAATGTTACAGCTGGATGATCTGGGGAGATAATTATAATCCAACCCTTTCATTTTAAAAAAGGAGGGAATTAAGGCCCAATGAAGCTCAATGACTCTCTGATGTCCCACCACTGTTAGTGAGGGGGCTGGGACTACAGCCTGGGCCTCCTTACTTTTTCCTGCTCTGTATGCTTCATTTAAAATAGAAAGGAGAAGGGATTAGAAGGTGAGAGAGAGAAGGAATCTAATAATTTCCATTCTTCCCTCCTGACACCAGGTAAACAAACAGATTTTTCCATAAAGAGCAGAAGAATGTCTTTGTTCTTCTTGGTACAAAAATTGTAAGCTCCTCAAAGTCAGGAAATGTTGCCCTTTTTTCTTTATATCCCCAGCAGTGCCTGAAATATAGTAGGTGTTTAATAAATGCTCGACTTATTTGCTGAAAAGATCGAGAGATAGGCCCAGATGCAATAAAGGTGACAATGCCAAGTGTTGGTTGCATGTGTGTCTATCTGTACGTCAGGGGATTGGCTCACATGTGTTTAGGTTTATGGCATGAATTACAAAGATTGTAACTCGGGATCTAAAAGGAATTAAAAGGCACTAATTACTAGACCATATGCAAACTGCCTATTTATAAGATCTAGAAGGATGCACTTCTCTTTTCCCTCCACAGAAGCCTGGGTCCCAAAGTGAGGTACATTGAAAAGAATGCTGGATTTGGAATCAGAGGAGACCAGGGTTTGAAACTGGGCTCTGCCCCATCCCAGGTGTGTAACCTTAACCCAGTCATTTAAACTACCTGGATCTCAGCTTCCTTATTTAGAAAAAGAGTGCACTTAACTAGCTGTGTGACCTTGGGCAAGTCACTTAACCCCAATTGACTAGCCCCCCCCCCCAAATAAAATAAAATAAAAAAAGAAAGAGTGGATTAGACTAGATGACCTGTAAAGTCCCTCTGAGCACTAAATCTATGATCCTGTGATTGCATTTGTGACTTGTCTTTGTGCAACCAGCTAACTTCTTTATGCAGAAAAATGAAATGAAGTGAAATGGAGAAACTCTATACAACCAAAAGAAGAAAACAAGGCATAAACCTAAAAATATAAAGTACCTAGGAAAGAACTCCCTATGTGATAAGAACAGCTGGGAAAACTAGAAGGCAGAAATTGGGCATATGCCAGCATCTTACACTATTTTCCACAGTAAATTCAAAATGGATCCATGACCTGAATATTACAGGTCATTTAATAAAAACAAATTAGAAGAGAAGCAGATAATATGCCTGCTATAGGTGAAGAAAGAATTCTAAACTGAACTAAAATAGATAATTCTAATTGCTTGAAATTGAGAAGCTTTTATACAAACAAAATGCATTCTAGGATGTATTTTCAATGTTTGTTTTTGCTTTGTCTGATAGTGTGATTAGAGCTTCTGGTTTTTTAGATTTCCCCGATATAAAGTAAATTTTTTCTGCCTCCCCCTTGCCCATTTTTTATTCTGTGTATAGCTTTGTTTTGTTTTGCTTTTTCAATGTGTTTCTTGTAAGCAACGGTTGTAGCATTTTATTTTCTTATCCAATTTGTCACTCTTTTTTGTTTTATTGGATTACTTAATCCATTTGTACTTAAAATTATGAGAGTTAGGCTTATACTTTTCTCCATTTATCTCTATTTTTTTCAAATTAGGATCCTCCCCCTTTTCCTCCTAAAATACAGCTCTATATCTCTTCAGCTATTTTAATTTAACCAATTTTAAGCCAACCCTATTCCTCCTAGCTTTCTCCTCCTCCCCCTCAAGCCCATTCCCATGTAAAGATAAATAGATGTTCCACCTCATATTTTTAACTGGAGTTCCACCTTTGTAGGAATGAGTACAGCTATGGCTGAGTGATCACTCCCTCAGTCTCCTATGTTCAAGAGACATACTAGTATTCCAACTCTTCTGAAGACCAATTTGGACCTACTCCTAAAGGACTATACAACTGTGCATACCCTTTGACCTAACAATACCACAACTAGTTCTGTATCCCAGAGAGATCAAAGAAAAGGGGAAAGGACCTATTGAACAAAAGTGTTTATAGAAGCACTTTTTGTGATGACAAAGAATTGGAAATTGAGGGGATGGTCATCAGTTAGGGAATGGCTGAACAAGTTATGGCATATGTTTGTGATGAAATACTACCGTGCATAAGAAATGACAAGCAGAAAAACCTGGAAAGACTTATGTGAACATTAACGCAAAGTGAATAAGCAGAACCAGGAGAACATTATACACAGTAACAGCAATACTATAATGGTGATCAAATATAAAAGACTTAGCTGCTTCCATCAATGTTCTATAATGCATGGCAATTCCAAAGGACCCATGATAAAAAATGCTCTCCACCTAAAGAGAGAGAACTGATGCACAATGAGTGTAGATTGAAGCATTCTTTTTATTTTTTACTTTCAGAGAAAGAGAAAGACAGAGAGAGAGAGAGAGAGAGAGAGATACTGGGTTTGGAATTATATCTATTGCTAGATATTTGAATTATAGGTGATATGATTCTGGGGTTTAGGTCAAAGCCATTTTCCCTGGGCACTTGGGATAAGGAAGGTGTTTCCTCCTTAGACCTGGATAGCAACAGATATTTATTCTTGGCCAACTTAACTTTTCCTACCACCATACATTTACCACACAAAACACAATCGTGCAAACATATTTATCAAAGCAAACACCAATTAGTAATCATGGAAGTCATACAGCCAAGTTTAGGAGATAGAATACACAAGAGTATGGAGAGGGGTTGGGACTCTGAGATTTAAGAGTGAGATGTAATAGCTCAGCTGGGGAGAGAACAATCTCACCCTTTGAATTCACTTTTAGCAATCTCTGGGGTTGTAGACACTGAAAATTGAGGGATATGTTGGGATGTCAGCTTTTTCCTACATACCTTAAGTTTTGAGGGAATCTGCCATTTGCCATCCAAAGTGTGTGCCTTCTTCTCTTGTTCTGTCTCTTCCTCTTTTTCCACTTCTCTCTCTCAGAAGACTCTTAATCAATCAGGAGTCCTGTTTCCCTCTATGTACTCAGTGTCCCAAGGCTGTCATTCTGAGGATCTCCAAAAATCCCTGGGGGTAGGGCTGCATAAGGTTCTGGGAAGAGGAAGGGGAAGATTACTAAAAGCATACTATTCTTAATTGCTAGCATTTACATAGCACTTTAAAGTTTGCAAAGTGCTTTAAAAATATTATCTCATCTTTACAACATCTCTGTGAGGTAGGAGCTATTAATATCTCAATTTCACAGAGGAGGAAACTGAGGCTGAGAGAGGTTAAGTGACCCACATAGCTAGGAAGTGCCTAAGACAGGATTTGAACTCAAGTGTCATACACTATTCGTGGTGATACCTAACTGATGATGAAAACAGAAAGCATTTACATAGGCAGTGAAAGATTGAGGCTGACTTTAAAACTGTAGTTGTTTGCAATATGTGTTTATGGGATATGATTTCTTCCACCCATTCCAAACCCTTTACTATTTGAGTGATATTGCCTCTTTTGTTTTGACTGAGATTTATCCTAGAAAGCATTAGCTGCCAACATCTGGGATATGATTTACTAGAGGACTACCCATACTCTGAAAATGGGGAAAAGCGACTGATCTAGAACTCCCTAGCCTCAGTTATCCAATAAGTCCTCATATGGTGTGTGATTACCTTGACGTCCCATTTGACCTCATTATTCTGAGCACTTATATTACTCTGGGGCCCCATGCACTGAGAATGTTTCATAACTGAGAGCAATAGTTTCCAAACTTAGTGTCGGGCAGCTAGGTGGCGCAGTGGATAGAACACTGGCCTTGGAGTCAGGAGGATCTGAGTTCAAATCTGACCTCAGACACATAAAACTTACTAGCTGTGTGACTTGGGGCAAGTCACTTAACCCCAATTGCCTCACAAAACAAACTTAGTGTGATCCTGCATATCCCTCCCTCATCCTCCACCATGGTTACTTATGCCAGAGGTGCTGCAAGAGACTAAGAAAGTGAAAGATGGAAGCATAGGTCCAACATATACCAAAATATTCACAGCAGCACTCTATGTGGTAGGAAAGAACTGGAAACAAAGTAGGTGCCCATTGATTGGAGAAATGCAAAGTGAATCATGATCTAAAAATACAATGGAATATTCTGCAGTAAAAAAATAAATTTGAGGAATTCAAAGAAAGACGAAAAGACTCTGTACTAATGTGGATCAAAGTAATTAGAACCAAGAGAAGAATATACACAATGAGTACAACAATGTAGAAGGGATCACGAAAAGGAAGTTAAATTGAGTCATCTAAAAAAAAATGAAATTCTCTGTTGTTGTTTTTCAGTTATGTATGACTCTTTGTGACTCAATTTGGGGTTTAATTGGCAAAGATACTGGAGGGGTTTGCTATTTACTTCTCCATTTTATATATCATCTCATTTTATAGATGAGGAAACTGAGGCAAACAGGGTTAAGTGACTTACACAGGGTTACAGTTAGTAAGTGTCTGAGGTTGGATTTGAACTCAGGTCCCCTTTACTCCAAGCCTGGCATTCTCTTCATTGCACCACCTAATTGCCAAAATTCTCAGAGAACAGATAATGAAACATGCCTCTCCCATAGCAGCAGAAGGAGAGGATCCAGTAGGAAAGAAAATTGTATGCATTGCGAGATGCAGGCACTATGTTGAATCTTTTTGTTTGATTTTCTTTGTCAAAAGGCAGGAGTCTATTGAGGAAGAGGATGGGAAATGAATGTATCAAGTGAACAAATAGCATCAAGAAAACACATTTATTTGTTTTCAAATGAAGGAGTTTGGCCTTGACAACTTCCAAGGTTCTTTGCAACTCTAGAATCTACGATCCCATGATTGTTAGTTAATCTGACTTAAAAATTGTCACAAATTGTCAACAATTGGGTAATAAAAGGAATATCATCAAAATGATGGTAAAGCATTAGATACGGTGGCAGGTGAAAGATGAAATGACTGAGGAAACAAAGGTCGGAGCCTCCAAACATATTGATTTATTAAGCAACGCATGCCAATGGCATACCAAATCAGTTCCAGGCCTTCCTCAGCATTGGCACTGGACCCTGAATACAGGGGGAAGCAGACTTTTATGCACTAAAAATAGTTAATCAAATAAAACCAATTAATTAAATGAAAACAATTAACAAGACACAAACTAGTATTCAAGATTAGGTAATCAGATTTCTAATTGGAGGAAAGATTAAAGACTTTCCAAGTTGGGAGGAGGAGAGCAAACAAAGGCAATTCCCTGAAATCAGAAAAAGAGGTATTCTACTCCTCCTAAGTGTCAATAAAACAATCAAAGGAACATGGAAATGATAACTGATTGACCAGTACATGCTCAGTTTTTAGATGAGAGGTATGGGTTGATTGAGATGTATAATCATGAGAAAACGCCTTGCATCAGTCTTCGGATCTGACCAGCTTTCTGGTCAACATCACCTAGGTCCTCGGTTAAGGGTCTTTAAGCAGCAGGGAGAGGTGGTCCAGCTTCCCAGCCATGCAGGGATAGTTCAAACAGTGTTGTAAAGTCCTCTCACAATTCCCACAATTGAATAAAGTTTTCACACAGAACAGAAATTGGACTAGACCCATAATTGAATATAAAGGGAACTGAGCTAGCTGCAGAACAGACTCACAAGCTGGAGTATGGTTCACTCGATTCCCACAATGACTACTCACTGTCCTACTCCCCTCAATTCCCTCAATACTAAAAACAAAGACTAAAAATGAAAAGAAAACAGAGAAGTAGCTGATTGTTTTGTTTGCCTTATTGATGCCTTTGGTTTTTTACACCACAATCATTTCTTAATATCCCCTATACTTTCACATGCTCCCTTGCAACAAATGTAACAAAGAAAAAACAGTTCAGCAAGATAATACTATTCCTGCTTTCTCCCTATGCTTGAATTTTGTGTTGTGTGGGAATCCATCCAAGGGCCAAGCCCTGTCTGTGTTCTCTGGAAGTGTGAAAGTCTTTGCGGGAAGCCTCCCCTGCCTGAGTGACTATGTGGAAACTCATCAAGCAGCTGAGTCATCACAGTAGAAATCTGCATAGAAGGATAACTGATCTCAGATTTGTGGGCTAGTACAGATGCAAAAAAAAGGACTTCTCAGGTGTTCCTTTTTTGTCAGCTGAAAAACAAGCGCAGTAGAGTGAGCCCAGAACCTGGCATCTCTTTAGTTTTCATAGCATAACACCCCAACAAATTAGATAAGTATTCACAATCTAACAATTAGACTCTTCTCTATATCTGGAAATAATCTCAGAAGTCATTTAGTCTTAACTTGTACCTGGATTAGATGATTGCTAAGGTTGCTTCCAACTCTGACATTCTATAATCCTTTGTGACGGCCTAATTCTTTAATAATAATAGTAATAGCTAATTTATATAGCACTTCCTATGTGCCAGGCAGTGTTAAGCACTTTATAATTATCATCTCATTTGATCCTCAGAACAGCTCTGGAGAGTTAGTGTTATTATTGTCCCCATTTTACAGATGATGAAACTGAGGCAAACAGAGGTTAAGTGATTTGCCCATGGTCATACCGTTAGTAAGTGTCTAAGGCTGGATTTGAACTCTGGTCTTCCTAACTCCAGGTCCAGTGCTCTATCTTCTGTGCAACCTCACTGCTACCTTTAATTCATAGGACCATAGATTTCAAGGTAAAGGGAACTTTGAGGTTATGAAGTCCTGACCCCTCATTTAGCAAAGGAGGAAACTGAGGCCCAAGAGAGATCAAATGACTTCCCCAAGATCACAGATAGAAAATGCCAGAGTAGGATTTGAACCAGGTCATCTGACTCCGAAACTGTCCTCTTGCCTCTAGGCTATGCTTTCTCGTGAAATAGAGGGAAAAATTTCACTTGAGGGTCCCAGGGAAAGTGTGTTCCAGCTATTTGAGGCTTTGCTGTACCCACTTATTTTAGCTTAGAATACTGTTAGAAAGCTCAAGCATTGGGAAATGTTTTTTTTAATTGCATGAAAGAATTCTAATTCTTAGTTAATGCAAAGCAAGAGTATTGCAGAAAGGGGAACATAAAAATGAACTTGATGTTCACCACTGAAAGAGTGAAACAAATAACATATTCTCTGCATTTCCCTTTAAAACTTGAGGTTGAGGTGATGCTGCACTGGCCTCCCTTACTCATATATTGCTATTGCAATGTTAAGGTTGTGAAATTAGACAGGAAATGCAATAGAGACAACTAACTTGAAATATATAGTCCAGATAGCATTCATTTCCCGTAACTGAGGTTAACAACCTCTGATGGCAGAGAATACCCTATGAGAAACTGACCGGTGAAGATCTCTCACCCCAAAACAACTCTAATCAGCCCTCAGCTACAACCCAGGCTTCCCTGTCTGGTCCACTCTCCTTTGTAAGTTCTCATAGTGATGATGCAGGGCATGTGGTAGACTTTCTGTAGATATGGCTGTCTGGCCGCCTCTCTGTGTAACGGAAGCAGATGAGGAAATAGGTCAATAAGTTTAGAACTTAACTGAAGAGGGAGAGATTATAGCCCCTTGAAGGATGACGGGAGATATTTTGATTTTTTTTTTTAATCTAGATCTCTAATGGCACAGGAAACTACTTCCACCAATGTAGTTTGTGACCTTAGAAAATTCCCTTGGGCACTGAGAGATCACATAGCCACTAATGGTCAGAGGAGAGACTTGAATCCAGGTCTTCTTAAGGGCTCTTCCTATGCCTTACTTAGACTTAATTACTTAGACTATATTAATACAAAAGAGCATTCTAAACAAGGAAGATGATAGTCTCAAGTCTCACTGTAGCTTGAACTCATTGGGAGAAATCTCAAGATGATGTTCAGTTCTTTAGCTGTCACATTTGAAAAGGCAAGTCATGAGACAAGAGAAAAGAAAAACTATCAATAGACATGGTACCTTGATTTTAACTTATTATTGATTATTTTCTTTGTTTTTGCTGTTGTTATTAATGCAGGTCCTGGCTCTTTGTTGGTCCATTCACATAGCTGTTAGTACCGGCATCTGTGATGTCTCCTTATAAAGATATAAAGTCCTCGTTGCCTCACTGATAAAGCTTTTGATCTAGCCTTGATTAGATGCCTCCTTGATAAAGAGTGACTTCCTTGCCTTGTTTTGGGTGTCTATTGCCCTAATGATACTACAGTAAAGATGATTGATTTAACATTGATTGATTTGTAGCTAGTTTATATACTTGGCTATTTAAAGTAGGCTCAGAGACATTAAGGCTGGAAACGAGAACTGGAGACAGAGAAATACAGAGAGAACAGAGGCTATCCAGAAAGCTAGTTGGTTCCTTGAGATAATCTTGAGATATTTTGAAGGGATATCTATACACACAATCCAGTGGCCCCTCAGAAGAAAAGCAGTAATGAAGGCCTAGGAATGGAGGAGACCAGAAGCAGCAGCAAAGTGGTGGTATATGAAGAACTATGGGGAATCAGTTTCCTGAACTTTGGCCAGGTCTGCTTTTCTCCCCATTAAGTCTTGATAGCCATATGTAAAGATAGATCGAGGAAGTTCCCCCAAGGGCTATGAGCAGAGTAAGAATTTAACTAGGTAAAAGCAAGAAAACCCAAGTTAAAGTTGTGTGTGTGTGTGTGTGTGTGTGTGTGCACGTGCGTGTGAGGGAGTCCAGAGAAACAAGGTCATAAAATAGGAGGAGGAAATCCAAGACACACAGCCCAAAGTCAAGCATTCCCTGTTTTGACATCTGCTTGTCTGACCACCCACTCTCCATCCCCCAAGCTGACATGGCATCCGATATTTGGGGATAAAAGCGATTTCAGGTGGGGTGTCATTTTTCATCTAACCTAGTAATACCCTCACCATGCCAACAGCTGCTATTGACACCCAAGATGAGTCTCTATGGGAGACAGGGAGAGATGAAGCGAACCTACTACCCTGTCTGACTGCTGTCTTTCAGATCTTTCTTCCAACATCTGATCAATAATGTTCTTGTATCCTTTAATGATCTTAGAAAAACACTATTGTAATGAGAGCCCATTTCTTCTTTGATCCTGAACCAGAGGCCCCTCCTGTCAAATTTAAGGAGGTAAACCAGAAGACTGATAAGATACCTTCCAGTTCTAATTTGAATTTCTGAGCATTCCCCAGCCAGGTTCAAGAACGGGGCCCACAGAAGTGGAGCAGCAGCAGAGGTGAGGGGTGGAGTGAAGGCCAAGCTCCTGAACCAGCAGGGGATGATTCAAAGTTTCCTTCATCCTGTGAGGACACCCAACCTTGTGCATTCACATCTAATTCTCCCTTGATTGTATATTCAGAATGGGTCTGTGGGGACCTTTGAAAAAATCCCTAGCTTTCTTTGCCCTACAGAGTATATAATGGTGTTTAGCACAGTACTTGGCACATAGTCAATGCTTAACAAATGCTTCTTGTAGGGGCAGCTAGGTGATACAGTGGATAGAGCTCCAGCCTTGGAGTCAGGAGAACCTGAGTTCAAATACAGACTAAGACACTTGACGCTTACTAGCTGTGTAACCCTAGGCAAGTCACTTAACCCTAATTGCCTCACAAAACCAAACCAAAAAATGCTTCTTGACTTGATAACAGTGCTAGGTTTAGTCTACTATCCTTCAGATTAACGTATATTATGTACAGAACAAGAAGGGAAAAAGAAGTGCCAAGTACTGGGCTACAAATATTATTTGATCCTCAAACAACCTTCTGAGGTAGGTGTTATTATTCCCATTTTATAGTTGAGGAAACTGAGGCAGGGGTTCAGTGACTTGCCCAGGGTAACACAGCTAGGAAATGTCTGTGGCCAGATTTGAATTTAGGTCTTCCTGACTCCAGGCCCAGCTTTGTATCTGTCTAGATTTATCATTCTAATCTTTATCTCCCAGGTTTGATCACTTCCTCCCAAGAGCCTTTCTCCTCACTGCCTTAGATGTTTCTCAGAGGTGTGATTATGTCCTTTTATTTAATTCTGAGCCCTTTATCTATTTCTTGGGAGCTTAGTAACTTTATGCAAATGTTTATTTTATTTATATTTTCGAAATTACCTTTCATGCAGACTAACAAAAAATGGCATTCACATAGTTCTTATTTCAATAGGACTATTTCAATCAGACTTAATTTCCCGCTTGCAGTCCTTTTGCAGATTTCACTAACAGAACAAGCTACTTCAATTACAGGTCACTGCAATGATTGATTACTGCTTCATTAATGAGGCATTGATTTTAGTTTATGGTTATGGTTATCAATGCAAATGTTATTAAGCTACTGCCCATCACAAAGGGATGTTGATAAACTGGAGCAGATCCAAAGATTGAAATGGATGTGGAAGGGAATGAGAACCAAGTCAGGTGAAGATCAATTGATGGAAACAGTTAACCTGAGGTAGGGACAACTTAGTCGGATATGATAACTGTAACTATCTGAAGGATTATCCTGGGCCTATTGTGGGTAGCTTCAAGTTGGGGTAAGTTGTGGTGAGCTTCATTTGGCCATGACAGGGGTAGGATCAGGGGGCAGCTAAGTGGCAAAGTAGATAAGGGCCTGGAGTCAGGGAGACCAGAGTTCAAACCTAGCCTCAGACACTTACTAGCTATGTGTCCACAGGCTGGTCACTTAACCCTGTTTGCCTCAGTTTCTTCATCTGTAAAATGAGCTGGAGAAGGAAATGGCAAACCATTCTAGTAACTTTGCCAAGAAAACCTCAAATAGGGTCTCAGAGTGTGACATGACTGAAAAAAAAATTCATCAAGGGACAGGACCTGTTATCTCAATAGTATATCGATGGATGGTAAATGGAATATGGCCTAGATGAGGAAAATCCTTCTACAAACGCAGGTTAGCATCTTCTCTGTAATAGGCAGTCTTAGGAGACTGCCAAGAGCCCTAATAGGGCAAGTGACTTGCCCACAGCCACATAGACAGTATTTGCCAGCAACTATATTTGAACTCAGGGCTTCCTGGCCTGCTTAGGTCTGCTTACAAATGGAATGAGCTGCCTTATGAAATACTGAGTTCCCTCACTGACAGTGTTTAAGGAGGGGCTGGACATCTGTTGGTCAGAGATATTACAGAGGGTACCAGATAATAAGGAAGGCAGAAGAATAGAGAGAGTACAGGAAAGGCATCATGGTATAGTGGAAAAGACCTCTAGTCCTAGAAAACTTGGGTTCAAGGTCCATTCTGCTATTATCTGTGTGACTTTGGGCAAGTCTTTTCATCTCATCATTAGACCTCAGCTCTTCATTGTTCAATAAAACAAAGGGGCTAGATAATCTCTCCAGGGACTAGCATTCAATGATTCTAATTTCACATATGCTTGTGAAATTAGATTGGACTATATAGATGACCTCTAAAGTCTCTCCCAACTTTATGGAGGTATGAAAAATAACTTAAAATTCTCAATGTTTGGGTGTATCACAGCAACAACTTCCATTTTCACTCTATTCTTTGCAATCTCTGCCATCCTTCAAATGACCTACCACTCATGTTTATGGTACCATTCGCCCTGGATTTTCTGGGACAGTCCTCATTTCAAGAAAAGAAAGTAGATTTTCACTGAGACTTTGCAAAAATAGTAGCCTTTGGAAAAGCATGTGCCCTGATTTGTGGTTCAGGAAATTTTCTTGCTGTCTCTATGTAATTTACATAGTCTTCTGAATCCTTAAAGTTAGAATTTTGTAGCATAATTGGGATTTGTCAGGGTGGGAAGCAAATAATGGAAGACTGGGGAGGGAGACTTTCTTCAACTATGACCTGGACCAATGGTGGGAAAGCTGTGGCCTTGAGGCCATATGTGGCCTTCTAGGTCCTTGGGTGCAGCCTTTTGACTGAGTCCAAGTTTTACAGAACAAATCCTTTTATTAAGGGGATTTGTTCTGTGAAGTTTAGATCCAGTCCAACGGGCTGCACCCAGGTCTGGACAGATAAAGGTTGCCGTTGGTGATGATGATGAATGAGTGGGATCTAAGGTTGTTGCTGTTGTTCAGTCATATGTGACGCCTCATGACCCCATCTGAGGTTTTCTTGGCAAAGATACTGGAGTGGTTTGCCATTTTCTTCTCCAGCTCATTTTACAGATGAGGAAACTGAGGCAAACAGGGTTAAGTGACTTTCCCACAGTCACACAGCTAGTGCGTGTCTGAGGCCAGACTTGAACTCAGGAAGATGAGTCTTCCTGACTCCAGGCCTGGCACTCTATTCACTGTGCCACCTAGATTAGATTAGATTGCGTAACACAGAAGCCTCTTTATCCCCTGTCCTGTGGTTGTGGAGTCTTCCTGCCTCCAGGCCCAGTATTCTACTCCCTGCTCCACCCAGCTGCTTCTGAAATCTAACGTAAGTGGTGAAAATATTACACATTTCCATAGTTCTTAAGATTTGCAAAGTGCTTTCATTATACTATCTCATTTAAGCAAGTATTTTCCCTATGTGATAGATGAAGAAACTGAGGCCCAGAGAGGTGAAAAAAAATATCCATAGTCACTCAACTAGTAAGAGTCAGGGATGGGCTTTAAACCTTGGTCCTCCTGACTCTAAATACTATCTCACATGATGAATGAATGAAAAAGCATTGATTAAGAACTTTCCCTGTGCCATTCATTGTTCTGGGAATACAAAAGCAAAAGAGAAAATAGTCCTTGTTCCCAAGGAGCTGACATTCTAATAGGAGGAGACGGTAAATGGGGAAGCGGTGGCCAGAGATAGATATTTTGGCTTGGAAAGTTATAGTGATGATGAGTGGAGCCAGAGAAGAGTAGACTGACACATTCCAGCCAGGGAGATCAGTAGATAGATGCTTAGGCCCAGACTCAGGAAGACCTGAATTCAAATCAGGTCTCAAATACTTCCTAACTATGTGACCCTGGACAAGTCACTTAACATCTTTCTGATTCAGTTTCCTTAACTGTAAAATGGGGATAATAATAGCACCTGCCTCCCAGGATTATTGTGAGGATCAAAATGAAATAGTATTTTTGTGGTACTTGCTACATAGTAAGCATTACATTAAATGTTTGTTCCCTTTCCACCACCACCACCCCTCACTTCCCTTTCCTTCCCCCCAGTAGCAGTGAAAGTATATTGGTAACAAATACAGATAGAGAAACACTGATGGAGCTTTGTATTAGAAATGAATTCAGGCAATTGATCCCAGACCCAAGATACAGGGGAGGAGTATTTAAGGAGGTGATAGGGTCAGCACAACAAAACAGCAAAAGGGACTGACTTACAGATGTCAAACCAGACAATCTTGTTCACTCTGCAGTCTGCGGAAGGGAGGGAGAATGAATAACTAGGTCTGGTTCTGGGGAGCAGTGCAATTGGCAAGTTGTTTTTTGTCCTTCATTCTCAAAGAGGACCAGTGACATCACGGGGTAATGTCTTAACTTGGTTGTGAATTGGATTTAAGTGAGACAGAATTTCAAAGTCATCAGCCTCACTCTCTCTTCCAGAGTCATCAAAGTCCAGTGGTAGGACAAAACTCAAGACTGGTGATGGCCCAAGATGCAGTGGGTGGCCTTGGCATCTTCAATGTCTGGCCAAACTCTAAGCACTCCACAGTGCCTGCTTCAGCCTGCTTCATGGCCACTGGAGCAAATCTGCCCATGCCACAGAGGGAAATGTTCTCATGGTTGGGTTAGACATCCCCCTAACTCACCAACAATTATGAGGCCTGTTGGCTGCCCTCAACCTGGTTTAAAACATAGGCCAAGATAGTTTTGCTGCTTTTTGGAGCTGTAGGTGAGAGTTGGGCGACAGGTGGACACCAAAGGTGGATTAGAAGCTCTGGAAAGGGCTCAGCAAGCCCTCACACCAGAGGTGCTGGCCCTCCCTGACCACCCCATACAATCCAAATGGCAAGTAATGGTTAGCTGGTGATCCTTTGAGTTTGCCTCGGTATTTGTTCCATATAACTATGACTGCTGACCTCTGGGAGAGGCCTTCAGAACCCTGTATTGGTATGTGGATCTATGCTTGGACCCTGTACCATGGTGGATTTAGACAGAGTATATCCCAAAAAAGATTCTGGACAAAGACATGAGATATGGCATGTATTTAGCCTTTATTTGCATATCAGATCCTTGGTGACTGAACTAAATCCTCCTTCCTTTTTTTCTTTTTTTTGGCTAGGTAAGTGACTTGCCCAGAGACACAGCTAGTAAGTGTCAAGTGTCTGAGGCCAGATTTGAACTCTGGTCTTCCTAACTCCAGGGCCAATGCTCTATCCACTGCACCACCTAGTTGCCCCACAATTCTCCTTCCTTAGAGAAAAGGAATTTGTTGCTGGGCAAAAGGATATAAAACCATACTAAGAAACCTCTTCAACAACTTTTCAAGGTCAAGCATCTTGCTACCCAGCCCTAATTTTCCCAAAGAACTGACTGGCCAAGGGCACTACCCCCTCCTTGGAGCGTATAACTTCCTCAGCCTAATAAGGCTCCTCACTTCTCTAAGAGGACACTTTCTCAAGTGGAAAATATGAAAAAGGAGACATTTTCTGTTATCTCTCAGCCTATATATGTGGACATGTACATCAATACACACATCTTTACAATCAGAATTGCTTGAAGCTTCATGAAATCACAGAATCCCAGAGTTGGGAGACACCTCAGAGGCCTTCTAGGCCAACTCTTGAATTAACTAAAACACCCTTGACAATCTACTTGACAAATAGTCAGTCAGCATTTGCTTGAAAACCTCCACTGAAGGGAAACTCCCTCCTTCTGGAGAAAGCCCATCATATTTTTGGAAGGTTCTAGGTGTTGGGGAGTATTTCCTTACATTAAGCCTAACTTCACATGTTTACAAATTCTACCCAATACTCTTTGTCCTCTCCTCTGAGACCAAGCTAAGAACACCTAAACCCAACTGCACAGAAAGCCCTTCAAATATTTGAGTGCTAGAATGTGCCTTCTTCAGTCTTCTCTTTTCCAAATTATTCCCAGTTTAATTCAACAACAACAACAATAATAATTACACAGTTACTAAATGCAAATCATTGTTAAGTACTGGGTATACAAAGAAAAAAAATGAAACAATCCCTGCCCTCCCAGAGCTTACATTCAACATGTGCACAAATAACTACAAAGCATATTTCAAGAGAGAAGTGCTAGGAACTTAGGTGCCCTCATGTAGGATATGGGACCTGAGCTATGCTTTGAAGAAAACCAGGAATTCAGCTAGGTAGTATAAAACCTATGACCCCCTCTCTCTAAATGAGTTGATAACCAGGTATGACAGAAGAGAACATCTATGATGACATGGACAGCAATATTTATTAAACCTAGACTGTGGAGGCGCAGAGCAGAGCAATAGGTACAGCAGAGGACATTGTTCTGTCAGATATTTCCACTGTTGACTCAACTAGTTATATTCCTAAGTCCCCATATTATGTGTGTGTGTGAAACCACAAGGCATGTACCTACCCACTAAGGAAAATCACACCTTTTTCTGAATATATAGAAGCATATAGGATTAGCATAGTTGCACCCTCAAAGTATATTATACCCGTAGAGGCATGTTTCATATGTTTCAACATGTGTGTAGCCCAGATAAGCCTCTCAACCCTTCGTCTTACACATAGTTTTGCCTTTTTAAAATTGTGTAACCTGTGGGTTTGTCCACTGGTCAGCCAGCCTTAGCCAGAACAGACCAGCCAGGTTGGTCACCGAGGCTAACTTACCAGCAGCATGGGGAAGCTTACCTGACTCGGCCCAAAGGGAGCCACAATCTGGCCTAGTCTTAATGGGGTAATCCCATCCCCTTGCTGTACAGTCTGTGGCTCTCCCTCCTCAGGAGCAAACTCCCCCCGAGGGTGCGGTGACCCAGCTTTGCTGACAGCCTGGAGGGACCTTCTCATACCACTGTAAGTGCAGGCAGCTCTGAGCTGTCTTGCGCAACATCATACCTGATCGGTGGCATTTACATCATATATTGAGCATCACATTCAAATGGACCTGAGTTATTCATGGCACTGACACATCACATTTGACAGTGGAAATGAAGATCGAGTGCATGCCAAACACAGGGGATCATTTATGCAAAGGCACAGAAGTGAAAGGAAAAATGTTGTATACAAGAAACAGCCAGCAGACCATTTTGGCTAGCGTATGACAAAGAAATTAATATGAAATAAGACTGGAGAAGTAGATGGGAGCCAGATTATGGAAGGCTTTAAATGTGGAGCTTGTAAGAAGCAATAGGAAATCATTGAAGGTTTGTGAGTATGGAGGAGTGACATGGTCAGATCTGTGTTTTAAGAATTTTAATTTGGCAGCTATGTGGTAGATGTATTGGAGAGGAAGGAAAATGGAGTCAGAGAGATCATTTAGGAGGTTATGTGATAATAGGGCACAAGATGATGAGGGCCTAAAATAGGGTAGAAGTTATGCAAACGAAGAAGACACATACAAGAGATTTTGTGGAAGTAAGATTGATAGGAATTGGCAACTCATGAGCTCAAGTGGGTTAGGGAAAGCGAAGATTCAAAAGTGATTCTATGGGTGGTGATGCCCTCAAGAGAAACTGAGACCTTTGGAGGAAGGATGGGTTTAAGTCACAGAGGTGGTGAACCTGAGGCTTCAAGACCACATATGGCACTCTAGGTCCTCAAGTGCAGCCCTTTGACTGAATCCAAACTTCACAGAACAAATCCCCTTAATAAAAGGATTTGTTCTGTAAAACCTGGACTCAGTCACCCGAGGACCTAGAAGAACCTTGAGACATCAGGTTCCACATCCCTGGAAAAAAAGATAATGAGATTTGTTTGGCCATTAAGTTTGAAATAGACTTATTTAGCAGGAAGCATTTAGGAGAGATTAGGGTTAAGTACAGATTCTATAGTCATCTGTGTAGCTATATAATTAAACCCCAGGGAGCTGATAAGTTTACCAAGTGAGAAAGTCTAGAGAGAGAGAGACAGAGGGCCTAGGACAGAGACTGGGGCGGGGCGGGGGGTGGGGGGGAGGGAGGGCCCAGAGGAGAGGCAGGGTGAGGCAAGGTAGGGTGGTGCAATTCATTCAACTGATACTCAGAGCATGATCACAAATCTCTTTACCATCCTGACTGATCTCTCCAGGATACTCCATAACTTGGGAATATCCTTCCTAAAATATAATACCCAGACCTGAACACAAGGTCCAAAAGTGTTCTGACCAGAACAGAGTATAAAGAAGATAGTCAGCTCCCTAGTGTTAGACTGGATGATGAAGCCTAAGATTTCATTAGCTTTCTTGGCTGCCATAGGATACTGTTGACTCATTTTTAGAACTCCAGATCTTTTTTCAAACTGCTGTCTTACCATTCCTCTTCAATCACACACTTATGAAGCTGAGGGTACATTCATTCCTAATAAATTTCATCTTCTTAGATTTATCCCAGTGCTCTCCCTGTTGAGATACTTTGGATTCCAATGTGTTAGTTATGTCTCCCAGTTTTGCATCTTCTGCAACACCTGGTGAGCAACATCATCTATACCTTTATCCAATTCCCTAATAAAAATGTCAGACAGCATGTGGCCCATTGAGTCTTTCATAGGGGTACTTCACTAGAGATCTCCTTCCAAGTTGACACTGAACCATTAAATAAGGGAGGATTCAGTTCAGGGCTCTCTGTATGAGTTCATAATTTGGTAGCAAAGGCTTCTTCAAATGGGTGATTATATGTCAACTCAGCATCCACAGTAGTGGAGAAAGGAAAAGGTCTAAGTATAAGATTTAAATGTCCAAAAAATATTTATTAAAGGATATTCTGCACAGCCAATGATATTACACCCTTCTTTACGGGGGTGGTATGAAAGCTCCAAAGGTGGCTTCTTAGCTTTTTTTTTTATATATATAGTAAAGGTTGACAAACTAACATGGTAGAAATGATCCCTTCTTTTGTGGTGTTCCAGGATGGTGATTGGTGCTGTTGACCTGAAAATTGGTTAAAGAGACAACAAGCTAGGTGATAAGTAAATTCACATTGTTTTATTCCCTTAAGTTAGTAGCATGTAACATGTTACATGGAGGCAGAGGTTTAACTCTGCCTGCATCAAGCAATTTTTGGAGGACATTTAAACCCTGACTCAGGATGTCTGTGTTACTCAGTTTTATGGTCTCCATATGTTTAACCAGATCATGAGAAAGGAAATTTAAATAAGATAGGCAAATGTCAGATCCAGGATATCTGTGTTTCTTTTACCACCATCAAGGTAGTGTCTGGGTTAAAGGTGCCTTAGTGGTCATCAACATAAGAATGCTCTTGGTCAGCTTTAGCTCTTGACACAGGAAGGGGCATTCTCAGTTCACTCAGGAAAAAAGATTAATTCAGGTTTTTGGCCCTTATTGGGGCTCAATTGATCTTAAATGATTATCATTTCCTCCTTTTAGTCAAAGGTAAGCCGAAGGTTTCACCTGTAGACCAAAGAAAGGTATGGGAAAAACCTTCTTTTTCCTCGGGGAGGGGGCGGGAAGAGATGTCCACTTGGAACAGGCGTCTTCAGATGATCCTGGAGTCCACATCCGGAAGTTGGCAGGTATGAGAGTAGTCACATAGACCTGATAGGGGCTCTTAGAAGATGTATGAGTTGATAATTGAGAGAAAACACCGTAAGTCCTTAGTTAAAGGCACATAAAGATGGTTCAGTTTCCACACAGGGCTAGGTTCAAACAATACAACAAAGTTTTTTCTCATAATTCAAAAAATTGCATAATTACATCATCAGGTATAGATTAAATTACTTAGAAGGATCACAATAGACAAGTTTTGAGAAGGGAGATTTACACATCACCAAGATAACCAAGAAAACCTTAAACATGAACCATACAAATCAATACAATCATTATTACAATACTTAACTAATATTAAGTTCCTTGCTCATGTACAATAGGTTTTATTCTTAGGCAGTTCAAAAGGGAGCTCTGCTTCTCTGATTTAGATCTAGAAGTTCCCAGATAATTCTGATTTAGTATAAATTAGTACAATCACTTAAATTTGGTTCTCCATTTTTATATCATCTGCTGCTTCTGTTCTTACCTAAATCCTGTGCCCGGTATAAGAATCTTTTTAAAATGTGAGGGTTCAATCACAAAGTGAGCTCTCCTGCTTTTTAAAATTACCAGACAGATACTTTAATAAAGGAGATTTCCATGATATTTACATTTTGGAAGCCAATCATATACATCTGTATATAATTCTTAGAGGAATCGGTCTAATCCTGTTGCTTTTCTCAAAATTTGCTATCCCTTTTTTTTTAATTAGACATCTATCGCATTACATCTTTGTCTTCTTACTTTGTCTAATCACTTCCTCCTTAGGAGGATGTTATCCCTATATTATTATTATTTGGCCATGAATGTAAGTTAAAATTGGAAGCTATTCATATTTGCATCCTATTATGGTATCTCAGAGATGTTCCAGTATCCATCTATTATTTAATAAATTTAGTACTATACTTACAGAACTTCTTAGTTATAGAAATTTGCTATAAAAGAAAATGAGGGACAATGTCATATATCATATCAGAAGGAAAGAACTTCTTTAGCTCTGCTTGATTCCAGGCATGAGTCATATGTGATAGCCAATCATGTAGTCACTGGATGTTAAAAGCAGGGCTCAGGATTAATCAGATGGGGAATTCTCCTTTTCAGAAAGGAAATAGCACAATTGGGAAATAGAGTCAGGAAGATCCTACCTGGGCTATGTCCAAGGTTGTCCTCAAAACTCTTCCCAGGTTCAGACATCCACCTTTAGGAGTTGTCAGCCTGCAGCACATGCTATTCTACTATTGGCTTCATAACAACTCAGACAATTATCCCTGTAATCAAAGCTCAAAACAATAGTAAATTGCTGTCCCATAAAGTCACATAGCCTAGATAATAAGAATTTAATCTCACATTGGTAACAGTAAGAGATTGATCACAGAAAAATACAACTGCTCTCATAATTCCTTTAAACAATGGAAACATCTTAAGACGAGTCTTCAGAAGTTTGTATAAATTTCTGCACATGTTCTAATTCCAGATTAAAAATAATATTAGATTTTCCATTGAGTTAACACAAAAGAGTTCATAAGTTACTACTCTTCACTAACATAACTATACTGGAATCCTATTCCTTAAACAAAACAAAGAGGTTACTAACTTTAACCTCACAAGTTGATGGATTTATACCCTTGTTCACAAGCTTGTTTATTCTTCTCTAATTATTCTCACTCTGGAAGAATAAGACACTTCAAAATTTGAACCTTATACATATAAGTTCAAATACTAATTTAACTCTTGCTTAGGCCATGGAATGACTACAGATTCAGATCAAAACAGCAAGATCTCTTCTGCTTTACAGCTCATTACAATAATTTAGCAATAAATTACTTTGCAAATGAAAATTTAGTAGGCCTTCGAAAAAAATCAAACAAGACATTTCTTCTAGAAGTATTTCCCTTCTTTAAAAACAGTTTAAAATTTATCCTGATGTTAAGAAGAATAATCACTAAACTTATCTCTCTTTGCCACGTTTAAGCAAAAATAAACCCTTAAAATTGGAATTCATTAAAACTAAGTTGATATAAAACATCCTTAAGTAACATAAATAAATTCCCAAAGTACTACAACAAACTAAATTTCTCATTATTACAGAATTCCTAGATATCACAAAGTTCCTTAGTCAAAAAGGTGTTTGTAATGGAGAAAAAATTCAGTTTTTATAATGCATGAAGAACATATTCAATTAAATTAGCCTTATCACAGTAACAAGTATTATCGAGCCTTTAAAAATTCACTCAGCATTTTTTCTTTCCTTTGTCTTTAAATATATCTCTAGAAATTAGGAAAAACTATTACATTCTAGAATCTCACATAGATAGTGAATGTGGTAGTTCATAAATCTCCAAATTAACATAGCCCCAGGATTCTCATTTATTCAGGAATTCCACAACATAGGAAACTTTTACACAGACTTGATAAGAATTTTAGGTGAAAAGTTCCTCTTGAATGTAAATGAGACTTGGAAGTTTATTCTAACCCAAACCATTCATTCTCCCCTATATTTTGGGGGGGGGGTACAATTCTTGATCTAACATCTCTAGATCTTAAGAGAAATTGCTTTTTCAACAACATAGCTGATATAATTTGTTTACCAAATTACACCATATAAAAAATCTCAGAAATATAACCATACCATAAGCAATTATTATGTATTTAAAACTTGAGACAGAATCAATTAATTACCTGCTTATAACCAAATATACCTCATCAAATATTAACAGTTTTCAAATTCTCATTTTTATCATAGTCTTTTAAAAGACCAATCCACATGCACCATTTCTACCTCACAATGGTCTCTCAAATTTTACAATCTAAGAGAGTTTTAGAAATATAATACAATTTAGAAACATGGTAATAACATAAACAATAAACTTTAGATGACATCCATTGTATTTCCAGATGATCACATATAGAGATTATTGATCTTATTACTTTTGGTATTTAAAAACCACTTCAAAGTTATCAGGTATAGAACAATTACATTAAATTAGAGAGATGATGACTAACATATGCCAGTCATTGTTTTAAGCACTTTATAATCATTATATCATTTTGATCCCATAACAGCAACCATTATTATTATTCCCTTCACAAATCAGGAAACAGGGCAAACAGAGATCAAACAACTTGCCACAAATTCCAAAGTTGACACATTTCTGCAACTGGAACAGAGAAGCGTGGGACTTACCAAGAGCAGAAGTTGACTTCTCACCTCATAATGCTATTGCCAGGCTTTCCAGGGGTTTGGGTGACTGATACCAGGGCCTTCCCAGTGGTGCTAATTCTTGGTGACAGGGCTTAGGGAATTTCATCATAGGTCTGACCTGTCCACTTCTCCCCTCCCCACAGCCGCAGAATTTTGCTGTTTGCAGCTGCTGGGGCAGCATGGGCAGAATGTATTGAACCTGGATGTTACTCCCAGGCCTTGTCTAGAGGAGTGGGCTGCAAGGTGCCTTTAGGGCCACTGCTAGTCTGTGATAGCTGCTCTTCTCCTCCTTTTGCCATAGAGGGAAGGCTGATTTAAGTTTTCACCACAATATTCCAGCATTCTCTTCTCTTTTATAATCCCCATCTCTGATGAGGGAGTGGGGGATGCTGAGGAATCAGGATTGGGAGGAGGTGTTTTAGCAGAGGGTGACCTCCTGGAATTACCCCCAGTCTCAGGAGTTTTCTCCAACAGTCCCAAAATGATTAATTTCCCAACTTCTTAATGGTTAATCTCAAAACCTCCAGAATCTGCTAAGGTTTCTTTAGCTGTTTCTATCTTTTCACTGTAGGTCTAGGCTGGCCAGCCCTGAACCCACAAGGAATTTTACAAGTTTGTTGTTTTTCTGGCTGCAGCCCTTAGAAATCTCTGACCGCATTTAAAATCTTACAAGGTACAGATACAGAGACACACACTGACAGACAAATTGACAGGACAAATACAATACAAATATAGTGACATAGTGCTCACTTAATGACAGAGAGAGGGAATTAGAGGCTTGTTAGAAAACCCCCAACACAAGTTGGCTATTATTATTATTCTGAGGAAGGGAGCGTTTGGAGAATTTGCAAAGATCCAAGACCTGATAGTGTAACTGAATCCTGTGAGCCTTCCTCAGAGTGCCCCTGAGGTTGCAGATTTAAAGGGGCAAGTCCCAATGAAGTTAAATTCGGGGATCTGAATCCCCGTCAGGACCAAAGCCTTTAAGGGTAAAGGGGAGGGGGGAAGGGATTTTATTCGGATCCTGGGAAAAAGTGCTGAAGCAGCTTTGTGAGCCTTAAGGAAAAAGGCTTCTGCCTTTCCTTTTCCCTCAGTCATCTCAGCAACCCAATGATGAAAACATTCCCAATCCTGGGTAGATGTTTTGTTGGCCTTTAAACTTAATTTGGTTTTAAGATAAAGTAACTTCGACCGGTCAAAAGAACCCCTGTTGTGGCCAACATAATTTGGGGCTATCTTTAGTTAACTGACATCGGCGCTAGCAGTACTTGTTGCCAGATTGGCAATGGCTTGACTTGTAAGAGGCGGCGTTTTTTGTTAGCCAGATTTCTAGTTTTAGTTTCTGACTGACCCATAGCCAATTTCTCTAGATAGATCTTTAACAGAGGAGACCTAACAGATACAGTAGCCAGAGTTTCTGAACTTCGACTTGATCCCCAACCCCAGAGCTAGCTTAAAGGGAATTTTTTTTCAGACTTCAACCAAACTAGTGGGAGGTCCATGGAAGATGGGAATAGGAGAAACTTATCCAACCCCATCAAGGTTAGGACTCTAGGAAAAAATGAATCCTGAGGCGCCTGAGCCACTAAGCATTGTTGGGGAGGGCTGGAGTTTTCTCCCATGCCTTCAGTTCCATCTGAGTCACGGCACCATTACTGTTGATGTGAAAGTTGGTTAAAGAGAAAACAAGCTCGGTGATAAGTAAATTCACATTGTTTTATTCCCTTAAGTTAGCAGCATGTAACATGTTACATGGAGGCAGAGGTTTAACTCTGCCTGCATCAAGCAATTTTTGGAGGACATTTAAACCCTGACTCAGGATGTCTATGTTACTCAGTTTTATGGTCTCCATATGTTTAACCAGAGCATGAGAAAGGAAATTTAAATAAGATAGGCAAATGTCAGATCCAGGATATCTGTGTTATCTGGGTTAAAGGTGCCTTAGTGGTCATCGACATAAGAAAGCTCTTGGTCAACTTTAGCTCTTGACACAGGAAGGGGAATTCTCAGTTTCATCAGGAAAAAAGATTAATTCAGGTTTTTGGCCCTTATTGGGGCTCAAGTGATCTTAAATGATTATCACTGTGGAGCCAGGTATTATCAGCTGACCATGCTTCCTATATCTATGTATTAAAATCTTTGAGCATAGTAATTGATTGAAGAGGATGAAAGTATTAAAGAGGAATGTTCCTTAATTTACTCAAGGTTGGCTAACAAGGAGAATGTGGGGGGACATTATTATCTATGAAATAAGGTGCTATGAAGCTATCTGTCCCGGAGGGGCACTTTAACTATGGGTTTTATTGGAAAAAAAAAAAATTCAGGCAGGCCTCAGTTGATTTCAGGATTGAAAGCAAAACAAAACACAACACACAAGTAAACAAAGAAAACCCCACCAATGGTCAATTCATACTTATATGATACATACCAAGAAATATAGGCATTTTTCCAGAGAGATCCCTCTCAAATTATTTGTCAAATGCCAGAAGAATGGCCTTGGGCTGTTCTCTCAAGCAACAAATAAAAGGTCTTATAATAGAACTTACGGTTTTTCTCTTGAGATTCTATATGTAAATGTTAACTCAGATTCTATAGGAGAGGAGAAAAAATTCCCAATACATAAAAATAATAAGAAGGAGATAAATGCCAAATATATTAATATGTGCATATAAAGCATTTGTACTTGCAAAATCCACATACAAATGATAAGAAGGATCACAGAGACCACAAGCCAGACACTGTGATATGAGTCATTGTAACCAGTGTAATAGTCCCTGCACCTAAATTTAGTAACTATATTTGAGTCTGACCATTTAACCAGTTTTGAATTTAGTTAGCATGATGGACTGAAAAAAAGTACTGGATTTGAAACCAGAGCATTGAGCTTTGAATGTTGGTGCCACAGTCTACCTATATGACTTTGGGTAAACTGCTTGGATCCTTGATTTCCTCATTTGTAAAGTGGATGAAATAACACTTTGAGTTCCTTCTAGCTCTAAATGTATGATCTTACTGTTATTGAAAAAAGAAAAGCTATTCATTATGACCTTCTCCTCCTCCTCCTTCTTCTTCTACCACTGCCACTACCACCACTACCACCACTACTACTACCACCACTACTACTACTACTACTACTACTACTACTACCACCACCATTACTACTGCTGGCTAGATAGCATAGTACAGAAAGCATTAGACTTGGAATTAGAAAGGCCTAAATTCAAAACAGGCACTTACTAGCTGTGTGATCCTGGGCAAATCATTTAACTTGTCTGAGCTTCAGCTAGCTTCTTTGGTTGTAAAATGGGAATAATAGTATCTGTCTCATAGGGTTGTTGTGTAAATCAAATGGAAAAACATATATAAAGCACATTGCAAACCTTAAAATATTATATGTTAGCTATTATTCCTATTCTACAACTAAAAATGTCTTGACATCATCCCTCATTCTTTCCCTCTCTGCTCCGTCCTCAAAGAGGTAGCCCTTCTCCTTGTCAAAGCCACCCTTCTATTTGGGCCCTTGATCCCACACTCTCTAGCAAATCATCCTGTCAGTCATTCTTTCTCTGACTCTCTTCCTTCTCATTCTGTCTCTGTCTCTTATCTTCAATCCATCCCCATCTGATTCCTTCCCTACTGTCTTCAAACATGCCCAAATAGCCCATACCTTTCTTTATATTCCAAGAACCTAACGTACTGCCTGAGATATTTAATAAGTGTATGTTGATTGACTGATTTTCAAGTACTGTGCTAGGCACCAGAGATGCTAAAACAAAAATGAAACAGTCTTTGACCTCAAGAAGCTTCCATTCTATCTAGCATAGGGGAAACAACATTCCATTTGGAGTTAGAGGACCTGGGTTCAATTTGCAACTCCAATACTTACTGCCGGGGAGACCTCAAGCCTCTCTAAGCCTCAGTTTCTTCATCTGTAAAATGAGGGTGTTGGACTAGAGGACCTCTAAGGTGCCTTCCAGCTCCATATCTATGAGTATATTTTTTAAAAAATTTCATAACACTTCCTGTCACGTGCTGCAATTCCCACCAAATTGACCTACATATTGTTCCCTATATACAATATTCCTTCTCTCATTTCTATGACTTTGCACAGCTAGTTCTCCATGTCCAAAATGTACTGCTGTCCCCTCCATGTCATAGAACCCCTAGTTCCCTTAAAGGGTCAATTCAAACGCCATCTCCTATATATAATGCTTCCATGATCCTCCAGTTGTTGGTACTACCTCCCCCCCTCATATAACTTTTTATTTATTTTATTTTTTCTTTGGCTAGGCAATGGGGTTAAGTGACTTGCCCAGGGTCACACAGCTAGTAAGTGTTATGTGTCTGAGGCCGGATTTGAACTCTGGTCCTCCTGAATTCAGGGCCAGTGCTCTATCCACTGTGCCACCTAGCTGCCCCTACTTTATATTTATTTATCCATGTCCTATGTCTCCCCCTACACACACCTCCTACCCACCCAAAAGCACCTAAACTCCTCAAGGGCAAGGAATTATTTTTGGTTTTGTCTTTATTTCCCTAGCATCTAGTACAGTGCCTAGAATTAGCATTTTAACAATATTTGTTGAATTAATTAATACCACCTAGCCCACATCTCTTCATCTATTTCACAAGAATAGTATAAGAGACTTTTATGAAATGTTTTGCTATAATATATAGGTAAACTATTTCTACAACATCACTTCATCTACCACTTTGGTAACTGTGTCAAAATAAGGAAAGAAGGTTGGCTGATGTTCTGTTCTTGATGAAACCATGCTAGCTGCATTTGATCACTTTTTCTTTTTCCAAGCCTTCACTATCCATCCCATTAATAATATATTTTAAAATTTTGTCAGGACTCTAAGCCAAGCTCGCTGGCCTAGTACTTAAAAACTTCATTTTCTTCTTTGCCACTCTCTAATCCTGTGATTTTTCTTTTACTCTCCTAGATCTTTCAAAGATTATTGGCAATGAGAGTAACCATTTCTAACTATATCCATCAGTTTTTTCAATACCATTGGATGTAGTTGGCCTAAGGCAGGTGATGAGCTCATCAAGGGCTGTCAGATGCTAAATTTTTATTTCCTAATTTATCTTGGCCATCACTTCCCTATTAGTCATTATCAATCATTTGTTCTTTCCAGTCCAAAGATTATTCTTCTTGGAAGAAAAAATAGAAACAAAATAAAAATTGAATTGCTCTTTCTTCTTCCACTCTAAGTCATCATTATCTCATTCACCCAGAGATAAGAGCAGCATCTACCCGAGTCCCCTGCCACATAGGCTAATCCCTTCTTTAATGTTCTCTTGTCCCCCGTAAAACTCACTATAGACTCTTTTTAAGTATCACTCTCACTTTACAGTTTCCTTGGGATTTTCCTGCTTTCTCAGCTGACCTGTTGGTGAGGACAAAGTTTAGGTATTTCCAGGCTTTTTCTCACCAGTTCTAGCCCATTAGCATTCGAACAAAGGCTGACAGGTTAGGAACAGTCGGTTGTTATGGAACAGGCTAGAGTCATTTGACTCACAAACTCATTAAGTGAAAGATCAACATTTTGAAAGAAATTTCTTACTGGACTGCTCCCTTTTGAACAAAAATGATGTCATTCTTACAATCAAAAGGAACATCTGAGGCAGCTAAAAGCACTTTGGGGAAATGATGCTTTATTTGTTTAAGTCATAGAATATTGGAAAGTACCCTAAAGAACATCTAGTTCAACTATCTTATTTTACAGAGGGTAGATTGAAGCTCAAAGGGTTCAAATTATTTGCCCAATACCATATAGTTAATAAGTAGGTTAAAATAAGACTGAATTTAAGAAGTCACAATGTATACCTTTTCTAGTCCTGCCATTAACTAGTAAGTAAGTCCACTCAAGTTCCATGGGAGAAGGAAGTTTCAGAAAGTGTTTATTGAGTAATAGACTATTAAAACTAAAAAAGACCCTGAGAGATCATCAAATCCAACCCTCCCATGTAATATATGGCCCAGAGACGGGAAGTAACTTGCTTATGATGATAACATAATTTGAGTGATTCATAGAGCACAGTCTTCATCCAAATAAACCTTACGTCTACTGGCACAAATCCTTTCCTTCCTTTTCTTTGGCAATGCCACTGTGATTTGAAAGCAAGGTCTGATCCAGTTCTCTTTTCTTTATGATACTTGTATGTGGTTGGCACTGCTTCAGAAACATTAAAACCATCATCATTGTTATAAAAACGTGGATCCTTTCAAGTGCCATCCACTCGCATTCATGAGGTGAATGGTATAAGATGGGAAATTTAGCTTGTGCATCTGGGAAAAGAGAGCCTTTATAAAGTTCTGTTGGTGTAAGTTTATGATGAAACTTCAGTTACGGTACAACTTTGTGTCAGAAAAATATGTAGTACATTGCTGTTGAAGGTCAGACCTGACTGAGGAAGGTCTAGTACCTCAGGTTTGAAACAGGAATGAAGTAAGACACTCATGGATCATTCAACATCAATAAAACAAGGCTTACTTAGCCACAGCATGAAAATGATGCTCAACAAGGCTATCCCACTAGGCTCACACAGACTTAGTCCCTTTCATCTCCATACAGAAACTTATCTGGTCAGCAAAGCAGTGTGGTGCACCATTTCTGACTAGATGACATTGGCCAAGTCTGAAGGACACTGACTGCATATGGGCTAGCCTCCTTTATGTCTTTAAGTGACCAGTAAGCTACTACAGCAGCTTGAGGCTTTTCCTCCCGGGCCAAGCAAATCTCAGAGACAGCTTCCTTGTCTTTCAGGGAAAGGACTAGCTTGGCCTATATAGCAGGGGATTCTGGTAGAAACTTTTCCCACCACAATTGCTAATTAAAGTTTTCTATCAATCTGTCCCTTCCTATCTTTCTATTCTTACATTTTATACTTCTTTGTAATTTACAATCCATCCATACCTGCCTTCTCCTCCACAGCACTTCATCTCACAAATCCTTAACTTATCATTGGCTGTCCCTCATGGCCAGAATGCTCTCCCTCCTCTTCTCAACCTCCCGCTTTCCCTGGCTTCCTTCAAGACTCAGGTAAATTCCCACTTTCTACAAAAGACCTTTCCCAGCCCTTCCCATTGTTAGTGTCTTCCCTCTTGGACTACCTCCAGTGTATCCTGTATATCTTGAATGTACGTGGTTGCTTTGTATACCATCTCCATCATTTGACTGTGAGCTGGTTGAGAGCAGGAACTATATTTGCCTTTTTTTTTTTGTAGCTCTTGCATTTAGCACAGTACCTGGCCCATATTAGCCACTTAATAAATGTTTGCTGACTGATTCATGCACATACATCTATTTCTGTCATCAGAACTGTCACTGCTCTAGGACACCACATATTTTCTAGCCCCGGTATCTATACCTGGGATTCCCTACTCCCTAGGATTGATGAGGACTAAGAACTAAGTACAAAAGGCCATATTAAAAATATTAATAACCAGAATTTTATAGTTTTATAGTTCATATGTCATATATTCAATTATATCCATATATATGGATATGTAATTGAAATGTTATATATAGCTATATAGGTAGAAAGGAGATAGAAAACAAATATAAACAACCAGAATAACCTCTGACTATCCCTGTTGTTAATTCTCAGTTTGTCTTTCCTGTAGTAAGCTTATACTTCTGAACTACCATCACTAGTATATAACTTTTCAGTAATTAAACCTGTCCCAAAATGGAATGGGTTGCCAAAATGGAATGAGGTCTTTCTCATTCAAAGCATTCAAGCACTTCTTCTAAAAGAATCAACACATTTCTTTGACATTTGAAAATCTAATTGCTACTTTGAAATATTTTATCATCATAATGCTTCTCCTGGAGCTACTATGGGAAAAATATCCTCCTGGTCAGTGTTCTAACATCATGTATTTGAGATAATTTGGGTGTAGAACTAAGACTAATAGATGGAAATTCCAAGGAGGCAGATATCAAGTCAATATGAAAAAGGACTTTCCAAATCATTAGACGTATGTAAAAATGTAATGGGTTTCCATTTCAGCATTCCATGGAAAAGAAAATAAAACACTGAACTTAGGAAGACTTCAAATCCCATTTCTCACACAATTTGTGTGACCAGGGTAACTCACTTCAGTTTTATGAGTCTCACTTTCCTCATCTGAGGAGTGGAGAAGATAATTTCTACAGTACTTTCCTTGGGATAGGTTGTGAGGTTCAAGAGAAGTCATCTATGTAAAGAATTTTTTTTTTTAGCCGAAGACAAGGTTTATTAAAGATCATTCATATTGGCCAGACTCTTCAAGGGATCTAAACATTTGTATCATTAATGCAAGTGGGCCAGATTTTAAGAATCTGAGCACCTTAATGGAGACCAGATGAACCTTATATACAGAAAGACTGTGGGAGGGATCTAAGAGTGGCCAAGTGGTCTGGGGTGACTGGAGGAGGGCTCTAAGGAGGATCTGGATGGGAGTGGCCAGTAAGCTGGGGTGACTGTGAGGTAACAGAATGCCAGGGGTGGCCAAGGGAAAATGGAGCCTAGATAGGATTAAGGGTGGGAAGTGGCCAGGGGCCATAGGGAGGTAAGACAATGGAGGGCTAGGCTAGGTTAAGGGTAACAGATAATTGGGAGATTGGGTAATAATGAAAGGTCAGTTGATAGGATTATAGCCTCAGGTGAATGCCAGAGATTTGGCCATGTGGGAAAGTCTAGGACTTTTTCTTTTTGGGGTCCAAATCCCAAAGCAATGATGTCTTTTTCCTTTTAGGCGTTCAGATCCCACCCCCATCCTTCCCCACTCAAACAAATGGGACCCAAATTCCTTTGGGGTAAGGGGTCTTGGCTTCTGAAACTGCTTCCTGCTGGCAAGGAGCATAGAGCTGTCCCTGCCTTGAGGGGGTCCCAAAGAGGAGGTTGACTGGAACTGAGCACAGGCTGCATCCAGGGGACGATGGGGGGACATTGGTTGGTATCTACTTTTATCCACATATAGTACCAACTATAGGTGAATGGCCTGTTATCTGGAAGACACAAATCTGACAGAAAAGACTACAGGGCCCAGATACAGGGAGAAGTAAAAGTGTAAGAGCCCCATTAAAATCATTTACATTTGACCACAGGATTGTCTGATCTTGTTACTTTTTCAAAAGTTTTACTATTTTGCAGGTAGAACTTTTCCACCTCTAGGTTCAATAGTTACACAAATAAATTTGCTAAGAGACTGACATTCACTTCAATTATTACTGCAATTTTCCTCCCCAAACCAAGCTGAAGATGTTTCTGACAATTTCAGTTGTTAGGGGATATTGAATGACTACTTATTCAGGTCAAAACAGCAAATTTCACACACTTGCATTGTGCTTATATCTTTTGCTGTCTATTTGCTCTGACTATAGAAATTTGCCAGCCTTACAGTATCAAATCTACCTCATAGCCAGACTCAGGAATAGCCAGGTGGGTAGAATTCCTTTTCAAAGGAATATAATGGGGAAACTGAGCCAGGAGGATCCCATCTTGGACTGAGGCTAAAATTGTCCTATCAGCTTTTCCTGATGTTAACTTCCCACCAGTATCACGTTCTCTCTGAGTAACTTGTGGCATTTCTCTCAGATGATGGATTTTTGATTATCTACGGATTATCATGATCCATCAGACAACTCAAAATAAAATAATTTACAGTCCTATGAGCTTTTACCTCAAACAGCAAGTTTTATTAATCACAGCTTAAAAAAAACTTTTCCTGTACTTGCAAATTCTCAGAAAGCCATAAGCCAAACAAGCTTTTTGGCAAGTTTACACATTTAAACAATAATCAACATTTTTACAATTTTCATAAGTGATAGCTAAATTGTTTTAGCTGTACCTAAATTATGAAAAGTTGCTTAACATAACTGATACAAAAAGTTTACCAATTTGAAACTTGAAACAAACCCATTACCAATCAGGTGACTTTAGTTTTGTTAAATGCATTTCCAAATTACTTTACACAGAGAATCAACATCTCATCATTAACTGTTAAAACTACAACTTTAAAAGAGCAGGCTTAGCCAAGTTTGGAGGCTTACCTTGACCCATCCCCCTTCCCTCTCTCCCTGCTGGGAGTTCAGGTGGGGGTGGGGGGGAGGTGAGCAGGATATGCCGAACCTGGGTGATGCTTCCAGGCAAAGATTGCCCTAGGGCCCAAGGCCATTGCCAGTGGGGCCCACAACCGTAGCTGCTGCCCCTCCCCCCTCCTTCTTTCACCAGGTGGGGGAGGTCAAATTCGAAGGTGGGGGGGTAAGGGTGAAAGTCTCTTCTATGAAAGGGGTTAGCAAAGATTCCCTCTTGACTCAAGGGAAGGGAGTGGAAGAAGGGAGTAATCAGGGTTGTAAGGAGGAGTTCTAATCTCCTTAATGATGGATCACAAAACCTCCAGAATCTGCCAAGATATTTTTAGCTGTTCTAACTTTTCCCTGTAACCTCTATAAAGGAGGATCTAGGAGTTAAGGGGGAAGGGAGTAAGTAAGCCTCAGGGAACC
This sequence comes from Vombatus ursinus, assembly GCF_900497805.2. Classification (NCBI taxonomy): domain Eukaryota; kingdom Metazoa; phylum Chordata; class Mammalia; order Diprotodontia; family Vombatidae; genus Vombatus; species Vombatus ursinus. The sequence goes on along the minus strand of NW_020945437.1, from coordinate 4,033,298 downwards.
AAAAAGCACCTGCAGTTTTCCCAATTCCCTAGAACTGAGAGAATTGACAGAACTGGGCATACGCTTCCAGATAAGGTGTCGGTCCTTGTTTTCTATGCTGTGGAAGGTGTACCCAGGTCCATGGCCTCGAACCGAACCAGTGGACCAACAGCCTGAGAGTGTCAGGCTGAGTTCGAGACAACATCGTCACTGTCTGCCCGAAAATTATCTCCAAGCCTTCCTAGGTGCTTGGAGAGTGACTCCACCTTCAGGGCAAGAAAGAAATGGAGAGGCTTACATACCTTCCAGTCTTGGCTAGAGGAGAGGTTGGGGTTAGGCAGCTTTCCCATACAGGCCACCAAAATGTTGAGGTTTAGAGGTGCTGACACGTGGGTCCTGCCCAAATGAATTCGACCCAAGCCTTCTTTCAGCCAAAGACAAGGTTTATTAAAGATCAGCCATATTGGCTAGACTCTTAAAGAATCTAAGCATTTGTATTGCTAATGCAAATTGGCCAGGCATTTTCAAATTTTTTTGTGTGTGTGTGGGGTGAGGCAGTTGGGGTTAAGTGACTTGCCCAGTGTCACACAGCTAGTAAGTATCAATCAATGAAGCTTTAGAATGCACAAAGAGTTTTAGGATACCCTATGTCTTATCATTACTGTTATTATTATTCTTTGTAAAATAGTGATGCCCTGAGACTAAGTGTATTCAAGCAGAGGCTGGATGACTATTTATCTGTATGGAATATCATATGGGGAATTTCTATATCAGGCAAGAATTTATATCCATCTCTGCTTTCTTATGATTTTATATGGTATTATAATGGGAAGAACCACTGCTCTGAGAGCTAAGAGAACTATTCCCACCCTGTTTCTCCTACTGTCTCTTAATGTGACCTTAAGCAAGTCATTTAACCTCAATGGGCCTCCTTGGCTTCTTTAGCTCTTTAAATGAGAGGGTTCAACTAAATGATCTTGTTCTTGGTCTGGCTTTTTCTAGCCTGTATTCAAATGAGGAGATGGGGCTGAATCCCTCAGCAGAGGACAGAGGCCAGAGCCCTCAGGCCTTTACCTCCCTACCACAGGCACTCTGATGTGGCCCTGCTATTGCTTCTGTCTCTGCTGCATCTTTTCTTCTTGCTTTTAGGTGAAGGAGAAGAAAAATGGCTATGACCTTGAAAGCCTCAAAATATCAGACTAGCAACCCACCAGAAGGTCCAGAAGTAGAGTCCATGCTGGGTTTTGTGACCAATCAGTCCAGCATAGAAGGAAGCCCAGAAGAATAATCTTTAGGACCTAGCTTCATGCTATCTGAGACATAGACTCATCTAGTAGCTGTGCCACATTTGGATGTGAATTCGGTAGGACCAATGCCATGTAAAAAATGTGTTAAGTCTTAATCTTTTCTCCCCAGGGACTGAGGGGATAGTGTGACACCCAGGTGTAGGGGATAAAGGAGGGAGGGGGTAGATGTCTACTTCTATTCTTGCAGGTAAAAACTTAAAAAAATTACTTTGATCTGTTAGGTCCTTTCCAGCACTAATAGTCTATGATTTTTGTGGTATAGTGGATAGAATACAGTACTTAAAGTCAGGAAGACCTCAGTTCAAAACCTAAGATTTGAAAAAAGAAAATTTTGAAAAAAAATCCTAAGTAGCTCTATGACCTTGGTCAAGTCACTTAAGTTTTCTTGGTTTCCTCTCTGTAAAGTACGGATAACAGCACATACCTCAAAAAGTTATTGTTATATTTGATTGAAATGTTGTATTATAAAGCTTCTTGCAAACCTGATAAATGTTAAATATTACTATTATTATTATGACTCAATTTCAGGCATTGTGGTATAATGGAAAAAGCACTGGATTGTAACAAAACTTGGGTTCAGAAAATCCTAGTGTAGCTATTTACTCACTAGCTGTATAAGCTCGAGAAAGTAGTCAAGGCCCTTCTTGGGCCTTGTTTTCCTCGTCTATAAAATGAGGAGGTAGGCCTGGATAGTATCTATAAGTTTTGTCTAGCTCTAAATCTCATGGTTCAATTGTGCATTGTTTTTGGTTCTTGGAAAAGAGCATCATGGATTCTGATAAGCAATACTGCCCTCTTGTGTAAAGATGGGATAAACACTTTAATAAAGAAAAGGAAAAGAAAAATAAAGAAAAGGAAAAGAAAAATAAAGAAAAGAAAAAAAGAAAAGCTGTTTTCAAACTATCTAAGCTCCTCTTGAGGAGACTACGACAGATACTTCTGTCTATGACTCAAATGCTTTCCCAAATGAAAAAAGCACTAGGCTCTCAAGTGATCAGGATCTAAAGAAGTTCAGGGATGGGACTTTTGTGGCCATATTCCAAACTCCATAGACATGGCCTCCATGGGTCATCATGGACCTTAAATGAACATGCTTCATTCTTTCCTCATGACCCATCCCTATGTAGTGGGATGTGTGGGAGAGAGAGGGGAAATGTGATCCCCCACACACATACATAGTTGATACAATCACAGAAAGTAAGAGGAAGATAATAGATATACCAAAACATTAATATGTAAACCAAGTGCAAAGACATCCCTTTAATTGAATTAGAGAGGGAACTGGCCATTGACTAGTGTTATGTGTATATCTGCAATGTCCACAGTGCTAAAGTCAGACAGCACCATAAGTGCACTGGATGCCTTGGCCACAAGGACCATTTAAAGGGGTTAGGTGGTCTTAAATAAAAACCCAGAGGGAACTTTTGGTTCTTGAACAATGTTGCCTCAAGTTGGCCCTGTGCCCATCCCTCCCTTCAGACTGAATGTGTATGTATATGTAATATGTATTAGTATTATTATGTAACATATATTATGTAACATATTAATGTATATGTATGTATATATACCTATTTGTACCCACATATTCCATGACTAGATAGCCACTCTCATACACGTATTCCTGTGTATTCCAGGACTTCTTATCACTTTCCTCAGTGCCTAACATCAGAAAGGGGTTGTGGTCTTGTGATCCACAAACGGGGGAACCTCTGGCCTCGAGGCCACGTGTGGCCCTCTAGGTCCTCAAGTGCAGCCCTTTGTCTGACTCCAAATTTCACAGAACAAATCCCTTCGACAAAAGGATTTGTTCTGTAAAACTTGGACTCAGTCAAAAGGCTGCACCCAAGGATTTAGAAGGCCACATGTGGCCATGAGGCTGCAGCTTCCCCACCCCTGCAGCAAAGATGCGGAATGGGATTCCCTTTTGTTTACCCTAAATCACATTTCTAACCTTATATCTTACCCCTTTACACAAAAGGGTATTTATTCCTTAAAAATTCAAAATGCCGAAAAGACATTGATTTAATTTATTCTCACATTATTTTTGTGAAACATGAGATAACTGTTTCGCCTTTAAGATTCCTGAGTGATATGGCAAGACATGCCTGATACCTTTAAACCCAACCAACGAACAAAAAATAGACACATTATATCCTATGCAATTCATGTACCAATGACAGCATTTGATCCTTGGACATCATTATACAGACATAACATCTACTAATTTCCAACGGTGCCTCAGAATTCTGTATTGAGATGGGATTCTAAAAAAATAGGTTGTGTAGTTTTAAAAAAATAGGTTGTGTAGTTAATGCATAAGGGGCTATAAGATCCCCAAATAGGATGTGGACCCCCAGAATTAGGATAGAGTTCAAAAAGTGTCAATCTGATTAGGTCAACAAGAATTCAACCTAAGATGAATGATACTGTCCATATCAGGAAATCCTCACAAGAAATAAAATACCCAGGGAGATGACTTGTAAATGGGTTGAAGAGGAAATTAATTAACAAATATTTGTTAAGTGCCTACTATGTTCCAGGCACTGTTCTAGACACTCGGAGTACAAATGCAAAAATGAGGCTGTCCAGGGCCTCAAGGATTCTATTACCACTGAAACCCAGGTGTCTCTGAAAATTAACAAATAGTTAGGATGGCTCCCTAAAGTCTGGTCAGGAAGACCAGTCTAAACTTTAATGGGTATAATTAGCTATATATAATTGTGACAGGTCTGTTACAAAGTAATAATAGAGATATCATTAAGAATATCCAATTTCCTTTGCTTGGGTTCTATATTCACTGAGCAACCTAAGAAAACGTGCCTAACAGAAAGTAGTATCCTAGGTAGAAGCCCTGGCACAGTTCTTTAGACAGTTATAGCTCCATCATTTATTAATAAATGTATTTTATATGAAAAGAGGTAGAGTGCCTTAGTAGAAAGAGTTGGTCTTGTAGTCCAAGAGACCCAGATTCAAGCCCAACATCTTACACATACTGGCTGTGTGTTCTTCAGCAAGCCACTAACTTCTGAATGTCTACAGCAATTCTCTAAGACTCCAAATGGCAAGAATCATTAATCTGCACTGACAGAGGGAGTTTTCTCCCAGGGAGTTTCCTTTCACCAATGAAATCCCAAGTATAGACCAAAAAAAATTTTGACATGCTGCTTTATCAATAAGCTTCTTTACTAGTAAGCCACATTACTAGTGTGGTTGACATCAATCTATTCTCAAAAACCTGATGACCTTGCATCCTCAAAATAAAGATTCTGACCTTATAAAGTTGGGGACCAGATATTACATTCATGATAAACCACTCAAGTTCAGAAACTCTATGAGGTAAAGCTCAATTTGAAAGACCTGCTCTGTGTCTGTTCATCTAACCTGCAATAGTCTCTTAGTTCAATATTGTCCTCTAGGACTGATTCAAAGGCAGACATTTTAAGTAATTAACATAATGAAAGATCATCTGTGGACTGTCTTTATTCTGAGGAGGGTGAAATATGGACCAGAGAGCAAAGGTATCAACCTCCTATGAACCAGATTAAAATGTAACTGGAAAATGATTAACAAAATAAATAAAAATACAATACAGCATAGGTAATGTGAATTTGTGGTTTTCTAAGTCAATACAAGCATGCAGGGATATGTTTCTATTTGAATTTGACACCACTGGATGAATGCATTTCCCACGGAGTTGGGTATGAGTTCTGGCCTTGCGACTGCCGTGCTCTGACTTTGCTAAAAGTCATGCACAATCAAGGGCTCCTTGTTTATATTACCTGCACATGGTACAATGTGAGGCTTGCTCCTTTTTTTTTTTCTAGGCATTATGGAAGATTGAGATCACGCTTTAGGAAACTTTCTTCCACTGCTCAATATTGGCTATAGGGGAGGATGATCACTAAAAGATTATAGCAGCATAGGTCTAGAGCAGAGGTTCTTAACTTGTTTGTTCTGGACACCTTTGGTAATCTGGTGAAGCCTATGGAACCCTTCTCAGAATGTTTTAAATAATTGGAAGGAATAAAAAATTTCACTTAGAGGTTATAAAGGTTAATTTTTTTTTCCTATCAAAGTTCATGGACCCACTGAAATCTATCCATGGACCCCTTGGTATTTGTGGACCCCAGGTTAAGAACCAATGATTAAGAGGTAGATGAGACCTCATTTTACAGATGAGGAAACTGAGGCCTAAGGAGGTTAAGTAACTTGAAAGTCACGTAGGTAGAAAGTGTCAGGCACAATTAGAACATAGGTCTTCAGATGTGCACTTTCCTTATGGAATATCATGTTCCATGCCCTACGGTCTTTTAATGTAGAGACTGCAAGGTCCTGTGTAATCCTGACTGTGGTTCCATGATATTTAAATTGTTTCTTTCTGGCTGCTTGCAGTAATTTCTCTTTAATCTGGTAATTTTGGAATTTAGCTATAATATTCCTTAGAGGTTTCAATTTGGGATCTCTTTCAAGTGGGGAGCGATAAATTCTTTCTATAGTTATTTTACCTTCAGGTTCTAGGACTTCAGGGCAGTTTTCCTTTATGATTTCCTGAAGGATATTGTCCAGGCTCTTTTTTTCATCATAACTTTCAGGTAGGCCTATAATTTTTAAATTGTCTCTCCTGGATCAATTTTCCAGGTCAGCTCTTTTACCCATGAGGTATTTTACGTTTTCATCTGTTTTTTCATTTTTTTGTTTCCGTTTGACTGATTCTTGCTCTCTCATAGAGTCATTAGTTTCCATTCGTTCAATTCTAATTTTTACCATATTGTTTTTTTCTGTTAGATTTTGTACTTTCTTCTCCAATTGGTCAATTGTATTTTTAAGGGTTTATTTTCTTCATTGTACTTTTTTTCTAGTTGGCCAATTGTGTGTTTTAGGGACTTGTTTTCTTCAGTGTACTTTTTTTCCAATTGGCCAATTGCACTTTTAAAGGACTCCTCTACCTCTCTCATTTGACTTTTAAAATCCTTCTTGAGTTCTTCTAAGAAGGCTTTTTGGGCTTCAGACCAATTCATATTCCCTTTTGATTTTGCAGATGTGGGTTTGATGAAAAGTGTTGTCCTCTTCAGAATTTCTGTCTTGATCTTCACTCTTCTCATAATAGGAATCTATAGTATGTTTCTTTTCACTCATGGTGTTTCTTTATTCCCTGGCCTTTACAGAGATTAAGTTCTCCTGCTGGAGAGCAGAGGTCACTGACCCAAGCTTCTTGTGTTGGGAGCCTAGGTCTTGGTCACTGGCTTTGGGAGCTGGGACCTCTTATGTTGGCAGTTGGAGGCTGTAGGGTTCCGGCGGCTTATCTGGTGTTGGGCTGGGATCAGCAAGGCTGGGACTTTCAGATAAATCTAGGTTGCCTGCTTTTCCTTTCCTTTAGCTTTGTTTAGCTCCTTTTAGATAAGTGCTGCCAGGTGTTTCTCTGCCTGGGGTCCCTTGAAGTGCTGCCTCCCTTATTTCTGTTGAGGCACTGGGAGACTTCTTTGCTGTAGAATGCCGAGGCACCTGGTGGTTTTCTGAGCTGGTTTCCACCAGTTTCCCCATCCTCACTGAGGCACTGGGAGGTACAGCCGTTAGCGTTTGCCTGCTCGACCACCTGGGCTTTGGAATCTCCTCCTGGTTGGCAGTTGGAGGCTGTAGGATTCTGACAGCTTACCTGGTGTTGGGCTGGAATCAACAAGGCTGGAACTTTTCAGCACCTCTAGGTTGCTTTCTTCAGCTCCTTTTAGATGAATGCTGCCGGGTGTTTATCTGCCTGGGGCTCTTTGTAGTGCTGCTTCCCTTATTTTTGCTGAGGCACTGGGAGACCCATTTGCTGTAGAATGCCAAGGCACCAGAATCTCCTCCTGGTGTGCTAAAGTGGTCTTTCCACTAGCTGGCTGGGCAACTCCTGTTTCTTACTGCTCCCCTTCCCCTAGGGTAAGAGGGGCCTTTCCCATTAATCCCTCTAGGTACCTAGGCTACTGCACTGCTGAACCCCTTTCTTTCTTCTGGTTCAGCTGTTCCAGGGTTTCTTCTGGGGTGATATTTTCTGGGTTTTCAGAGGTTGATAGGGGAGGGTGAGAGCAACTACCTTTTTACTCCGCCATCTTGGCTCCCGGAAGCGGAAGTCAGATGTGCACTTTCCACAGTAATATACTTCCTCCACAAGGACATCAGCACATTTACTTGTTCAGACAAGGAAAGGGATTTTTCTTTTTCTCCAAGAAATTCCCAGCAAGTCTTCTTCTCAATATAATGGGAGAAAAGGGATTGGCCAAGTCCTTAGAATATATCTGATTTTGCCCTTCCCTCATGGGTTACACAGAGCACGCACAGATATGCTGCCTTGTCCCAGTCTAATACGTGTAACTTGGAAGCCCTGTGTGACTGCAGGAGGTGGAAGTGTGATGGCATTTGGGTCTAGAGACAGAACAAATGATTCACCAGACCTGAACTCCAATAGGAAGGGACAAACTGCCAATCTCACTCTCTTTTTCTTCCTTGCAGCAAGTGAGGGAAAACCTGCTGTGAGTTTCCAGGTGGGAGAGGAAGTCCTATCTCCCCCTTGTCTGCTATGTATCCATAAACATTTGGCACCTTTCCTTTGTGTTTATTATTTCTTAATCTCAAGTGAGTGAGTATTCTGAAAATACTCTGCCCACGTCGTTGGATGAATTCAAGAGATCCATCAGAGCCATCCAGAGGCATCAGTGGCACAGTCCACCAGAGGCAGTAGTGGTGGCTGCCAGAGTGGTAGTGGCTAACACCTGAGGAAGGACCTGCAGGTAGATGTGAGAAGACCCAAGGATTCTGGTGATTTCAGGATGTCATGGTGATGTGACATAGAGAAGTTACAGATCAAGACCATATAAAGGCACAGATCCTCAGAGCCCAACAGATGAAGGGAGAAAAGGACTTCTAAGCCCAAGAGCCAGGAGGGACCCCTTGGCCACATGCTATCTACATATATGCTTCATTATCACTATAGTTTAAGTTTGAACTCACTCTCCCTAAGAATCATGTGTGTGCAAGGGAAGAGTGCTTCACTTGAAATGGAGAGGATTGTTATATTGCAATTACTGTTCTTGCTGTACTTTCTTAATAGACCCTTTTTGTAAAAGCTAATGGATTTTAAGTGGTTGGTTGGTAACAGGAAACGCACTAATGGAGATTCAAGAGCTATGGTACTTCAGGGTGAATCCCTTCAGGGTTATTCCTAGAATCCTGAATAAAGAAGTAGTCAGCTGCCCCCTGGGGACCCCAAATTTTGCCTGTGTGAGTTGAGATAATGAGGGGGGTTGTTACACCAGTAAAGGAGGAATCCTTCCAAATTCAGAGAGGTGCTCACTTGCCATAAAAAATAAATGTAGAAATCTTGAAAGTGATGCAAGTACCCTCTACAAAAGGCAGTGTTGTGGCAGAAACTTGGGAGTCAGAAGACCTGGGTTCTAATCCTGTCTCTATCATGCATGAGCCATGCGGCCTTGGGCAGTCTGTCTCTGAGCCTCAGTTTCCTCATCTGTCAAATGGGTCTAGCACCCCCTGCTAGGCTCACAGGCTGTTGTGACGATTAAATGAAGACAGAAAATGTGAAATCACTTTGTAAAATAAAAAGTGCAGATGTAAGACATTATTAGCCCCACTAAGATTGCTGTCAGCACTTAGCTAGCTGAGTCAGTGTCAGCAGCTTTCCTTTGGCAAGAGCCAGTATGTCCCTTCTGGCCCTGTCATATTGTCTTACTGGCTACTGGCTGACCTTCTTACCACAATATTCCAGGCTGCAGCAAATAGTCAGGACCTTTTGTCTCAGTGAGACAAGCTTCCCTGCTGATTAATGCCATCTCAACAACAGTTTTGTCAGAGGAAGGAGAAGCAAAAATTCAGAAGCCGCTTTCAGAAAGGCTCATTTATTGTTGGAAGTTATATTTGGTTATAAAAGAAAAAAACAAAAAGTGAATGTTGCTGAAATTATCTAGACTAGAACCCCTGTGTCAGTGAAACAGGAGGCCAGGACAACACCATGAAGTCTAGAAAGTTTCTCTTCCCTGGTCCTTTCTCTTCTTCCCTTTTCAATGCCCTCTCCATGCCTTCCTTCCCCCCAAGCACACACACTGGTGTTCTCATGCATGCTTCTCTTTCATCATAGATTTTTCTGTCAACATAAGTATAACCGTCTACTCTGGCCCCAACTTCCTGAAGACCAGGTAGGTTACATTTTTCACTCTTCCCCCAGGATTTTCCAATATCCTTAAGGGGACTTGGGGGTCTAGCCTGCAAATGGCTCTAGCCCCCACAGATGGTATTCCCTCAATTGTAGGAAATAGTTCCTTGCATACCCATTCCATTTAGCCACTTAGAATCAGATTAGCTTTGAAACAGAAATATATATTTCAAAAGGTATAATCACAAACATACAAACCTATAACATATATAATCCCTAACACATGGGAGGTATAGTCCCTCTACCCCTTTGCACAACCTCTGGGGAGGAGAAAGGGGTTGGTTTCATAGCTTAGCTCAGGTTCCAAAGAGCAGAGTCCCAATTCCAAGTCCCAAACTCACCTTGGGCTCAAGTCCCAAGCTCCCTGGCTTCTCAGGGCTCCCATGCCAGGCTGGCTGGCCGCTGCACCACCCTGCCTGTAATGTTGGCTCCAAAGTTTCTATGGCTCAAATTGAGGAGAACAAACAACACAAAACAGAAACAGGCCCATTTCTCAGAGCTGAGGTAAAAGAGAGGGAACAGGGGAAGGAAAGTAGTTCACCAGTTCAGTTCATGACAGCCTCATTGTTGAGTGAACTTATATCTTCATCTTCTGGACTCAGCTGTTAAGAATGCAGTAGAATGGAAGGAAGCACAGCTAGGTGGCACAGTGGATAGAGCACTGGGCCTAGAGGCAGGAAGACCTGAATTCAAATCTGGCCTCTGATACTTACTAGCTGTGTGACCCTGGGAAAGTCACTTAATCCTGTTTGCCTCTGCTTCCTCATCTGTAAAATGAGCTGGAGAAAGAAATGGCAAACCATTCCAGTATCTTTGCCAAGAAAACCCCAAATGGGATCACAAAGAGTAGGACATGATTGAGATAACTGAACAATAACAAAATTTAATCTAATCTTGTTCCAAAGGCTCCTCAAGGGCACCTCCACGTTAGGTGAACTGGGCATGGCCAGACCTGCCTGGGTTATAGAAGTGTAATTAAATGAGTTGCCTCAGGAGGCCATATGTTCTATGTCACCGGAAATCTTCAAGACAATCTTCAGTTTCTGTGACTACGTAATTGAAAGCTATTCATACTGAGGTGTGATAGACCCAAGAGTTAGTTTCTCTGATTTCCTTTCCCAGTAAAAAAAATTTTTCATTAGAATGTCAAGGTAATGTATTCAGAACTACGTTTTAGGAATATAAGTTTCGTAGTTATGTAGCAGATGGATTTGAGAGGGGAAAGATGAGGCAGAGATTGCAATAGTCCACTAAAGACAGAGTGTGGGCCTGAATTAGGGAGGGCATATGATATGTCAAGAGAAAGGATAAAATGGAGAGCCATGGAGGTAGACTTGACCTTCGTTGGCAATTGACTAAATATGTATAAAATGAGTATTAAATAAGGAAGAGATTCTAAAGCAAGGAGGCAAACTTCAATTCACAGAAATAATTGATATTCAGTGAGATAAGGTCCATGATAAAAATATGGTTCTAGAATGATTTACTTGATTAAAAACAAAAAACAAAACAAACAAACAAAAAAAAAAAAAACCAGTATAGTTAAAGACTATGGAGGGGCAAGTAGCATATTAAGAAGATAATGCTGCTTTTCTCCCAAGATAGTGCCATAGGCAAAGAAGGAAGAGGTTGACTTTGGAAGACAAGAAGCCAAGTCAAAGGCCTTGATAACAAGAAGGCCTCACTGAAGGGTACAGAAAGAAGATAATCCAAACTCTTCCACCTTCTGGGGACCCAAGACCTTTCAGCTTTGAGGACATCCCAAATATCCTCAGAAAAGTGCCCTTAGGAGAAACAACCTTGAGCACTATGCAAATGTTAAGTTTCTCTTGACCACTGAGTCTGCTATGAAAAAGATCGAAAACAACAACATTCTTGGTAACCATAGTGGATGTCAAAAATCAACCAAAATCAAAGATCAAGCAGGCTGTAAGAAGCTGTTAGGACATCAGTGTGACCATGGTCAACACACTAATCTGGTCTGATGGACAGAAGAAGGCTATGTCCAACTTGTTCCAGACTATGATGCTTTGGATTTGCCACCCACATCCAATGATCCTGTTCCACCTACAATAGCAGGTTTTCCAGAAAGAAAAAAAAAAGATAAACCCATGGGAGGAAATCCAGGACCCAGAGAGAAAAACCATAGTGGAAAGCATTCAGTTGAAGTTCAGGAGAGGCAGAGTAGAACTGATATTGTTACTGCATTATGTTATTGATCACCTAGATAAAAAGAAGCAATAGATGAGGAGCTCAGGAAAGAGATCAATTATTGGGACATCTTTATGAGTGCTCTCTCTCTCTTTTTTCTTTCTTTCTCTCTCTGTCTCTGTCTTCCCCTCACTATAAGCAGAGTAACTAATACATTCTTAGACTTGTGTTAATTATAATTTCATCCCACAAAAGGTGGAAGAACCAACAGAGAAACCATCACTCTGGATATTGTTCTCACAAAAATTGTTATTCCAAATGTGATCCTCAAGGAGGAGCTGGCTATTGAAGTAGAAATGATATGAATTTTGGAGGGAAGTGATTCCATCTTAGGGATGGTTATAACAGAGAGGAAACCTGAACATAATCTAACATACACCATAGATTTTATAAAAGTAGGTCACAAAGGGTTGAAAGGATAGGTAGGATCCTATGCCCCAAAATTCTATGGGAAAATTAGCCTAGGAAAGATTGAAATCTCCCTTTAAATGAAATGCTGAAGATGTGAAGGGAATCCATTCTGATGCAGAGGGAAAAGGGGTTGTCAGACCTCTATGAACTGATCCAGAGTAAAGTGAGCAGAATTAAGAGAGAATTTGTACAGTGACAATATAGTATAGAGAAAGGCAACTTTGAAAAACATTAGAACTTTGTTGAATGTAAGGACACCATGAATCCAGGGAACTGATGATTGAAGCACACCCACTGCCTCCCATCACAGAGGTGATGGATTTATAATCAGACATACATTATTGGACTTAACTAATATGGGAATTTATTTGGTCTGCACTATGCACATTTGTTTTGTGGGTTTTCTTTTTTGTTTTCATTTACTTGGGGCAAAGTGGGGAGGGAGAGATAATAAATGCCTGTAAAAAAGTTAAATTAAAAAAAGAAGTTGTCACTTCAGCCTCATAACTTTCTGGTTTCCTTTAAAGCTTAGCTCAAGTGCTGCCATTTATATGAAACCTTCACCATTCTCCCTACCTAGTACTACCTCCCCCACCTAAATCACCATGTATTCATTTCACATACATGTGTACTTCATCCCCCTCAAAAGATTATAAGATCTTTGAGGGCAGGATCTATTTCATTTCTGTCTTTGTATACTTAGAACCTTATATAGTATCTGGTACACAGTAGATGTTTAATAAATACTTATTGATGGATAATTAACTCATGTGGATGTCAACCAATACAGACTAAAAAAATACTCAGAACAAAAAAAAATAGAAACTGAAGGAAATGAGAAAATATAACACCTACTTCTTTATATAGATGGAGGACTCTAGGTGTGGACCACTACATATAAGGTTAGGCTTTTTTTGATGTGTTGATTGGTTCTAGCAAACTTTTTTTTTTTTTGGTGAGGCAATCGGGGTTAAGTGACTTGCCCAGAGTCACACAGCTAGTAAGTGTTATGTATCTGAACTCAGGTCCTCCCAACTCCAGGGCCAGTACTGTATCCACTGTGCCACCTAGCTGCCCCTCTAGCAAACAATTTCATTATGTTTTTTATTCTTTTTTATAAGATATAGTTCTTTGGGAGAGAGAGAGTTAGAGTTAAATTGGAAAATACAGGTGATGTAAAAACTATAAATACATATTGTATATGTATACATATGCATGTATATATGAATATACATATGTACATATATATGTATATAAGTAGACTTTTTAAAACATGCTCAGAGGATAGAAGCAAGGAAAGGTGCCAGAAGATAAATCCAGAGATGTGGCCTGGTCCTCTAAGAATACTGTCAGAAGAAAAAAAAGCTTAGGATGAGCTGATGCTGGTGAGGAACACTAAGGACATCAAAAAGAGGTTGTTGTTGTTTTTAAAGTTACAGCAGAAAAAAGAGAAGGATCAAAGAAAGGCTAAAACCACTGCTGAGAAAGGATAGAATGATGATAACAGTAGAAAACACAGAATTATTCAACTCTCATTTTGCTTCTGTTTTCTTTCCAAGTAAAATAATCTTTAGACCAGAAAAAAAACAGAGAAATAATATTTAATAGGAAATTGAAATCCAAGACAAATACAGACATGAGAATATTTAGTTGACTTTATTGAGTTCAAGTCATTAGGCCTAAATAAACTACCAAACAGGAAAGTTTTCAAATATCAATCTAGTGATTGACCACCTGTCAGCTGTCCGAGGACCAGTGTAAAATTCAGAGAAGCTCATCGGCATGTTGGCCTTAGGGTGATGACTTTTTTAGTCAGAAGTGGTTCTCAAAGACCATTTTACTAAGATATGGAGAGATCATAATCTGCATGAAGAGATCACTCACAATGACAGAGTCTGATTGTCTATACCACCTAAAGCTTTTCAAGAGCTTTTCTCAAAAGACAAAGCATGAAATTTCAATCAATCATTCATTCATTCAAGAGTCTTTTGAATCCCTACTAGGTGTTCTGCATTATACTAAGAACTGGGACAGAGACAAAATAAACAGAAGTAGCCACCTTTTCTCACTGTCCTCGAGAAGCTCTTGAATTAGTTGAGATGGCAAAATACATCATATGACCTTGCATATTTTTCCACATATCTTCTTAATTTTGATTAGAAAATTTTTTCTTCTGAGATTAAGTCTCTACCTTTTTTTTAAAAATTCTGCTGACCCAGTGGTCAGCAGGGGCTTTCCAGGGCTATAAAAGCATGAATCAGTTTCATAGCCTGTGTTAGAAATAAAACTAGAGCAGTTTTCCTTCATTTTTTTAAAAAAATGTAACTGAATTCTTCCATGAGGAAACACTTTTCACATATAAAGCTAAATATGTTTCATTTTTTGCCAGGGCAGACATAGGGTTAAATGAAAGAAGAACTAAATTAGTAGCACCCAACAGCTTACCACTGGCTAAGTGGTGAAAGTGAGTCATCTCTCATTCTTCTGTATCTGCCGACCTTTCCCCCCACCCCAGTAATCCTTCCAGACCAATATAATTGCCTAACCTCCCACTTCCTTCTTAGCTTTCAGTCCCACATCCTTAAGACTGATGGAAGCCACGGATTGTTATCATTGAACAGTTTGGCTGGTAGCTTAGACATAGAATAGTTAGAGAAGTATTTTTTTCAAATTTCCAGGGAGAGATAGAGCATTTATTAAGCACTTACTATTAGCCAGGCACTGTGCTAACTACTGGGGATAGAAATACAAACAATCAAGACAGTTCCTACCCTCAAGAGGCATTGAAGTCTGTCTTTGGAACTGAACTAATCCATTGCTTCTCAAACTACCTCAGTCTAAATTCTTATTTGAATTTTATTTTCTCTTTTTGGACTGGATCTATGGTTTCATTAGTAATAAGAACTCCTAGTGAGGAAACTCTCTCTACAAATGCAAATGAAAACAGTTTTGCAGTATTTGGTCTTAAAGAGTTTCCTAGCATACTGAGACATCAAGTAACTTACTCTGAGTCACAAAGGCAGCACGTATATGTCAGAGGCAGAGTCTGAAGAGAGAGTATCCTGACTCCCAGGTCAAGTGACATTATGGCACACTGGATGACAGAGTTTAGATCCAGAATGGTCTAAACAAGCTAGCCACTAGAACAATGGCCTGAACAGAATGAAACAAAATGTAATGGAGATGAATGTAAAATTCTACATTTGGGCTGAAAACTAAATTTCATTACTACAATATGAGAAAGATGTGGCTAGCCAAGAGTTTCTGAGAAAAGGGTCTCTGAGTTTTAGTGGACTTATGATTAGTATTAGCTTAATATGAAGCAACAGTGTGACATGACAACCAAAAAAATAGCTAATGCTATCCTAAGTTATGTTAAGAGAAGCATAGTGCTGTCCAGAATTAGGTACTGGCCTTTCTGTACCTTGCCCTGGTCAAGACCACTTCTGAAGTGTTTTCAGTTCTGAGTACTGAATTTGAGGAATGATGTAGACAAACTGGACCACAAACAAAAGTATGCCAAAATAACAAGAGTACTAAAGAGCAAGCCTCATGGTAACAAATTGAAGGAACTGGAGAGATTTAGCCTGGAAAATAAAAATTCAATATGTCCAAAACTGAACCTATTATCTTTCCCCCCAAAACTCTCATACCTTGTGACCTTCTATATTTCTGTCCAGGGTACCACTGTCTTTCCAGTCAACTAGCCTTTCACTTCCATCACTAATCTTAATTTCCCTTAATCTCATTTCCCCTCACCTTACATATTCAATCAGCTGCCAAACCTTTCTACTTCCCCAGCTTCCACTTTCCCATCATTTACAACTGCTCTCTTCTCTATACTCATGACTACCAGCAAGTTTAGGCCCCCATCACCTCAGGCTACGACAATGACTTCCTCTGTGAGGCATTTAAGCCCCTCTCAACCTGGCCCCAATCTCCCTTCCCAGGCTTATTATATACATTACTCTTTTTCCCGTCCTCTAGGATCTAGGTTTTCTTGCTATTGCTGACACATTCTCTCTCCTATCTCTGTGCCTTTGCATTAGCTCATTCCTGTGCCTAGACACTCCCAATTCACCTTCACCTCTCAGAATTCATTGTTTCCTTCAAGACTATGTTCACACAACACCGTCTACAAGAAATCTTGCCTGACCCTGTCCCAGCTATTAGTGCATTTCATCCCAAAATATTTTCCTTATACTCATTCTGTACCTATTTATATTTATATTCAGTGTCTTCTCCAGTAGAATATAAGCTCCTTGAACACAAGAACTGTTTCAATCTTTGTCTTAGCACCTATTATTGTGCCTAGTAGTATTTAGTTAATAGATGCTTGTTGACTGATTGGCTGAGAATATACTACACATGGAGACATAGTAACTGTCTTCGTGCATTTGAATGACTATGATATAGAAAAGACAGCAAATTTGTTTTGCTTAGTCTCAAAGGGCAAAAGTAGAACTAAAGGATAGAAGTTTCAGAAGGATAGGCATATGCTTTAAGTAAAGAAAAATATTCTAACAGAGATTTTGAAGAACTCTGAATGCCACTTTGAAGACTGTCTCTTTTTTTTTAATGGACAATAGTGGAGTGGTATCAGTGGAGGTTTTTTGTTAGGGAAATGATAGATGTGATCACACTCATGCATTATATTACATATTATTATTATTATTATATTATAATACTACATCTATAATATATGTATACATAATGTATGTAATACTACTTCATTGTATTATATATATTATATACATCTACATAATATATGTAATACTATATATTTATAATACTTCATTTAAAGCTACATTTTTCCCATCCTATATTTGTAAGGCTTTTTAAAAAATCAAAGTGTAAACTTAACATTTATCCACATTATGTTTTGTCCTGTTCAATTCTGGCCTATTGGGATCATTTTAGATCCAAACTCTATCATCTATTATCCCTCCAAATTTAATGTCATCCACAAAATTGATAAACATTTCATCCATACCTTAATTCATGTGTGATAGATGATATGTGTGTGTGTATATATATATACAAACACACACACACACACACACACATGTGTGTGTATATTCCTATTCAAACATGTGTATTTATATACTTAGACAACTAGCCTTGGGGCTAGGAAGAACTGAGTTCAAGTCCTGTGCCTGATAGATACTGGCTATGTAATCCTGGGCAAGTAAGTCACCTAACCTCCTCCTAAGACTGTAAGGTGCAGAGAAGGTGCTGATCTACACTGGTAGAGAGAGTTTTCTCATGTATGCTGCGACCTGGGGAAAAGTGTTTCTTATACCAATGAAATCACAGGTTGTGTCTCTATCCTTATTGAATATGTATATTTATATAGCATTTTGATATTCCATTAAAGTGCTGTTCTGCTTGATCTTTTGTTTGTTTGTCATCTCAGGACCTGCCTGGGTAATTTGAGAAGGACTCATTTGAGAATGAGGTTGGCCCACAGTGATGAATTTTCCATCTGCAACAACAAATGAAAACCACCTACTAAGGCATAGAGTGGTGCCTTAAGCCAGGCAAATACTGGCCCCAAATGCAAGTTCAGGATCTGGAGACATGGTTGGTCATTTCATTAATCTGAGTTCTTAAATCTTTCGAAGTTGTTTTTCTTGACAATGTTGTTGTCATATAAATTGTTCTCTTGGTTCTGCTTATTTCACTCTACATCCATTCCAGTGCTGTCAAACACAAATAGAAACAGAGCTACTACTCTGTACATAAGGATCCCCATGGGCCACCTATTGACAGTTTTAAAATGTAATATTATCTGTGGTATTCATTCATTTATTTATTTTGTTAAATATTTCCCAATTACATTTTAATCTGGTTCCTGATGTGGGCCATGTATTTGACTCCTTTAGTTTAGACCATTCAAGATTCTCTGCAATTACCTCTTTTGTCATTTCTTACACCACAATAATATTCCATTACTTTGGTATAAAACAATCTGTCTAGCTATTTTCTAATTGATGGGCACCTCCTTACATTCAGGTCTTTGCTCTCTCCATTTCTCTCTCTCTCTCTCCCTCTCTCTCTTTTTCTGTCTCCTTCTCTCTCTATCTCCTCCCTTCCTGTTTTCCTTTTAATCCTCCTTTCAGGATCTGGAAATTTGTTAATTTTATTTGCTTTCAACTATTCTCTTCCTGGGCAGCTAGGTGGTACAGTGGATAGAGTACTAGACCTGGAGTCAGGAAGATTTATCTTCCTGAGTTCAAATCTGGCTTCAGACACTTACTAGCTGTGTGACCCTAGGCAAATCACTCAGCCCTGTTTGCTTCAATTTCTCCTTCTGTAAAATGAGCTGGAGAAAGAAATGGCAAACCACTCCAGTATCTCTGCCAAGGAAATCCCAAATGGGGTCAAAAAGAGTTGGACATGACTGAAAAACAACTGAACAATTGAACAAACAACTGAAGAATTCTCTTCCAAGTATCATCCCCTTTCTTAACATCACCATCCTCCCACTTGTTTCCCTGTTGAGTTTGATACATTTCTACAGCAAACTCTCCTTTGTACCATTCACACACTGATGCCCCGTCACTCCCCACACACATTCCTCCATGTTTGTATAATATTTTTCTCACCACAATTATGAGAAATAGCAAGTTCTACCCACTTCTTCCTTTTTATATCAATGTGCTCATTTTATATGTCCTTATCTTTCCCCTCTTAAAACCCTCAGAACAGAACCAATCCCCACCCTCAGCACCCCACCCTACAAGAACCACTACCTGTTTTCCTTTTATAACTCCCTCAATATCCTATGAAGCTATTCTGGTTCTGAAGGAATGGATTTCTTCTCCCATTAATATATTACCATTATACCATAAAGCCCCTTCAAAATGCTCAACTAAATTTACCTTTCTAGTTTTCTCTTAAGTCCTGTGTTTGCATTTCAAAGTTCCTACTTAGCCTTTAATCAGCAATACTTAAAAGTCCTGTAATCCATTAAGGATTCATTTTTCCTCTTGTAAGATTAAAAGTAGCTTTGTAAGGTAAGCACCCAAACAGATAGCTGCTACTCCCCAGCACTTCCAAGACCTCAATGTGGAATTACAGTCCCTGTGGGCTTCTCTTGGGAGAGCCTTTTGTTCTTATTGCTTCTGAACAGAAAGCTCTGCAAGCTACAGTTTCTGTCACCATTGTCACTGATCACAGTTGGAAGCTAGACTTGTTTGCCTGTGCTGGAATTGTCTTTGCTGGTTACTACCTTTCCTTTAGTGTGTAGGCTTTTGGATTACTTTTTGTGCATTTCTGGGGTAGAAGTCACTTATTCACTGTAGTTTCTCACTGGATTTCTTGATAATTATTCTACCTTGTGCAAATTTCAGGGTTTTTGGAGTAGGTGTCAGGCAGGGAGTTGGGGGACTTGGCTATTGTCAAACAGTCATCTTGGCCAAAAGTAGGAGACTAATTTCAGAGGGAAGAGGACTAGTAGCTTGGGAAGATGGGAAAAGGCCATATTTGAGTTAAGTCCTAAAGAAAAAGGAGTGCTCTGTTCCATAGGCCAATATAGCTGGGTCACAAAGTTTGTGGAGGAGAGTAAAGTATAAGAAGACTAAAATGGCAAGAAAGATCCAGGTTATGAAGAGCTATAAATGCCAAAGAGAGGATCTTGTATTTGGCCTGAAGGTAATAGGGAGACAGTGATGTTTATTAAGTAGGTCTTTGTTTTTCCTTTTTTAATGGGGGGGGGAAAGGGGGTAGGGATAGAAAAGTGGAAGAAGGAGGAGGAGGAGGAGGAGAAGCTATTAAAGCATTTTTAAATGTACAGAAAAGAACAGTAGGGAGATTAGATTACAGACAAGCAGGACAGCTTCAAAAGTTATGTGTTGACTATATTATATCTACTACATTGTGTTTAAAAAAGAAAAGCAAGCTACATACTATACAGGTCTACAGTATCACAAATATTCCTCTTTTTCTGTTCTAGACTTTAGACTACCATGTAACCAGGTTCTGTTGAAAATAATACAAACTAAGTTTGGAAAGCACACCCCTTGCCCTCGAGAAGCTGACCATAACCAACTGCTATTAAGCAATAAATTTAACAACCTTGTAAAACTGCTTGACTTTTCCACTAAGGAAAAACATTTGACAGTGCCTCTATTTAGAAAACCTACTCCCCACTGATTTTAAGTGGATGTTTCTCAGATAATTTATTTCCCCATTCAACTCTACATTCTCACTTGATTACCTCAAACCAGCTTCCTCACAAACTTGAGTCAGATCTTCACAGCCAGGCATAATGCAGGAATTGAAACAATTAATTATCTGATAGTTCTTTGCAATCTGGGTTTCCCCTCAGCCTTCCCATAACTGGGACCACAATGAAATAAGCTCCTTTATTGGTCAGGTTGAGTTTGAGATGTTTCCAGGATATCCAGTTTAGAAATCCCAATAGGCAATTGGTGATTCTGGACTGGAACTCAGGAGAGAAACTGAGCTATTTATAGAGGTGGGAGTCATCTGCAAAGAGGCAGATGATGGTGATGTAGTGATGAGGCCTGAGGTTTTTTCCCATAACTGGAATCATGACGTAATTTCCCATAAGATAGTAGTAAAAGTTGAGGCTGAGAAAGATGAGGACCATTACTGAGAACTTTACTGTCACTCAATAACTCCTCCCAGGGCTACAGATGGTACTCTACCTGCTCTATACTAGCCACAGTAATGAAGAAAAGATAGCAGCTACAGTTCTGACTATGGCATTGCCATGTGTGGCAAGGGCCCCCAGAGATAATGAGGGCTATCCCCACTTATGACATGGGGGTGTCATTGTGTGGCTTGAAAGGAGGCAGAATAGACATCCCTAGTCTCTTCTCTCCCCACTCTTGCCACTCTTGTCCAAAAGCAAACTTTATTTCCTGCCAAATGAGGAAGCAGGAGGTTGGAGCCACTCTGTTAAAGAAAGAGAGAGAGAGAGAGAGAGAGAGACAGAGACAGAGACAGAGAGAGAGAGAGACAGAGAAAACCAGGCTAGAATTATATCTATCTGCTCCCTTAAATATTATGAAGTCTAGGGGATGTGATTTTCACTTCTGATCACTGTTTCATTATTGGGGGAAGGAGGACACCAGCTTTATATGCAAAGCTTTACTTCCTTCCTTTCAAATATCAGTTCCGCAAAGAACGTACATAAGAAGTAGCAAAGAAACCCATTTATCCAAGTCAATAGCAAAACAGAAATCAAAGTTAGCACATAGGAAAATGCATATCACACAATACAGACTGAAGGAGCCCTCCTATGATGAGTGAAGCAATTCAGCTCAACCAAGAGAGTCCTAGATCTCACCCAAAAGAAAGGTTTTGTCTAACAGAGCAAGCTTAGGATATAGAGACACGATGGAGCTTGCCAGCTCTTCTCATGTTGACTTCTTGCCACAGCCTTTTCCTGCAACCTCAAGTGGGGTTGGCATCATCCATCTTCTCTCTCAAAGCTGGAAGCCAGGGGCAGCTAGTGTCACAGTAGATAGAGTACCAGCCCTCGAGTCAGGAGGACCTGAATTCAAATCCAACCTGAGACACATAACACTCACTAGCTATGTGACTCTGGGCAAGTCACTTAACCTCAATTGCCTCACCAAAAAAAAAAAAAAAAAAAAAAAGCTGGAAGCCATTAGTGCCCAAAGTCCAAAGAGACTCAGTTACTCAATGCAAAACTTAAAGAGAATCAAAGGGCTCTTCCCTCTCAACAACTACATTCTGCCCTTCATACAGGTACAAAAGAGAATCCCCTAGCAACAGGCTTTGGGACTGAGCTTACACATGATATATAGAAAGAGGTACTCGTTCCAAAAATAGTATCTCTTCTCCTGTGAGAAACAAGAACCAGAAAACTGGCTCTGAAATATAATATTTTCAATACAGTCAGTGGTTCTCTGTCAACTATACACAGCCTTCGGAGGACATACTGAAGAAATAAACAGTATACAATGGTAACCTATGCACGAATAACACATATCACATTTTTTTCTCTCCATCTACCTATCTGTCAGTCTTTTGTCTATGTATCTACATATGTATATCATGTAATTCAATTCACTTCAGACAGTATTTATTGAGTGCCTATATATCAGGCATGTGCTAGATGTCAGAGGTACAGAAAAAATCAACCAAAACAAAATCTTTGCTCTCAAGAACTTTCATTCTTCCATGAGTCAAGAACATATGCACAGATAACTATGTTCAAAATATATGCAAAGTAAAAACAAAGTCTTTTCAATTGGCAGGGTGAGAGAACTAATGACTAAGGAGATCAGAAAAAAGCCTCCTGTGGGAAATGGCACTGAAGCTATGCTTTAAAGGAAGCTATATCAAGTATGTATACTATGTATACATGAGTTGCCATGACCAAAAAATTCACTACCTAGTCATCAACCTTCTGGTGATGAACCTATCTACAAGTCTTCAGAGCAGATATAATTTATTTTGCTGATTTAGCTTTCAAGAACCCAAGCTTACCCTTCCCCTCGCCCCCCATTGCATGATGAGGCATTCTTGGGAAAAGATACATGCATATACACACATATGCATATATGTGTATGTACATGTGTATATGCACATATGCATGTTTGTAAATATTGGCAACATATTTAAGTTACCAATTATATTGAAATACAGTTGTCAAAATATTTTTTAAACAAGATCATGGGCCCAAAGATAAGAACCCTCAAACTAAAATGAAAGTTGGAGAATAGTTGAGTATACACTTCAAGAGAAGTCAAAGCAAGAACATGAGAGATTCAACAAAAGAGGGATGACGAGTAGGGTGGCTCAATCTGTCAGTCAGCTAGCATTTGTTGATTAAGTGCCCACTGTGTGACAGGCACCATATTAAGTGCTAGAATACAAAGAAAGGCAAGACAATAGTCCCTGTTCTCAAGGAGCTCACAGTCTAGCGAGGGAGACCACATACAAATGACTACGTACAAATAAAATATGAACAGGATAAATTGGGGTAGTCTCAGAGAGAAGGCGCTAAGATTAAGGAGATATGGGAAAGATTGCTGCAGAAGGCAGGACTTTAGCTGAGACTTGAAGGAAGCTAGAGAAGCTAGGAGGCAGAGATGAGGAAGGAGAGAATTCCAGTTGTATGGGACAGCCAATGAAAATGCCTGGAGTCAGGTTATGGAGTGTGGTTTTGAGGAACAGCAAAGACTATCATTGGATCCTGGAGTATGATGTGGGGGGAAGAAGGTATGAAAAAATGGAAAAGTGGGAAGGGACCCAGTAATAAGTGGATTTAAAAGCCCACCATGATGTTATATTCATTCATGGAGGTAATAGGGAGCCCTTCAAGTTTATTAAATAGAGGAGTTTATTGAGATGGCTAGATCTGAATTTTAAGAAGACAATTTGACAGCTGAGGGGAGGATGAACTGGAGTGAGGAGAGACCTGAAGGAGGCTACTGCAATAGTCTAGGCACAAGATGATGAAAGCCCACACTAGAGTAGTGGTGGTGTCAGAGAAGAGAAAGGGATATTGTATACAAAAGATGTCACTAAGGTAAAATCAATAAGACTTGGCAACAGATTAGCTATGGAAGGGTGAGAGAGAATGAGGAATAGAGAATGACACTGAGTTGTGAGACTAGGTGACTAGGAAGATGATGGTACTTTCGACAGTAATACAGAAGTTAGGAAGAGGGAAGTGTTGGCAATGGGGTAGGGGAAGATGATGAGTTCAGTTTTGGACATGTTTGGTTTAAGATGCCTATAAGACATCTAGTTCAAGATGTCTAATAGGCAGTTGGAGATATGGAACTGAATATCAGGAGAGAGGTTAGGGCTAGGTAACTGGTTTTGAGAATTATCTGCACAGAGATAATAATTGAAACCATGGGAGTTGATGAGATCATCAAGTAAAATATAATAGAAGAAGAAAAGAAGAGGGCTGAGACAAAGCCTTGGGAGATCCTTGAAGTTCAGATCAAAGAAAACTTCATGGAAAAGATGACATGAAGCTAAGCCTTAAAAGAAGAGAAGAATTTCAAGAGGGAAGTAGATAGGCAAGATTCATTCCAGACATGTAGGACATTGAATACAAATACACAGATTTTAGAGAGGGTCATGAGGTTAGTTCTCTTTGGTTGGAGTAAAGTAATATGGAGAAAGGTTGAAACGCTATCTTTGTTGTTGCTGCATCCCCTACTAGACTACAATCTTCTTGAGTGCAGTGCATCTTCATCCTTGTGACTATCACACACAGTACAATGGACACAGCAGGTGCTTGATAAATATTTGTCATTTTTAACATACATTCTCTAAAACATTTTTTAAAACACCAATACCTCCCGACCATATAGTGAATTTTGGATACTAAGTCTACTGAAGGAGGTCTACTGAAAAAGTCCATGGAGAGATGTCAGACATTATAAACTTGGATGGGAAAAAATTATATCTTTATTTTCAGTAACCTTTGGTTTCCCTTTGTAATCCCATGTATTATATTTTATGCATTTAAAATCATAGGCTTCACCAGACTGACAAAGGAATCCATCACACACACACACACACACACACACACACACACACATACACACAAAATGGTTAAGAAACCCAGCTCTAGAGGCATGAAAACCAATTAGGAAGGTATTCTGACAGCCCTGGTTAGAGGTAATGAGGGCTTGAACTCTCAATGGGTGCCATAAGAAGATAAAACAATTGAAAATGTTGTTTGAAGCCTCAAATGAGATGACTTGCATCAAAAAGGCATATTTATTTAAAAACAGGGCCTATATTCATAGCAATTCTGCACTCAGAAGGGTAGTTATGCAATGGCTCATGCTTATGTCCCCAGTTAGAGAGCGAAACTCCTTAACAATGGCGATGGAGCCCTCAACTCTGGGCTAGGAAAGGCCCGGTTCTCATGTGGCTCCCATTTTGAGCCCTCAGACTCCAAACAAAGGGATACCCAACAACATAAGGACAGGGTGAACCACAAATGTTTATGAGAAACTAACAAGTGTAGTAATAAATTTAAGAAAAACACAAATGGAAGTAAGACTGGGGCAAGGTAGGGTCTGCCCATGTTCTTCTCTTGGCTGGCTTGTTTCTCTCAGCAACAAAGAAATATCTGCAGTCACACATACCTCCCAGCTTGCCCAATGAAAAGGAGGTCATCTCTGATGGTCTTATGAAAGGAAACCACAGATGTGGCAGATACTAGCTGCTACCCCTTGTTGTGGCTGCTATAGGACAACCAATACCTCTCTCATCTCTTCTTGAGTCCGCCAGATCTGCTGCCACAGTATCCCAATGCGTATCTCCAGTTAGCTTACTCTCTTACCAAAATGGTAAGAATTACAATCCTTTAGGATGAAGGGAAATATAGTTAGTTTTTCACAACATGACTACTATGGAAGTGTTTTGCATGACTACATATGTATAACCTCTATCAAGTTGCTTGCCCTTCTCAATGAGGATGGGTGAGAAGGGAGGGAGGGAGAAAATTTGGAACCCAAAGTTTTAAAAACAAATGTAAAAAATTGTTTTCACATGCAACTGGGAAATAAGATATAGAAACAATGTATAGAAATCTATCCTGCCCTACAGGAAAATATGAGGGGAAGGGGATAAGAGAAGAAGGAGAGATAGAAGGAAGGGCAGACTAGGGGAAGGGGTATTCAGGATGCATACTGTCTTGGGGTGGGGAGAGGGATGAGATGGGGAGAAAATTTGGAACTCAAAATCTTGTGAAATGGAAGTGAATGTTGAAAACTAAAAATAAATAAATTAATTTTAAAAAAGACCAAAAAAAAAAAAAGAATTACAATCCGAGGGGGCTTTGTGGCCAGTCAGTTCTCTTTTTAGGGGTTTTATATATGTAAAGCCCTTTGGCAAACTGTAAGGCCACATTAAAATTTAATATATGTGTAATCTGAGTTCAAAGTCATTTATATAAGACTCTCTTCATTGGTGGACATTGATTACTAAATTCTCCATTAAAATGTAAGTTCATTGCAAGTAGGGTTTTATATATATATCGTTATTTATCTATCTATCTATCTATCTATCTATCTATCAAAATACATTATTCCTCAGCCTCCACCAGTGAGGAAAAGAATAGACAGGAACAGAAATAGGAGAAGAAATATGGATCTCTAAAATTTCTGTTCAGTTGTTTCATTGGCATCGTTAAGACAGTTAATAAAAAAAATTCACTATCGTATGATTGAATGATCACTAGATTTTTGAGTCAGAAGACTTGAGTTCA
Organism: Vombatus ursinus; assembly: GCF_900497805.2. Classification (NCBI taxonomy): domain Eukaryota; kingdom Metazoa; phylum Chordata; class Mammalia; order Diprotodontia; family Vombatidae; genus Vombatus; species Vombatus ursinus. Next base: position 4,006,948 of record NW_020945437.1, on the reverse strand, counting down.
AGTGCTATCTATTAGAAAGCTTTATGACCATACCTTAGGGGCAGAGTCTTACCTAAATTTTGTATCTCTATCAATACCAAGAATAGTGCTTTGCAAACAGCAAGTATGTATTAAATGTTTGTTGAATTGAACCATCACTTAAAGGTTATATGACCTTAAGTAACTCATTTCTCTTTTCTTACTCTCAGTTTTCTCATCAGTAAAATGGAAATACTATTTGCTCAAACTACCTCATTGGGTTGTTGCATAGACCAAATGAAATATTTGTAAAGAACTTCAGTGAACCTTAAAGTACTAAATAATCTCCTATTATATTCCTCTTAATGAATTTTCTATTTGAGAAATTCAAACAGATGTTCTGTTTCTCCCAGGGATATTGGTCAATCAACCACCCATCATCACTCAGTGTCACCTAGGCAATGTGGAGGCAGGGAGGGACACAGCCTCATACTTTGTGACTACTGGGACTTAATTGAGTTGGTTCCAGATACTCATCTGGGATATGAGAGGAGAAAAGCCCTCCTCCGAGGCAGTAAAAAGCAAAAGACTGAACCACAGCAGGCGCTTGGTGGCCGAGCTGGAGGGCCGCTTCGCGCGCCTCGGCTTCCGCGGCGTGGCGGCCGAGCAGCTGGTCAGCTCGGCGCTGTGCGCGGCCCGCCTGCTGCGCCAGCGCCTGCCGCGGCCCTGCCCGCAGGGCGCCGTCTTGGTCCTGGGCGGCGACGGGCTGCGCGGAGAATTGCGGGCCGCGGGGCTGTGCCTGGCCGGCGACGATCCGGGCCCGTGTGCGCCGTGCTCGTGGGCTACGACTAGCGCTTCACCTTCACCAAGCTGAGCGAGGCCTGCGCCCACCTGCGCGACCCCGACTGCCTCTTGGTGGCCACCGACGTGGACCCGTGGCACCCCCTCAGCGACGGCCGCACCACCCCGGGGACTGGGAGCCTGACAGCTGCAGTGCAGACAGCATCAGGACGCCAGGCGATAGTAGTGGTGGGCAAACCCAGTACCTACATGTTCGAGTGGATCACAGAGCACTTTGGCGTGGACCCAGCTCACACCCTGATGGTGGGTGACCGGCTGGAGACGGACATCCTCTTTGGTCACCGCTGTGGTCTGACCACTGTGCTCACCCTCACTGGAGTCTCCAGGCTGGATCAGGCCCGGGCCTACTTGGCTACAGGCCAGGTTGACCTGTACGTAGACGGTATTGCAGACTTGATAGCAGGTCTAGAGGACTGAGGCAACCTGACCAGAGGCAAGGCAGCCAAGAGGACGGGCTGTCATCTCACTCCCATTTCTTCTCCCCTGGTCTCTTTTTACTCTCTGCTCATGAGAAGACCCCTCCCCCAATTCCCATATCCTGATCCAGTTTGGATGTTTTCCTCCCCCTAACCCTGCCACAATGGTGGCACACACACACTCTCTCTCTCTCTCTCTCTCTCTCTCTCTCTCTCTCTCTCTCTCTCTATCCCTCTCTCCCTCCATCTTCTGGGATCAGTAGGTCAGGACCTGCTTCCCAGCTCCCCAGCTCCCCAAGGGACCTAGCTATCCCTTCTCCCTTTAGGTTGGGCTAGGTGTCTTCTCCCCACATTATCTCCTGCTTCCCTCTACTGGGTGCCATTTCCCTAATGGCAGCATCCCCTCCCCCTCACCCCTCAAATCAGCCTCCACTTCCCCCTTCTCTCAGCTCTGAAGGTCGATGCTGCCTTAACTTCTCTTCCTTCTCCCCACTTTCTCTCTTCTAGACCCAGGAACTATGACTCTGGGGGGCACAGGGTGCCTCAGTTTCCTTCTCTGTAAAAATGATGGTGTTAGACTAAATGACCTCTGAGTCCCCTTCCAGCTCTGAATCGATGATCCTAAGGGGCCCTTTATTGCAACACTCTGTGCCATTAATTCCCAACCCCCTTGTTCTGCCTGGTTCAGGGGCTTCCCCCTCCCATATACACACACACACACCTTCCAATGGGTTGAGCTTGGGGCCTGAATCCAACTGAGCCAATCAGCCTGGTTCAAAGTTCTGGAGCATCAAGTGTGGGTCATTGAGTTATGTCTCCTAAGGGACCAATCAGAAGGCTGGAGTCCATTAAAGTTCCAGGTGTTAGTGGACCAATGGGAGGGGTGCCCTGAGTGCCAATTGGAGGGGCCATGTGGCTCCTGCTCAGCTTTTAAGTGGAAAGAGAACCCTGCTGCCCAAGGGCTGTGATGGACATGATGGGTCCCTTGATCCCTTTCCCTGAGACTGTTGATGTGCTTTGTCCCCCTGCCCCAGTATTTATTTACCAATTTATTTATTGAGGTGTTAGGATGCTCCAGGAGGGGTCCATGCTCCATGACCCCTCTAGATGTACCCAAATCCCCTTTTCCCCTCCAGGAGCTTGGAATTGAATAAATTAAGCCCTGGGAAAAAAAAAAGAAAAAAAAGCTAAAGACTTTTGATTGAAAGACTGGAGCCCTCTGGGCTGCAAATGTGTAGAGGAGCCAGCTCCATCATGTGTCTTGATTTGCAGGACTTGCAATTTTTTTTTTAGGCAATTGGGGTTAAGTGACTTGCCCAGGGTCACACAGCTGGTGAGTGTGAAGTGTTTGGTCTGAGGCCAGATTTGAACTCAGGTACTCCTGACTTCAGGGCTAGTGCTCTGTCCGCTGCACCACTTAGCTACCCCAAGGACTTGCAATTCTAGAGACAGCCAAGAGATGACCTCCCCTTGGATGACATGAGTTTGCTTACTGTTCATTATATGTAATGTTCTTTTGTGTAATTAGCATTGGAGAGGGGCTAAGTTGGAAACGGTAAGCTGAGGGATCTAGATCAAGGGTCTAGATTTTGTTCTGAACTTCTCATACATCTAAACCAGAAATATATGAAATATATGCAGATATGCAAATATATGCAAATTGAGCTAGACCTCAAATGTCATCCAGCTTGGTAGCACCTACCAGAGCTGACAATCTGCTGGCTCTGAGTGAGAACCCAGAGGCATTATAATATAGTATAGAGAGTAACAGACTTGGAATCAGGAGACCTGGGACTAAATTATATCTCTGATACTTAGTAGCTCCCATTACTCCCCTTCTCCTCTTCAACTTCATATTTCACTGAAAAAAAATTGAGACCATTCACCAAAAGGTCCCTCTTTTCCCCTCTTCTTCATCTTATATCACCCAGAAGCCTTCCACCACTATAGTTTCCTTCACCAATCTCACATAAAGAGGTGGCCCTTCTCCTTGCCAGCACACACGCACAAGTGATTCCATCCTATCATCTCCAGCAGACTGTGCCCTCTATTATCCCCACTCTCTCACTCATCTTCAATCTGTTCCTGTCTACTGACTGCTTTTCTACAACTTACAAACCAACCCATGTTGTTCCCATCCTCAAAAAACCCCAGGGATGGATGGACACATCCACTCCCCTCTTGTTCTATCTCTCTCATCCCTTTTGTGACTAAACTCTCTGAGAAAGCTATACACAGTCTCTCCACTTCCTTTTCTCTCATCCTTAGCTCTGCAGTATGGCTTCCTACCTCATCATTCAACTTGCGAGAAATGATTATTTCTCTTGTGTATTAATAACTAATTATTGTATCAGAACCATTCAGAAATCAACCAGTGTGGGAAATCTCTCTCAAAGACTTACCCAGCCAGGATGGCTGAGATCTAATTAAAGACAGTAAAAGAAATTCTAAGGTTAGGCTAAGGGGTATATTGCTGCTCATTGTGCTTGCTCAGACAGGTCTGGGAAAATGTGGATCCTTTCTTTTATCAGACAGGTGATATGGAAATTGCTAAGTCTCTTTGACCAAGACTTGGGACATCCAAGTCACGTACTCCAAGACCCTCATTGTAGTATAGCCCACTCTCTCATGGTAATATTCATATTCTCATTAATTGTTAACCAATCAGAGTTGATTGCCACCCTCAGGAACACCTGCTTTTCCAAGAGACTATAAACTGTGAGCCCACCACCATGAGGGGTCTTTGGTCTAAAAGAGATGGCCAAATGACCACCCTTTTATTAATAAACATGCTGGCGTTATTAACAAAATGATTAAATTCCCCAGAAACTCTATCTCTTGAACGTTTTAAATGTCACAAACTAAACCTTCTCTCTCCAGTGATCTTGATTGCCAAATCTAATGGCTTTTCCTCAAATTCTCATTCTTCTTGACCTCTCTAGAGCGTCTGACACTGTTGCGCCCTCTTGTCCTTTATATTCTCTTCTGTCTAGGCTTTGTTACACTGTTATCCCTGTCTGAACACTTCTCAGTTCCTTTTGCTGAATCTTCATCCAATTCATCCACACTAACTGTAGGTGTCCCCCCCTTAGGCTCTGTCCTTGGCCCTCTTCTAGTCTTCTTCCATACTATTTTGCCTTGATATCTCATCACCTCACATGGTTTCAATTAATCACCTCAATGTAGATGACTCTCAGCCCCATTTATCCAGCCCCAATTTACATCCTGTCCTCTAGTCTCACATCTCCAGTTGACTATTGGGCACTTCAAATTGGATGTCCTATAGACATCTTAAACTTACCGTATCCAAAACTGACCTTATTACCTTACCCTCCAAAATCCTGCCCTCTAACTCCACTATTCCTGTTGAGGGTGCCACCATCTTCCCAATCACCCAGGCTCAAAATCTCAGCATCATTCTCTACTCCTCTTTCTCACACACATCCCACCTCATATCTAATCTGTTACCAAGTCCTGTTGACTTTACTTTCATGACATTTGTCATATCTGTCCCTTTCTCTTCTCTGATTCTACCACAACCAAGGTGCTGGCCCTTATCCCCTTACACCTGGAATTTTATAGCCTTTTGGTTGGTCTCTCTGTCTCACTCTGTTCAAGTCTGACTTCTATTATACTGGTTATGCCAGTTCATGGCTACTCAGCATCCCCGAGCAACCCTCTGAGACTACATGTCAAAATCAGGAGAAAGAATTGAGGCTATTGAGGACTCAGTAAAAATGAAATAGTCCCTAATTCTAAGAAGCAAGGTTTATCAATATCAGTTGTTCCCCATATTGATACAATCACATATCCAGACCTCCACCCTGCCCCCCCAAAAATAGAGGTAGGAAGTAGAGTAAACCTCATATTTTTGAGGTTTAAATATGATCAATTAGTAAGTAATTCACTAAATTTAAAACATCATGCAAATGTCATTTATTGTCATAATCCAGACTCAGTTCAGTGTTTGGATGAGACATCAGAATAGGACTTCATAGGAATAAAATGAGTCCTATGACTATGATAATTCACTAAACATTATTTTCTTTCAGTTTGTTATTCTCTTTCTAATTACATTCTCTATCCATTTAAGTGAATAAATCTGTGCTACTAATAAAAAGAGTGCCATCTGGTGGTAACTGCTTCAAATTACAGACAAATGCCCAAAGTTTTCATTGATCCATCCATGGAGGGATGGCTGGGTGGCAGATGGAATTGGCCTTGACATCAGGATGTTGGGGAAGCAGGTAGGGGATTTGCTACATACTGAAAGCCTGGATTATAGTAAATATGAACATCACTTTCAGACACAAAAATTCTCTCATCCAGACAATGAAATAAAGGAATGTCAAAGGAGCATTGATTATGAGCTAAAATGAACAGTGGGGATCATCTCATCTAACCCCCTCATTTCATAGATAAGGAAACTGGGATTCAGACTTAGATCCTCTCAATTATAGGAACTGTATGTAGATGTCAGGTCTTAGTGTCTATTCCTGATACTAACAATGGATGATGATGATGATGATGATTACAAACAATAGGCTCTGATGTTGCATTTATTTTAATGAAAATACAGTCAGTTTCACATAATCAGTTTTTAAGGAAGAAAAACTCAGTAATTTATCCCAACACTTAAAACTTGCTTTTTAAAAAAATAGACCTAATCATTTTGAAACTGTACTTCGTATAAAAAGCAAAACTAGAATTGTCCAAATACAATTTAAGAAGTATCAAAATACTTTAAAAAGCCCTTTTAGCAGCAAAAAATTCACTACCATTAGAAATTCTCCTGAACATTCATTTTTTTAAACCGAGTTATTAGGAGTAACAAAGCCCCCACTTTGGATAGCCAAGTATCTGTATTTTTTTAAATTAAATATATACAAAGAAATACAGTGCTTAGCAAGTTCATTTCTTTATACACAGCATACATCCAATGTCTAAAACAACATTAACAGTGGTAGGCAAGCCTAACAGCTTCCCTAATACATGTGGGGAGTTGCAGTCATCTGGACAATACTTTTGGTTTCAAGTTGCCACAGAGGGCAAACTCTGCAAAAGCTTCTTTCGAGTTTGGATCCTCAAGCACTTGGGGCAGTCTGCCAACCTGAAGCATTGTTTATGAAAGCAAGCTTTGCAAGCTGTAAAAATGAGAGAAGGTCATCAATAGATTAAATGTGAGATTTCCTCTGTGGTTCTTAAGAAAACCAAAAAGCATACAAAAAACCCATTGAAATCTATTTCCTGCCCCCACCCCAATGACAACATGATCTTCAAATGGTCCAGGAAAAGGAGATCCAGAAGAGCACAGGAACATGCCTCCCAAATTCCATTTGAGGGCAAAGAGAAATGAGAAGATCCCAAAGGAGCACCCAAGATAAGTCTAGGATACAGGGAGAACCTAGCCCAAGATCCCTCCTATAAAAATGTCCTCCCAGTCATTAAGAAGGAGTTTGGGTGAAGCACAAACTACTTCCCCTTTGTCAAAACTCAGTCCTAAAGAGGGTTGGTTCCAGAAGATATCCCAGAAGATCCCAGAAGCTATTGTTTGTGTTGTTTCAACTTCATGTAAATTCTACAGGTCTACTGCGGTTCAAAACAATCTGACCTACATTTAACCCAAATATTTTATTTCCTACAGTCCAGCACAAATATGCAAACCCCCAAATCACTGTTCTACATTGTGCAGAAATCCCTGTTTTTCATTTTAAGAAACAGTTATGTGTTCAAAGATACCTGGGCATCTTTTGCATGTCGACGTCTGGAATGGGAAGATTACAGCTGTGCTCTGACAAAATTCACAAATGAACCCCTTTCCTTGACATAGCTGGAAAAGAAGGACTCAGTGAGCTACCATTCTCATTTCAGATGCTATTTTGAGATCCAGAAAGCTTGTAGCTAATCACTGGTTTCACTGTGAGGAGGACTGACAAAGATCATTTTTAAAATAACCTATTTTCCTGTCCTCTGGTGGTAAATAACCTAATCATTAAAAGAAGTTGGTCCACATTTCCCAAGGAGAAGGGCAATGGGGTATCATGACAAGAGCCCTGGCTTTGGAATCAGAGGACTTACCTTTAAGTCCTTTCCGTCACTTTCTACTCATTTTACCTGCATCTGCTTCCTGTCTTTAAAATGATGAGGTCAATTTCAATGACCTCTGAAGTCTCCTCTAGCTCAAAATCTGTGATCCATAAGAACAAGGTGGCTTAATGTATTAGAGAAGCACTTTTCTGGGCAAGAATATTTCCATATTGGGGCAGAGAAATTTTTCAATTTAGAAACTTATGGAACCTCCTGATGTTTTTGATCTGTAGTTGGCTTAACTTTAGTCAGCCTTACCCAAACAAATACTCAGAATTTCCAAACTACATTTTCCAAGTAAAAGAAAAACTTTCAAAATAAAGACATTGCTGATGAAATCAAAACCATACAGGAACAGGAAGAGCCACATTTCATTCCTACCAGCCTATTATTGGAGTTATCCCAAAAGTACTTTCAGTAAACCTACAAAAAAAGGCGCTTACATCCCAAAACTTTTATTCAATTACCAAAAAATAAAAAAACAAAAACAAACCAAAACAAACAAACACAAAAAACATTTCTTTATCTACCTGTTCAATAATCAACAGAACATTAAAGATAAAATAATTATAGCAGAATAAGGACTTGTCCCAGGACTATTTCTATCTGAATTCTGTTTAAAAAATCAAAGATAAGAAAAATGATATTAGCAATACTAAATAGCTAAGATTTGCATCCTAGAATTTAAAAAACTTCTTATGTATACAATCTTATCTGAGCCTCACAATAACATTGTGAGGAAGGTGCTACAGGCAAAATTATACCCATTTCACAGATGAGGAAAATAAGGTCCAGAGATTCTAAGTAACTTTATGATGTCAAGGAACATATACCTAGTAAGTGTGAGGGGTGGGATTTGAACCAAGATCTCCTTAACTCCCAAGTTATTTCTTTGTCCACATCCCACACTGCCTCTCCTGTGTGAGGGAAGGTAAAGCCCTATGCCCTTAATCCAGGCTGCCTGGAGCTCTGGGTATTGGCCAAAGCCCATACAAATCTTTCTAAGTGGTGGTGGGTTTCCTTACTTCACAGCTGTCCACATGAACAAGGGAGGCTTTCAAAAGTACTCTCAGAACAGCAGCCAATTGTCCCTTTTTGATCTTGACGAGGTCATCCAGAGAGAACAGGTGGAGTTCATTTGTCAAGTGTCCTGGCACCTGCTCAAAATCTTTTAATATCCTAGTGGGAAGAGGGAGGAGAGAATTTCAGGTCATTTTATAAATCAGTTTAGTTTTCTGCATAATAAGAAGCAGAGAAAAATCCTAGCTTTTCTTGTGCTGCTATGACTCACCCTTCAAATTCTCTAATATAAATAGACTCAGGCAGACAGTAGAGAGCACACTGATTCTGTGTAAAGAGAGAGAGACACAGACAGAGAGACACAGAGACACAAAGACTAAGAGACAGAGAGTCAGAGACAAGACACGGAGAGACAGTAACAACACACAGAAGTAGAGACGACATAGAGAGGAAGAGATGTAGAGACAAGAGGCAGGGAGACAAGACAGAGGCAGAGGCAAGAGACGGAGAGGTAGAGACAAGAGACACACAAGACACAGATAGACAAGACACAGAAAGACAGAGGCAAGAAGCAGAGAGGCAGAGACAAGAGGCAGAGAGACAAGACACAGAGAGGCAGAGACAAGAGACAGGCAAGATGCAGAGAGACAGGCAAGACAGAGAAAGACAGAGATAAGACAGAGACAGAGACAAAGGCACAAAGGGAGAACCAGAGACAGACACAAAGAAACTGAGACATCACAAAAGTATATTGCTCAAGTTTTGCTTTAAAAAGGTATTACTCGAATAAAAATGCTGACTCTCAAATTTGATGCACAGGACTAATAACAACAACAATGAAAGCATTTTAGCAAATTAATTCAAATATTTCTGCCAGAGAAAAGGGTCAAAAAGAGAAGACAATGTGTGGTCCAAGTGCAAAAACAAAACTTCTGTACTAATCTCTAAATTTACTTTGGTGACCCACATTGTTTGTTTGGTTGAGATGTCAGCAGAGCTAAAGGAAGCAATTAAGAGTGGTGAGTAAAGCTGGACCATCCCTCCAAGAAGGGCAAACCAAAATGGAGAGCAGGGGCTGGTAAAGGGAAGGATATTTTACCCTCAAGTCAATCTTGCCAAAACAATGATGTGGATTCTTCAGGAAAGAAGCTGAGAAATCCTCCATATGAAGCACACACTAACTAAAGAAAAATTCTTCCTGCAACAGTTTTCGTATCTAGCTTGATAGAAGCAGTGAAAAAGATCTGAGCTACCTTTTTACCTTTTCCTCACACCATTCCCCTGCACATACCCTGCACTTCCAGTAGCTAGGTGGCACACTGGATAGAGTGCTGAGTCTGGAGTCATGAATACCTGAGATCAAATCTGACCTCAGATATTTAATGACTGTGTGACTCTGGGCAAGTCACTTAACCTCTGTTTGCCTTAGTTTCCTCAACTGTAAAATAGGGATAATAACACCACCTACCTCACCAGGTTGTTGTGAGGATCAAATGAGTTAATATTTGTGAAGCACTTATAGTAGGTGTTATATAAATACTTATCTCCCCCCACACACACACCTTCATCAAAACTAGACTACTCAGTGCCTCCTGAAATTCTATACTTTCCCACCTCTGAACCTTTGCTATTCCCTTTACCTAGAATACCCTTATCCCATGTCCACCATTGAAATCTTCCTCATTAAAACCTAGTTGAAAAACTACCTCCCTCCATGAAGCCTTCTCTGATTCTCTATACTTGGAAGAGATCTTTCCCTTTTATGTACTAACTATACCACATATATATATATACACACACATACATACACATACAGAGAGAGAGATCTACTATGCACTTAACAAATTCTATTTTGTATCATTCTTATTCAGGTACATGTCCTATCTCCCCTTACTAGATTGTAACCTCTCTGAGGAAAACAGCTAGACCTTTTCTATCTCTGTATTCTCAACCCCATATCACCCCTTGAATTCTGTGCAAGGCCTTACGCATGGTAGTCATTTTAATGTTTTTTGAATGAATGATTAAAAATTTTTTGTATAAAAAAAACAAACAAAAAGAATGAATCAATGAATAGATTGGATGGAATGAGATGAAAGACCAGCTAAAGGGCAGGAACCAGCTATTAAGTCTCCCCACTTCACATTCCTGAGGAGATTCTACTCAAAATAGTACCTTTCAGCAAATCTGCAGGTCTTTAATAGCTTCTTAATCTGAACAAGCTTCTCTTGGATTTCCTAAGATTCAAGCCAAGAAAGGCATTATTACTCAAATGGTAGTGAGGGAAAATCACATACTGTAAGCACATACTGCGAAGAACTATAATTTAAAAGTCAACCCTGATGCTTCCTTGCCTATTTAAATGCATTCATTTTTTCATATTCATCTAGTTGACACAGAGGACAGTTCAATTCCTGAGTTCAAATCCTGCTTCAGGCAATTAGTAGTTGTGTGACCCTGAACAGGTCACTTAATTTTTCTCAGCCTCGATTTCCTCAGCTGTAAAATGGGGAGAAGAATAACCCCCACCTCACAGGGTTGCCATGTGGATCAAAAGAGTTAACATAGGTAAAAGTGCTTTGCGAACCTTGAAGTGCTATGTAAACGTTAGCTGTTATTACAGTCAAAAACTCTGAAAAGTTAGAATGTCAATTCAATAAGAATTTATTAAGTACCTACTATGTGCAAAGTACTGGGGAAATAAAAATAAAAACAGTCCCTTCCCCCAAAGATCATACATTTTACTAGAGAAATACAACTTATGAACAAATAAATACAGCTTAGTATATATAATTTATATTTATATAGCACTTACTGTGTGCACTGTGTCAAGATCTCTACAATTATTATCTCATTTGATCCTCACAGAAACCCTGGGAGGTAGGTGCTATTATTATTCCCATTTTACAGATGAGGAAACTGAAGCAAACAGAGGTGGCTTGCCTAGGATCACACAGAGTGTTAAGTGTCTGAGGCCAAACTTGAACTCAGTTCTCTATATGACTCCAAGCCCAGCATTCTGCCTATTTTCCTGGAATATAGAATACAGAAAGCAAGTAATATAAAATAAGGCTGAAAACATAGGGATGTTGAGTACCTTAAATGCCAGGCTAAGAAATTTGTATCTTATTCTGAAACCAGTGGGCAACCATTTAAACCTTAAGTGGTTGTGTGTGGCCTTTTGACTGAGTCCAAGTTTTACAGAACAAATCCTTTTATTAAGGGGATTTGTTCTGTGAAGTTTGGATTCAGGCGAAGGGTCACAACTGAGGACCCGGAGGGCCACATGTGATCTCGAAGCCTGAAGATTCCCCACCCCTGCTAAGGTTTCTGAGTTGGGGGGATGATATAGTCATCCCTGCCCTTTATGGAGGTTGTTTTGACAGCCATGCAGGATACAGACAAGGTTGGGAGTTGGGAGCCTCTTTAGGAGGCTATGGCAGCAGCCAGGGAGGGGTGACGAAGGTCTGAACTAGAGTGGTTAACTTCGGGATTGGAGAGAAAGGAATGGAACTGAGACATTCCATGATGTCACAGAAGTCAAAGAAAATTGAAGGCCTAAAACCACTGTCCTCGGGCAGAAAGGCTTCAGCAGCTTCCAAAGGTCCGTCTTCTTATTCAAAAGCTTACCCTGACTCGATCCAATTCCTTGACTTTGCTATACAGGTTTTGATTGATGTACAACAAATTGAACAAGGGTTGATGCCATATGCTGTCCAGCAGGTGCTTGGAAAATTTGCTGACATAGTATTTGTGGAAATCCCATTTCATGAGGATCCGGGCAGGGATGTAAGATTCTTCGTAACTGTGGCAGCAGTCACAGAAATACTTCCCCAGGTAATCACAATAGCGGAGTCTCTTAATGTACTCTGAAATGACACATATAAGGAAAAGCTAAGGCTCAGAGAGGGAATAGAATGGCCTAGAAGAAAGAACACTGAGCTTGGAGTTAGAGTTCCTGCCTGTGAAGCTTACAAATTGTGTGGCTCTAGGTAAGTCCCTTTACCTAAGCCTCAGTTTCTCCACTTGTAAAATGGAGAGAATGCTACTTACATTACCTATATGTCAGATGAAATGAGATAATAATAGTAACAATAGCTAACACTTATATAGCACTTACTATGTGTCAGGCACTGTGCTAAACACTTTTAAATTATTATTTGATTTTTCGCAACAATCCTGGGATGCTATTATCTATTATTATTATTACCATTAAAAATTAAATTATTGTTAATTGTTGTTAAAATTATTATTAATAATTGTGCTATTATTATCCCCATTATACAGATGAGGAAACTGAGGCAAACAGAAATTAAGTGATTTGTCCAGGGTCACACATCTACTGAGTATCTGAGTACTGATTTGAACTCAAGTCTTCTTGACATCAGGACCAGGGTTCTATCCACTGTGCCAGCTAGCTTTATAACTATAAAACAATGCGTAAAGCAAGACCATTACTATAACATATATGAAATAGTAATAATCTCAAAATCTGCATTTTTCTTCAGCTGTTACTAAATGTCCAAAGATTTACAGAGCCAGCAAAGGAGGTTTTCCATATATTTAAGGCTGCTTCTTGGCCTCAGGAAAACTATAATCGCAGCTGATAGCTAGGAAAGTAAAGTGCTGGACATGGCCTTAAGACATTGAGAAAAAGCAGCTCCAACACAGGGAGGAAGTCCTGATCCGTGCATTCAGCAAGGCAAAAAAATAAGAAACAGCTGACATTTATTAGCACTTTAGGGCTGGCAAAGTACTCTACATATACTATTTCATCTGAGCATCATAACAGGCCTATGAGTTAGGTACTGTGGGTATGTCATTTTATAGATGAGACAAATGGAACCTCACAAAGATGAAGTGCCTTGGGCATGGTCACATAGCTAGAGTATCAGAGGTTCCATTCAAACCCAAGTTTCTGATAATTCTACCAAACTTTCTACTAAAGCATACTGTCTCTCAATTTTTTTTTTTAAAAAAGGTAAATAAATGCTGATCGCCAAGATGATTCCCCACCAGAAGTTCACCACTTGGAAAATGATCTGATTTAGAATGCAGACATTCTGTGCCAGCATTCACCAGGCATTTTGCCATAGAGATATTCAAATATCCAATAGACCACATAAATGTAGGTAGCTAGATGTCACAGTGAATAGAGAGCTAGACTCAGAACCAGGAAGACCAGGGTTGACATCCTGCCTCAGACATTTAGCTATGGTGGCCTAAGCAAGTCACTTGACTTGCCAAGCCTCAGTTTTCTCATCCATACAATGGTTGTTCAAATGATCTAATATAAGGAAAATGTTTTGCAAACCTTAAAGTACCATATAAATGCTAGCCATTGTTATTTTTACCACTAATAATAAATTATGAAAGAAGGAAAGAATGAGTGAAGAGAGACTTCAAGAAAACCTTGAGTTAAAGGAAAGGCAGGAAAATTTTAGAGCAAAACAAGGAAAAACTAAGTACACTTTCAAACCAAAAATTGTCCTTCACTTTTTTGATATGCAAGTTTACATTTAATATTTTAAGGGGGAAAATGCTGTATTAAAATTCTCTTACAGAGGCATTATTCCCAGGGACAGCTAGGTGGTGCAGTGGATAGAGCATTAGCCCTGGAGTCAGGAGGACCTGAGTTCAAAATTGACCTCAGACACTTGTGGGCAAGTCACTTAAACCCTATTGTCTCCCAAAAAAACCCAAAACAAACAAAGAAAAACCTGAGGCAGTATTCCCACCAAAACACCACAATTCTGTAGAATAGTTTGGGAAATGCTATTTTCTATCAGAATAGAAAGTCAGTTAGATGGCCCAGTAGATAAGAGTGCTTGACTTGGAGTTGGGAAGTCCCATATTCAAAATCCTGCCTTCGATACTTATTAGCTCAATAATTCTGGGCAAGTCTCTTAACTTCTCTTGGCCTCAGTATTCTCATCTGTAAAACGGGGATTATAATAGTACCTACGGCAACTAGGTGGTGCAGTAGATAGAATGCCATTCTGAAATCAGGAAGACTTATCTTCCTGAGTTCAAATCCAGCCTCAGACACTTACTAGCTGTGGGAACCTGGGAAAGTCACTTAGTCCTCTTTGCCTCAGTTTCCTCATCTGTAAAATGAGCTGGAGAAGGAAATGGCAAACCACTCTAGTATCTCTGATAAAAAAACCCCAAATGAGGTCACCATGTTGCACACCACTGAAATGACTGAAAAAGTATAACAGGAATAAAAAAGTAGGAAGAACTCGGGTTGGGAAGAGCTTTATATTTGATCTTGGAGGTAACAGGGAGGCACTAGAGTTTACCAAGTTGGAGAGAGGGGTTAAGTCAGACCTATGGTTTAGGAAAATCACCTTGGTAGTCATGTGAAGGATGGATTGGATCAGGAAGAGCATGAGGTAAGGAGACCAATTAGAAACCTATTTCAATAATCCAGGGAAAAGGTAATAATATCCAGTGGGGAACCTGCAGCCTCAAGGCCACATGTGGCCTTCTAGGTCGTTGGATGCGGCCTTTCAACTGAGTCCAAGTTTTACAGAACTGAATCCAAACTTCACAGAACAAATCCCCTTAATAAAAGGATTTGGCCTGTAAAACTTGGACTCAGTTGAAAGGCCGCATCCAAAGACCTAGAAGGCCACGTGTGGCCTCGAAGCCACAGGCTCCCTACCTCTGGTCTATACAAGAGTGGTGGCTGTGTAAGAAAAGGATATGTATAGGAGAAATGTTGAGAAGGTATTAGATGTGAGGTATTATATCAGGACAGCCAATCTAGCCACTAGAAAGCCTATCAATTCAGTGGCCAATGATGACTTTTCAGTGAATGGACAGTGTACAAAGCCTCATTCTTTTCAGTGGGGAGGTGGGGGACCATTGATGAAAAATAACAACCTACATTGTCCAACAGGCCCAAAGTCTTCCTTCAAATCTTACAAAGCCACTCCCTTACTCAAGCTAGTTTGTTGTTCATTTATTTCAGGTGTGTCTGACTTTTCATGACCCCATTTGGGGTTTTCTTGGCAAAGATACTGGAATGGTTTGCCATTTCCTCCTCTAGCTCATTTTTCAGACGAGGAAACTGAGGCAAACAGGGTTAAGTGACTTGCTCAGGGTCACACAGCTTTTGTTTGAGACCAGATTTGAACTCAGGAAGATGAGTCTTTCTGACTTCAGGCCCAGCACTCTATCCACTGTGCCACCTAGCTGCCCTTACTCAAGCTATAGTGATGCCCAATTGCCTCTAGGATAAAGAAGAAATAAATTAAAATATAAAAATAAATAAATAAGTAAAGAATAAATAAAGACTAACCTCCTCTGTTTGGCTTTTAAAGATCTTAACAATATGGCTTCAAACTACCTCTCCAGTCATCATCCTGCTGCTCTCATTCCTGGGCTCTACAATCCAGCCAAAGTTGTCTTCTTGCTGTTCCTAGTACTTGACACTTCATCTTGTCTCCCTGACTTTGCACTAGCTGTCCCCCAATTCCTGGAATTCCATCTCTCCTTCCTTCCACTTCATAAAATCCCTTACTTCCTTCAAGACTCAACTCAAGGTCCATATCCTCTAGGAAGACTTTCTTGTTCCCCCAACTGCAAGTGCATTCCATCCCCAATGAACTTATTTACATTGGTATGTGTTTCCCCCAATAGAATATGAGTTAGCACCTAGCACAGTGTTGACTGATTGAATGTGTTGGGCTATATTTCCTCGTAGCCAAGGAGGGTTCTAATTGAGGGGAGGGTGGTAGTGAGAAAGGAGAAAGAATAGTGGGTTCCAGTCACTGGAAAGGTTCAGTCATTTTTTTTTTCAAAGGAAGCATTGATAAAACATTTTTAAAGGCCAATATAACATTCAAGACGACCCAAGCAGAATCATAGGCAAAGGTTTTTTTTTTCTTCTAGAATTCCTTCATTTTTCTTAAACCCCAACTACCACCCTACCCCATGACATCACTGCCCTCAGGTTGTCCCTTGCCTTGCCTGCGGATGAAACCTACCTTCTTAAGCAATGTCCCATGAACCAGACACCTAAGAAAACTTGAACAACTTGCATCTCATTCCTTCAGGACTAGTTAAGTGACTGGTTAGCTAATATGATCACCATTAGGGCATTGAGCCTTCCTGCTAACTTCCAACAGCTGGATTTGACTCTTAGCTCTGCTGCTTACTAAATGAAACTTGGAAAATGACTTTACACCTCTAGGTCTCATTTAGCTCATCTATAATATGAGGAAGCCAAAATAGACAATCTCTAAAAGTACATCTCAGCTAAAATTCCTATAGTCTACACAGGGATCTTACATGTCAAAGCAATAGCAATTTAATGGTGGGAATATCAGATATAACAAGACGAGTCCTAGGAGACCTGGAAGCCATTTTGTGCTCATCCTATCATATATACCACAGAGGCAGTTGCCTACTAAAATAACTGACATAATAATAAAATTATGTGTTATTATATAATATATAATTTATAATATATAATATAATTATGTATAACATATAATTATATGTTATCATATATTATAATAGCTAAATAGCTAACATCTATATAGCACTTGTTACAGACCAGGCACTGTGCTAAGGACTTTACAATTATTACCTCACTTGGGCTTTACAACAACTCTGGGAAAGAGGTGCTATCATTATATCCATTTTATAGTTGAGGAAACTGAGGCAAACAGAGGTGAAGTGGCTTGCCTAGAGTTACAAAGCAAGTAAGTATCTGAGGTTAGATTTGAACTCAGGTCTTCTTGACACCAGGCCCAGTGCTTTATCCACTATGCCACCTAGCTGCCCCAAGGCTTAAGTTAGGCACAACCCTATTTGTTAGCATGAAAATGCTGCCAGGCTTATTTTTTACATATGTGAATGATGTGGAGAGGGGCAAATGTAGATAAATCACTACGCTAAGTACTGTGTCTACTGGACTTAGGGGATGGGGTAGAACAAAGGAAAAGATCTTCCTTAAAAATTTTCTACTCAGTAAACAGTATTTATTGTATTAAAAAAAATTGCCAGAGAACCTCAACTGTAGCTTATTGTTGTTTTTCACAATTATTTCTGAATTAGTCAGTTACACCAAGTCAAACTTACTCTGTTCTATTGGTGTTCCACAGCCAGCGCAGGAAAAGTTTTGGGCAGATACCACAAAATCCCTCCTATGACATAAAATAGGAACAATTAAATCGGATGAGAATGGGTAGAGATTGAATAAAAGTGACTGCTTTCATGGTTTGGGATGATTTTGCCTTTAAAAGAAGAAATAAAGAGACTGGATCTAGTAAACGCACTTAATATGTCCTGGCCAAGATTTGAAACATTGCCCGCACTGTATATACTTGAAAACCAACAACCAGAGACTTTCTGAAACACCTGCAACTTGACTTATCGCAGAACTAAATAACTGTAGAGCCTAGAGATCAGAATCTGCCAACACTGAAAAAGTTTGCCTTTATAAGAAGTGATATTACAATGTGTCCAATGTCTTAGTTCTCCCTCAGGCACACAGGCACACAGATACACACACACATACACATACATATTCAATTATGAAACTATCATAGATCTTTTTTAAGGAACTTCTCAAGATATCGATAAAGGATCACACTGAGTAAGGCAGAAGTATAAAATCAGGCTCATTATTTATTGACTACATTCCAAGGGACCTTAACAACAAAACACACACACACACACACACACACACACACACGACATGTATATGAAATATTTACAGGAAGATACTCAATGGGACAAAAAGCCAGAACTATCCAACATTCCCAGGGAAGGATCATTGTGTTTTATTGAGCTGTGTCTGACACTGAATTATTCTGAATGTAATCTATAGTTCTGGGTATGTTATAAAGCTTATCTAAGGTTAGGGTCCAATTACTGCCAGAAACAGTTCACATAAAAATATAGTGCCCTTCCCCAGTCCTATGACCCTCCCCTTCCCTTAGAGAAGGGTTACTTTTGGATCCTAGAGACAGCCACTCATTCTTCAGATAAAGTTAATTTATTCACTCCTACACATGAATTCCCTCAGAGATAGAGAAAAAAACAGAAGGCCAGACCATCCTGAGCCTCTTCATAGACTCTCAGAGTTGGAATACGGGGCCTCACAGACCATTTAGTTTGACATTTCCTTCCAAAGGAGTTCCCTTTCCAACATAATTGACAGGTAGTCATCCAATTTTTGCTTAAAGACCTCAGGTGAGGGAGATACCTCCAGAAGAAGCTTGTGCCATCTTTTCATAGCTCTAATCATTAGGAATTTTTCCTAAAATCATTCACAAATTGGCATCTTTCAAACTCCCACCCAGTGCTCCTAGTTCATCCTTCTAAGGTCAAGCAGAACATCTGTCTTTCTTACACATTAAAGCCCTTCAAAAACCCAAACACAATTCTTATTTCCTTTCCTTTCCCCCCTAAAAGTCTTTTCTTCCCCAAGCTGTTTCCCTACTTCTTCACCATCCTGCTACAACCTCCCCTGGATATTCTCCATTTTATCATTTTCCTTCCTAAAACGTAGCACCCAGAACCAAACACAATCCAAATGTAGTCTGATCTCAGTATGGTACAAAAGGACTAGAATGAGCCTGGTCAAGATGAACACCTTATCTTTTCATTTTTTCCATATGAATGCTCCTAAATTGAGTAAAGACTAATGTGGCAGAGAAAATGTTTCATTTTTCTTTTCAGTTGGAAATCAAAAGTCTTAAGATAAACAGGGCAGAATAATTCAGTGTCAGACACAGCTCAATAAATTCAAAAAAAAAACTAAAGACTTTAATGTCTCTTTTTGGTATGACTAGTTTCCAAGGATTTCCAACTTGCTAAAATATTGGTTGGTGAAACGGAAGGAGAATTAAAAGGTCAACAAATCAACCCAACTTACTTGAGTGGTGGATGAATGTTAAATATTATTTCAAATCTAGGTGGAGCCCAATCTTCAGTCCCTCTAATCCTGGACTTAAACTTTATCTCCTTGACTATATCCAAACTGGACTCAAAGTCTTTTTGAAGACTGTCTTCATTTACAGCCTGGGAAACATAGAACAGACAGACTTGAGTATCAACTTAAATTATAGTTTGGCAAGAAATTTAGTGCAACAAATAGAAACTCACTTTATAAGTTGGCAAAAATTCAGTATCTATTTTCCCAACAAAAATATTTTGCCTTTGGAAAAAAAAAAGTGGCATTAGTAAGCATTTATGAAATGGTTACTATGTACCAGGAATCAGGCTAGGCTCTGGACAAAGACAAAAGTGAACAACCTCAAATATATCTAAAGTCCCCTGCAAAAGTATCCCCGCAAATGGAGGGGATCAAGTGCCTCAGTTCTTTCCTCCCATGAATCTATTACAGCCTGAAATTCTCCTTCCTTGGTATTTTTAGATGTTTTGTTTTCTTACAAATTGACATCACCTGAGGAAGTCATTTTCACTTGATATACTTTTGTAAAAAACAGAAGCATTCAAGACGGTTAGAAAGCTTTCAAGGAAAAGTCAATTTATTTTGGCCCAGATACTTACTACTGACCCATCTGCCTGGAGAGAGCCTGCTAGGTGAAAGTCAGCCTCTGTCAACCTAGAACGCCTGCAGAAAGATCGGTATAGGTCCTTCGCTATCAATTCAGCTGAATTGAAGTCCAGCTCATCAGTGCATCTGAAAGTCAGACAAATAAAGATCCAAACTACAATAATTTGCTAGGTATGACACCAGATCATGGTTCTAGAGCTAGTTGGGACCTTGGTAATCATCTAGTTACTACCCCTCCTCATTTTCCAGTTGGGGAAACTAAGGCCCAGAATGGTTAAGTGATTTGTCCAAAGTCTGATAAGAGAAAAATGACAGGGACAATATTTGAACTTAAGTCATCTGATTCCAAATTCAACACCCATTTGACTATACCTCTCTGCCTCTCTACCCTGTCCTCCTGCAAGATATACCGGCTTTCTCCCAGTTCTCCAGAGGTCTCTTGTTATCCCTCCCATATTTGTCTAGGAGGCAGAAGTGAAAAAAGACAGGGTATTACCCCAAGGCAACTTGTTAGAATGTCTTTTAGCTTAACTTGCCTGTGGCTGCTATTTACTGTGAAATTTCACCCTTCCCAGAATTAGAAACTATATACTCAAGGTACTTCACCTAAGGCAAAATCCCTATTGTTCCACCTAGCTGAACTCAACCCATGCTATTGAAGGTTGAATATTCAGATTTTCCTTTGAAAAACCCTGTCAATGACCAATGACCCATAGGTAAGGGAGTTACCTTTTGTTCAAGTCATGGAAACATGTACAAGTTTCTGTGATTTTGTCAAAGTCATCAAGTTCTTTAGGAAGACAAGAAAAAGAAATATTAGATTCATGCAATCACAGACCACATTAAAGGGACGTCTAATTAACTTCCTCAGACTTCACACTGGGAATTGATGCTCTACAATTAAAGAAGCCAAATCATTCTACATCTCTGGACTTTAGGTCTCTCTTAAATTCCTCTTTTTAGAAAAGTAGAGATAACTCTCAGAACAGTGTTTTAAAAAAACAACTCCACAAAAGATAGTCACTTCAATACCGGGAGATAGCTATATCTATATCCATGTGTATGTAAATGTGTATTTCTGTATATATATATATGAATATATATATATATAAATATGTGCATATAGACATATATACACAGAAGCATGTATTAGCATATAGACACATGTGTGTGAATATATACATATATGTGCATGTAGAGATATAGACATATATACATGTACGCAAATACATATACACAGAGTGGGGCTGTAAATTAGTCCAACTATTCTGGAAAAAGATTTGGGGGTGGGGGAAGGATCCCTCTTTTTCTTTTTTTAATTGTTGTTATAAGGATAGCTCTCGGGAAGATGGTGGGGAAATGGCTATATCGGGAAATGTCAGCGATGTAAAAACGAGAGATATCAATAACAATTTAATAAAAGGAATAGTTTTTTTTTAATCCACAATGAAATTTTGTCATAATTGTTGTGATAGCACACACAGAAAGGAAGCGTCAAAACAAAACGAGTTTATTTTTCCTATACTGATCACTATAATGAACATCTACTTTTCCTTGCCCTTTCCACAGGTACAAATGATATCCACAAAGACAAAGTATCAGAGTCTTAGAATCATAGAAATTTTAGATCTGGAAGAGGCCTAATCATCTAATCTAACCCACTCACTTCACAGATGAGAAAACTGAGGCAGAGAAGCAAACTGATTTACCCAAGATCACATAGCCAGTCAGGACAACAATCCCCTGGTCCCTTCCCAAACACATGGGCACAAACATACCATATGAATTTTCAGATCTTACCCACAATGACAAAATCATCAGAGCCACATTCACAAAGCTCCTGTTGATGAATGGGTGTTTCAACTACTGGGTTTACTTGCAATGCAGAACAACCTAGAAGGGGGGGAGGGAGAAGGGTTTTTACTAAGCTTTAAGGGAGAGAAAAAGAGGTGACACTTCTCTTTCCTCTCGATAAGACAAAGATAGCCAAGAGAATAGATTTTATTTAAGTAGGATTTTGTTAAAAAACAACAACAACAACTAAGGCTTTAGGGTTAACATAGGCCTATGCATTCATTAAGCCTGTCTCTGGTAGCTACAGAAAGATGAGTCAGACACAAAGACAGAAAGATAAATAAGGCGCAATCTATGGGTTCAAGAGGCTTACAGTGTAGCAAGGGAGATAAAGCCAGCTGTCAAAGGGTTAAGGAACAAAATGGGTGATAACGAAGAACGTGTGGTTTTTCGGAGAAAATTATACCCTGGATTTAAAAAGATATTGCAGGAGGAACGAGCCATTAAGGACTCCCACACTCTGCCAGCTTGCCTTCATAGCCACTGTCGGATGAAGTAGCAGATGAAGATTTTTGCTTTTCAGGGATATAAAAGCCCCTCTCAAAGTCAGTTTGATCACTTCCAAGGGAGCCACTCATTTCCAATCCTTCCCCGCTCTCTCCTGGAGGCTGATTCAGGAGGTTGTATTTCATTGTCTCCATTGCAGATATGATAATATCTGCAACATAAAAGTGGGCATTCTCCTGCAGAAAAGCACAGAAGAGTTTAAATACTCACAACATAACCGCATGTACTAAGTCAAGGAGAGAAAGCCTTAAAAAAAAAAAATTCCAAGCAGGTATGTATATCTAAGCAGGGGCAGATAATTGAACATAACTTAAGCTTATTCAAAATAAGTCTGTTACAACAGTCCTGCTCCGATGCCACATCCTGGCAGAAAGACAACCCTGAGAGGGGCCACAGGCTATGACATCAGAGCCCAAAGTCTGCCAAGGCTTTAAGCACGGTCTCACTGAGGGGCCAAATCTGTTGTCTGAATCCAGCCATCCTAGAGATTTGGCCAGTGGATTATGGTGGTGGTGGTTATTGTTTGAGGAGCAAGGGTAGAAGATGAGGGGGAAGTTGAGAAGGACTCAGAAATTTGTAAAAACTGTCTACTAAGGCATGGATACTACATCAATGGACAAAGTATCCATACTGATGAAATCAATGACCTTTGAAACATTCAATTATTCAACTGAGTCAGTGACCATGGAGTTTAAAAACATAGTGTTTTAAGGACTCGGTGAATGGTTGCATACGACCCAAAATGTATTTCTCGAATTTGAGTACCATATAAAGTGAATCAGTGTAAGGCAGAGCAGTAGAATCTAAAAGAACCTATAAAGAGCCATGTTTAACAAAAGATGGAGGTTCTCTTCACCTTTTCTACATCAGCAGGAAGCATCATCGTCTCTGGTGAAAAGCTATTCAGAGGAAGGGCTTTTCTGCTGGCTGGGTTGGTACCTGGCAACAGAAAGTTAGAAACACCTGGTTAGATTTTTTTCCCAGGAAGTGGTTTAAAGATACTGTTCAAGCTAACCTGATTTGAAATCAGTTTTGCAATTTGCAACTCAGCAAAACCAACCAAACCATGTGTGACAGTGTATGCAATATTCTAAAGCCATAGTGCCTCATCTCTGCAAAGAGGGGAGGGAAGTGTATTTTCTCAACTCTGTTCCAGGGCCAACCTTGATTAAAAAAAAAAAAAAACTTTTTAGGGACTGCTACTGATTATTAACCCACTTAAACACAATCACTCCATCGGAAAGGGAGTCATAGATAGTTTCTCCCTGGCCTAAAATGAGAAAAACCTGGAGAAAGTGCATTCTGTTGACTACAGCACTCTGTTCCTGACATTAAAAGCTTTAGGAACTAAAATTACAATTATGAGTAATGTCAGTGGCCACAAATGTAACACACTGTTTTACTTCTATCATGTGATTTCCCAACTGACTGTGCTTAAATAAGCATTTTAAGCTCTTCAGTAAGAGATCTATGATTTTCATGTGAGAACCATTTACTTAGGGGCCCAGGGCTGGGAAAGAGGAGATAAGACAACAGGAACCAGGCACACGAGGGCAGAGTTTATTCAGTGCAGGCCAAGTAATGCCTTCTGCCACCACTCTGCCATTCAAAGATACAAAAGAGGTGTAAGCAAAGGTACAGAAATAATTAAACTCAGGTACATCATTAGTAAGGAAATGAGAGTTAGGTATTTTGTAGCTTCTCATAGTTTTTCAATAGAAATTTGGTTCTCTTAGCATGGTACTGCAATATTCCAGCTGCTGGGGACATGTAATATTCTTTTTGTCTCCCTGCCCCATCATCACCCAAGTAAGAAGGAAGTCCCTGTAGCTAACATGGGACATGGAGCAGAAAGCTACAGTCACTCATGTAGTGTCGTCAAATCTCTAGCAGGCGAAAAAGAAAACAGAAAATTTCCAAGACTGGTCCTTATGTACCTTCATCCTGGGAAGGATTTACAGCATGGCAGAAAGGGGTTGGGAGATTATTTCAAAACACTTGGAGGGGGGCTAATACAGGGCTTTAACAAAGATCCTTAGGCTTTTTTTGGACAGGGAAAGATCTAGCATCTGCTTTCTGTCAGAAATTTCTCAGTTAAGGGGAAAATGAGCTGTAGGTTGATTTAAAAATCACACAAAGAAATTTGAAATCATCCTTTCACTAGAACAAGAAGGAACCTCAGAAGTCACCTACTAAGTGTTAGAGTCAGTATCCAAATTTGAAGCCAAGTTCTGCATTCCAAATTCAGTGCTATTTGTAACCCATTGCAGATTTTATAAGCTAGACAGATTTCCTTCCATTTCATAGGGTGTAGGTGGGAGAGAAGGCCTCTTCCATTCCTTTCCTTCTCCTTGTACAGTGATAAGTTTGCATTCTCATTAGAGATTAATCATCAACT
This sequence comes from Vombatus ursinus, assembly GCF_900497805.2. Lineage (NCBI taxonomy): Eukaryota > Metazoa > Chordata > Mammalia > Diprotodontia > Vombatidae > Vombatus > Vombatus ursinus. The sequence continues at coordinate 3,982,308 of NW_020945437.1, read as the reverse complement.
GATGACCACCAAATTTCAAAAGTGACTCTTCAATATTGAAAAAGTTCAAGATAGATGAGAAAAGAGTTAATAAACAATGCCAGGAGGCTCAGTTAATCACAAGCCAATCACCAACAAATGCAAAACTGGCTGTTTCCTCTTTTCTACAAATCAGATATATGCTAATCTAGTGTGAGAGCTCTACCGCATGTCACAAATATAGCAAATAAACTTCATTCATTGTGGTTCAAGGGAATTTTCCTGCTTCACTATTTCAGGTTTTTAGAATTGTTTTAAATCAAATAAGAAAAGTGGCCCCTGTGAATGAAGGCTCTCAGATCACACTCTAAAATAATGATACTGACTTTCAAAAAAAAAATCAGTGATAAAAAGAAAGTTCCCACATTAACTGGATACAAAACAGACACCCATCAATTGAAGAATGGCTAAACATATTGTACATGAATATACTACTACTCTGCTGTAATGTAATACTATTCTGCTGGAAGAAATGATAAATAGGATGAATTCAGAGAAGCATCAAATGACTTACGTGAACTGAGGCAGAGTGAAGTATGTAGGACCAAGAAAACAATATACACCATGACTACAACAATGTGAACAGAAAGAGCAACCAGAAAACAATCAAAAATAACTGTTGCAAAATTACAAAGAACAAGCATGGCCCCAAAGAGGAGATACGAGAGGACATCTCCTCTAGTCCTTTTTAGTGGGATCTGGGGGCATCCATAGACATGGAACATTTCATATATATATATATATTGTCATTTTTTTGATGTATTAATTGGTTTAGTCAAGTTTTCTCTTCTCCCTCTTTTTTTTCTTTGTTACATAGCATGATTTTCTAGAGGGAAGGAATATGGGAAGAAGGTAATGTAAAAACAAAGTACATCAATAAAAATGTATTTTAAAAAGCATGCAAGAATATGTACATTCACATGAGTATTATCCCCTTTAAAAAATAAGAATTATAACAACAATGAAGGCAGCTCAGCTTTGTACATCATTTTAAAATTGTCAAAGTACTTTCACAAGTCATCAGTCACCTGAGGAGCTTATTCATTTATTTCAATAATGCATCAATTGCTTAGAAACACTGCTCAAGACATACATAACTCCTCCTTTGGAAATGGCTTCAGACCCCTTGGTGTTGGCAGTGGACAAAGCCAATCTAGGGTCAACAATGAGTTTTAATTGTAAAGAAATAAGGCAAATTCTCTCAAATGGCCAATAAATAATATCCAAAGGCCATTCCAAAAGAAGCCATCTGTAACAATTAAAGCATCAGCAGAGTAAGTGGAAAGCTTTCCCAGACAGTTCTCTGAAGGACAATGTTTACCTAGGCTCAAGAATTCTGATGCAATTTTGTTTTAAAAAAATCCATATCATTAATGCGTCACCTCTCATCTATAGAGATTGAGGGATTAGGAAGGTGTATATACTTTGCATTATTTCTTTGTGTGGTATTCTTCCACCTTCCCCCAATACAATACGAACTCCTTAAGAATAAGATTTCATTTTTCATTTTTGCCTTTGTATCCCTGGAGCCTAGAACAGTACCAGCAATGTTTATTGATCTGAATTGTAACTGTGTATTTGTAATTGTGTAACTAAGGTTACTCATCTACTTTTCACTGTCAAGAAGTTTTCTGACAGAAATATATCCTGCTCCTCTTTCACAAATAAATATAACTAGATATTATGCTCCTTGAAGAGAAGTCATGTTTTATACTTTTTTAATGCCTCCACAGTGCCTGGCGTAGTGCTGCTGGATAATCAGAGGTTAAAAGGCAATCTGATATAGGGGATTGAATGCAGGATAAGGGTTTAAATCCAGTCTCTGACATTTAATAACTTTGTGGTCATGGACAAGTTATTTAACTTCTCTCAATTTCCTCATCTGTAAAATAGGGAGAACAATATTTGTAGTAACCTACCTCACAGGTTGTTAAAAGGCCCAAATGAGATAATATATGTAAAGGGTTTTTCAAATGTTGAGGTGCCATAAAAAACCAGCTGGGACATATATACACACACATGTATGTCATATAGACATGGGACATAAATACACATGTATATGCATAAACATACATATGGAACAATATATGGACATCAGATCTAGACATTGGGATACTGTGTGTGTGTATATATATATACACACACACACATATACATACATACATGCATGCATACATACACATATACAGTATATGTATACCACATATAGTATATATACTATATGCTATCTATATAATGTGTGTGTGTATGTGTGTGTGTGTGTATATATATATATATACTTTCTATGTATATGTACTATGAAAGTTTAAAATAGCACTAAGACATTTGGGACAGTGTGAGAGAGAGAGAGAGAGTGTGTGTGTGTGTGTGTGTGTGTGTGTGTGTGTGTGTGTGTGTGTG